>NW_028258293.1:27930714-28232857 GCF_053883595.1 Heterocephalus glaber
ATCGGTAGGTAAACATCTAAGAGAAATGAAAATATACATCCACATAAGAAAAAACCTTGCACACGGACAGTCACTGGAATGTTATTCAACCTAAAACATTCATCAGCTAAGGAAAGGATAAATAAGATGTACACACAATGGGCTATTATTCAGTCCCAGAAAGGAATGAAGTACTGATCAGCATAGATGAACCCTTAAAATATTATTCTAACTTTAAAGCACCAGGCGCAGATCATATATCATATGATTCTGTTTATATGAAATACCCAGAACAGCCAATCTGTAGAAACTGAGAACAGACTTGTGGGCCACGGGAAGGGGAGGTTTGGGGAGAAAAGGAGAGTGACTGCTCTTGGATATGAAGGTTTTTTTGAGAAAATTAAAATGCTATAACATTGATTATGGTGATGGTTGCAGAGCATGGGGAAATATACTAAAAACCATTGAATTGTATGCTTTAAATGGGTGAATTACATGGCATATGAATTATATATATCAATAAAGCTATTATAACCAAGAACAAAAAACTCCAAGGCAGCATTTTAATGTTTCTAGACATTATTCCTTTGAATAGCTGCATCATAATTTATTTAGATTACTATTGTTTGACCTTTATGTTTTCTATTCGTTCCTTTGTTTCAAAACATTTCAAACACACAAAAATGAATTGAACAATATAATGAACCACTGCACCCATCACCCGCTTCAACAATTATCAACACAATATTTGCTTTTACAAACATTGATTCAGTGAGCATTCTTCCACATAAATCTTTATCCACACTCCTTCCATCAATACTGTATTCAATTTGGCTCAAACCTTCACAATGCCATAGTGGTGTGACAGATCAGACCTCGCTTTCCCCTTGAAGAGTTCCTAGTCCAGTAAGCAAAGTTCATATTGGATTGGAGTGACCAGTAGGAGCAGAGTAACTGGGGAGATCCTTTACCTATTACCCAGGAAGGGCACCTCATGGAGGAATTACCCTTTCAGGGAGCCTGTCTCCCACATATCCACCCAGTCCTGCTTTTTTTCTCTGGTGCCACATGAGGGCGTCAGAGCCAGCCTTTCACAGCGTCCTCTGGAAGTTCATCAATAATGCAAGTGGGTGGCTAGGTGGGTTCTGTGTCTCTTCTCCGAGTGGCTCTGGCCTGGTGACTTCCTTCTCTCGACCTCAGACTCCTCATATGGAAAAGGAAGGAGGTAGACTCAGTATACCATCAGGAACCACCAGCGCTCCATCCCATCTCCCACTGTGAGCTAGCTCTCAGCAGGGTGCTTTGCGCTCCACTTCCCCGAACTTGTTTCTGGACCATGCAGGGGACCCATCTGAGTGTTTTTCCACCATGGGTCCCAGGAGACACCAAGGCAACTTCCCACTTTCTACAGGGACCTATAGGAGGCAGCTCATTATCTTACAGGAATAGCAGCAAGTTGCTGCTGATACACAGCTGATGGGTAAGTGGTCTGCCCAGTGACACTTCACAGTTGCTGACTCCATATCAAGGGCAGCCTCAGGTCCTGGAGCTAGGTCAGGCTTAGGCAAGAGGAAGAGCAAATGAGTCACCAGGGACTTCAGAAGGCCCAGCCCCATATCCGGCCCAGCCTAGAGGAGATTTGGTCCCCAGGGGGCAAGGCCTGGAGGACTGTGAGGGCTGATGTGTCTAGCATAGCTGAAGGCTGAGTCAAGGGCCTGGGTGTTTGCTTTCCTGCCAGGGCTTCTTCAGCCTTGCCACCTTACCGTTCTCTGCCAGGGCAGGGGCCAGACTCTAATCCCCATTCCCATATCCACCCCTTCCTGGGGTCTCTTAGTTGTGACCCCATCACAGCTCTCTGGGCCTTGCTATCACTTGTCCCTGGCTCTCTGCGGGATGTTTCCTCTTAGCCCAGTGAGCTGGCGGCAGCCAGCCAGAGCACAAGTCACTCCCATGACATCACATCAGTTAAGTCACAAGGAGAAGGAAGGGACAGCTCACACATCCAGAGCACCTACTGTGTGCCAGGCAGGGCCTGGATGGAGTGCTTGGTATTGTCTTCACATTCCTTTCTCACAGCCCAGGCTTCTGAGGCAAATGTGGCATTCATCTTGCAGAAGAGGAAGTAGAAGCTGGGCCTAGCAATGTGAAGGCTCAGGCCCAGGCTTGTCTCCTTCCACTTGTGTCTCCATCCATCTCCCCACCCAGGGAAAGCTCTCATTCTGAATCATTGTGCATATTCTTACCTCATCTACTCCATCCTCACCACTGCTTTCCTCTTGCATCACCAGAGTCCACACATTTGCACAGGTGCTCATGGCTCACATGCACCAAGGTGAGTGCACTGACAGACAGGTGCAAATGAATATCCCAGCCCTGCCTGCTTCTTACCAGCTTTGTGACCTTGAGCAGGTCACTCAACCTCTCTGTACCTCAATGTTGTCATCTCATTGGAATTATAAAGACAATTAAATAAGATATTTAATTAATATTTAATTATGTATAACATTCTTCATACCTTCCCTAGGCATAGTGCTTAAGTTTAGCTACTTTTGTTTTGTTTGCTAGTTTACTTCTTTTTCTATTTATTTATTGGTTCAATTTCAACACTTTTAAGCTACTTTGAAAAAATTTTTTAAGACTAAATATTTTTAGTTACTTTTATTTCATTATTATTATATACATACATCTTAGTACACTCCACAGTACACACAGAGGCACAGGATTGCTCTCCACACCTACAAACAGCCAGCCACCTGATAGATCCTGTGCCTGTCCCTGTGCCCATGCCAGGCTGTCCTGCAGGTATAGAGGTTGCCTATGGCTCAGGTGAGTCAGGGAGCCTGGCCTTGGTCTGCCTGCCCAATCTGGTCAGGAAGTGAATTTCCTGCAGTCAGCAAACCACTCTAGGCCCTTATTAGAATTTTTTTTTTTTTTGAGACAAGTTCTCATTATGTAACCCAGACTGACCTCAAACTTATGATCCTCCTGTCTCAGCCTCCTGGGTGGTAGCATTATAGGCCACCAAGTTTGGCCCTTGTAAGAATCTTGAAGAATCCTTCATTCACCCCAGACCTTCTGAATCAGAATCTATATTTTAATAAGATCCTCAGAGTGCTCATGCAGAGAAGAGGGAACAAGTGGAGCTGCCATCCTTGGGTGGCTGAGAGGGGCTGGCTTTGGGTCTCCAGCTGGCTCCTTTATCAGGCTGATCTATCTCCTGGCTCCACCTCTGCTCTTTGGAGTTAGCACTAAGGTGCGAGGTTATCCAACTCAGCCTTGGGAGGACAGTCCCCTTAACACTGTTCTAGGAGGACATGAATAACAAAGCCTCTCCCTGTACCCTCCCAGGTCTCTGAAGGGCTATGGGCTGGGAGCCACCTCAGGGGTGCCTTCTGCCCATCAATGACCCTCTAAAATATACTGGTACAAGTTTGTGACTCTCCCCACCCAGCATCATGGAAGGTCACTGCCAGAACTCTGGCTGACTTATTCTGTCTTGAGTGAGGTATGGGCTCAGTCCCTTGGGAATATGGGAGCCTGAAGCCTGGGCCAGCTCCCCATTCCCTTTGCTTTGGAGCTAATTTTAGGGCTGCCTTGACAGCTGTCTAGCTCAACCTGTGGCGGTTCCCAGCATTCAGTGCTGAGGTCAGCTGGGGTCTCAGAGGAGTAGACCAAGCCAGCCCCAGCTTTGGCTGCAAGAGATGAAACAGAATCCTTGTTCCCCTTCTACCCTCCCCACTACCCCAGTACTGTCCAGAAGGGAATTAGTCCTGCTCCCAGCCTGGCATACTCTCTGAAAACAGACAAATGAAATCCTGTCCAAAGCCACAAAGATCAGAGAGCTCAGGACAGAAAGGGCCCTGGGAAACCTTCCAGCTCAGCACCTCAACTCCAGAAAGACCAGAAACACCAAGGTGTTGGTCCAAGGTTATATAGAAAAGGACCAGCAGAGCTAATCCTGGAGCCAGGGCCTCCCCATCTGGACTCCATGCCCTGAGCCCTGTGGGTGGCAATGCAGAGGCTCAACATCTAAAACAGCTCATGAGAGAAATATAAGGCATTGATGCCTTTCTGTCTAGGAGGACCCCTTCTTAAGATCCCTCCCAGATGATAACCCAAAAGGATTCCTTGAGCCACCTCACTATGCCTAGCTACCAGGGGACAGGAGCAGGGACATCTAGATAGGCACATCTGATAGAGGGAGGATTTTAGACTTTGAGGACAAAGAGATGGAGCTCTGAGGTTTACATTCAGGTCCTTGGTTTTGTCCCTATGAAAAGAGTATCCTGACACAGACTGGTTGGGATGGATAAAGATGAGAGGAGGCTGGAAAGCCCATTGGGGGCTCAGGATGTGCTATGCCCACACTGGTGGATGTGCTGCCACCCAACTGGGGACCCTAGCTCGCTCCCATGGAGAACCTAGAGCTCAGTGGCCCCCAGTCCTGTGGAAGAAAGAGGAAGAGATCCTGAAGCTGAGCTGGGCCAAGGTGAAGAGAGATGCAAGCAGAGATGGGGGAGGCCATGGTTCTCCTTTCCCTACCTCCAGCCTTTGCTCCCTCTGTCCCCGACTCCTACCAGGCCCTTCTCAATGTGGGCTCCTCCTAAATCCACCCCACTTCTCCAGGTCCCTCTTCCTGCCAGTCCTAGCTGTCCTCTGAGCTACCTCAACCTGGAGGGCTGGGCTGGGCTGGGTGGGATGCTGAGTTTTCTTTGATTTTCTAGGGCCCCCTCTCTGAATTCAAATGGCTCATCCTAACTTATTCTGGCCCCCTGAAGTGCCCTGGTCCCATGAGTGCAGTGGGAAGGTAGATGGGTATGCATTTGCACTCTCAGGCTTTGGTCACATGGCTGGCACTCAGTAAATATTTAACAGCCCAAGCTATGGGTACATAAATAAATAAAATGTTCATTGACTTTAAACATGCACACAGGCACCCAGAGAAGAGCCTTGTTTATCTAGCTTCCTTGGGTAATGAGCTGATTCCCCGAGTAGACTCTCCAAGTGACTAAAGGTAGAGGAATCTAAAGAATAGAAAGAAGAGAGGCATTACAGCAGGAGGGGCCACCTTGTGCCCAGGAAGCGAGCTGGAGGATGCTCAGCAGGCAGCAGGTGGTAGTGAGTGGTGAGTTGAAGTTGGCAGGGTCCGATCATGAAGGGCCAGGTCAAGGAGCTAGAATTTATTGTGAGGATGATGGGAGCCATGGAAGAATTTTGAGCATGGGAGTGATAAGGTTGGGTTTGCTGCCAGTAGGATCCCTCTCTGGCTGCTCTGAGGAGTATGGATTGAAGGCAGAGAGAGGAATATTAAGGAGTCTTCTACTTCTGAGGTCCACATGGAGAAAAGGAAGTATGTGGGAAGTGGGCAATCCCAGAATATTGCAGAGGGGTTGCTAGGATTAGTAAAGATTTGGATGGGAGCAAGAGGGAATGAAAAGAGGCTTGATGATTTCTGGCCCAAGTGACCAGCTGGCTGCAGGTGTCCTTGCTGAAGTTGAGAGAGGAACAGATACAGAGAAATCTGTTGGAGAAGGCATCTTAAAGGTGATAGCTGGACTGGTCAGAGGGCTGGGGCCAAGCAAGCTAGGACAGATTTTCTCTGAATAACATTATCTGGATGAGGCTGGGGTGTCACTCAGTGGTAGAGAAGCTCACCTGCAGGAGTACAGCTCTGAGTTCAATCCCCAGCACCACAAAATAGTAAAATAATAAAATAATGTGGTTTCAACATGACTAGCAAAGTCTGAATAATCCAACCCTAAGTTTATTTTTTAAAAATTCTCGGAGGACTTTAAAGCATCCCAAGTATCCTGAGCACAGTCTCTGAGGCCCCAACCACATGTGGCCCCCAAGACAGACGGGATTTGAACTTAGGCCTCAGGGAAGGACAGGATATAGGGACAACAAAAGTCTGACAAGAGTGGAGGGGAGCGTCTGGGACCCCATGATAAGGGTAGAATGACTAGCACCAAGGTCTGGGGATGGAGAGGGGTAAGAAGAAGGCGAAAGTGGGCTGATCTGGTAGACCTAGAGGTCAGCTGGCTCAGAGCCACCATTGTACACACGAGAATGAGGCCCAGCAAGGACAGAGATGGGTCAGGTCCCAAGGAAGGCAGTCAGGCTGTCAGCAACTGGCTCAGTGCTGTGTCAGGGGCCAGGCTGGCTGGGAGCAGGCAGTTCAGTGTGGCTCTGGTGTGCTCTCAGGCCCTGGTCTCAGTATAAACAGGGCAGGCAGGTGAGAGCCCAACCCCTGTCTATGAATACATCAATGCCCTGGGCTGCATATCTTGTCCTGGGCCGAGACTAGGCTGTAAGCCCAGGAGGGCAGAGAGCACAATAGGTGCAGAGCCAGTCTTCAGGTGAATGCTGGCATGCACGTCTGAGGGTGGGGGCTGGGCATCACCTACAGTCACTTGAGATGAACAAGAACTGAGTAAGCACCTCCTCGGTGCCAGGCACTGTTCTGTGACCTGTAGACAGTCGTCAGGATTTACATGGTAACGGAGACTCTCAGTACATAAATCAATACATACTATAATATCAAAGAGGGGAAAGAGATAAAGAAACACACAGCAGCGCGGGTGGACAATTTCAGTGGAGGGTGAGGAATGGCCATTTGAAGAGAAAGCCCTGTAGGCCTGAATGGCTGGGTGATTTTGATCAAGCAACCATATCCCCACAGCTGCTGCCTCAGTTTCTCTCTTAGGAGAGCAGCTGAGCTATCTCTTGGGTCCCTCTTGTCCCAATCTCCCCCAAGTTCTGGAGGAACAGCCCAAGACAAGGCCCTGAGCCACCCACTGGCTGCGCAGCCTCCTCAGTTCTGCCCACTCCACTCCTCCTCAGAGCCGGGTGAAGTGGGGAGCCCCACAGCCTTCACACTGGACCAGATCTCCCCTAGCAGGTGGAGCTGACTCACCTGGGAGCCTTAGGATCCCAGAAAAGCCTGGAGAGGGGCCAGGAACCTGGAGATTCCCTGCCTTGCCTTGCCCTAAAGTAATGGGTGGACAGATCCTGGACTTTCCTAAGTGACTCCCCACTGAGAGTCCTTCTGCTCTCTAGGAAGCCCAAGTTGTAGCTAATTTGTTGAGAGATTTGTTCAGTGATGCCCAAGGACTTGCCAGTGCCTGTCCCCTCTGGGTCCTGGCCACCTAGTCATATGTGGGGGATTGATGGGCTAGATAATTTTCTTGTTCTTTGTAGCTCTAAATTTCTGTTCTGAAAAGTATGTTGGAGGAAGCCCACAATCTGAGATGTTTCCTGGGAGCTCATGACAGCAGTGAGTGACAGATTCTGAAATGGGGAAGAGTTGCAAGGTTTAGCAAATGAAAATACAGGATGCTCTGTCAAATTTGAATTTCAGATAAGCAGTGGATAATTTTTTAGTCTAAGCATGTCCCAAACATTTTTTATGCTAAAGAATTACTAATTATTTATCTAAAATTCAGGTTTCATTGAGTGTCTTGTACTTCATTTGACATCTCCAGGTGGGAAGTGGATTGGAGCTGGAACTTCAACAGGGGAAGGTCCTAGCCCCTCAGTCAACCAGAGTTCTTGCTGCCTTCGGGAGCCTCTGGACTTCTCAGATGCTTTGTTGGAAGGTAGTGGAGTGAGAGAGGGAGAACTGGGGAGAGGAGAGACTGAGAGTTACATAGACAGAAAGACCCCAACATTCCAAGAGGCAGCACCCCAAGAACTTTGTCCTACATCTAGCTCACTTTGCCACCTCTCGTGCCTATGTCTCCTGTAGAGCCTTGACATACTCCTACCTCCAGGACCTTGTATAGCCCTGACCCTTCTCTCTTACATCAACTACCCACAGCCTCCTCCAGAAACCCTTCCCTTGGCTCTTCTTCAGCATCCTGGCCACCTCTTCTGAGTTCCCAAGGTTCTATCAATCTCAACACCCTTCCTGTAGTAAGCTCTGAACACTCACTGCAGTGATCAAGACAGACACAGCCCTGCCTCCATGGAACACATGGTCAAGTGGGGAGACAGATCTACAATTACAAAATGGGGAGATAATTGCCATTTCACAGGGACCGACTGTCCCTGTGACTGGAGGCCTCATGAAGGCAGGTACCATGTTCTGTTTCTTCTGATCTTACCAGAAAGCAGGCTTCATTGAGTCCATGTGAAGTAAATGAGAGTGTTGAGGGAGGTGCCTTGGATGAAGAGCCTTCTAGATGGAGACACAGTGCAGAAGGCCTGGGTGTGTGCTGTCAAAGACGAGAACAGAGGTGTGGCTGGCATGGAGGAGGATCAGTGGGGACAAGGCTGAGGAGTTACCATGCAAAGAGCTTTAATTAGGCAGCTCTGGCTAGCTCTGTGGCCCCATGAACTGGGAGGCTCGACATCATGGCATGCTATTGCTCATGAGCCTGGCCTGCCTTGTAAGCTTCTGTATTTCGGGAGGGCAGGGACTGGATCTTCCTCTCTGTTGTTCCCTCTAGCGCTGAGCTGAGAACTTGTCACAGGAGATGGATTGATAGAGCTGTGGCCAGGGAAAGACACACAGCATGGCTGCTTCCAAAAGCTCTGGGAGGACCAGTCACACCACATTGTTCTTGCTCTTCTGTCAGGATGCTGCTCGGGGCATTTTAGGAATCACAGTCACTCTGCAATATTAAAAGAGTTGAGTGATTTTTCTACCCTTCATTGGGGTCACTGTGATTTGGCCTTCTGTTTGCCCAGGCCCCTTCCCAGCCATGGTCTGGGGCAGTGTCATGACAGTGACAGGACCATGTCTACTCTCACAGAGCCTGGACCGGATGAGGCAGATCCTATAGAGACACCATCTCCAATGCTCAGATTAAAAAAGAAACTGACTCAAGTTTAGGTGCTACTAAGTGGTCAAACCAGGCTTTCAACCAAGATTTATCTAACACTGAAGTTCCTTCTGTTATACTGAGCTTCCTCTATTTTTTATGAAATAATCTCTGAGATGTTACTTGTTTGGAGCACTTAGGCAGTCACTCCAGCTTTATCTCACTTTTGATCCTTGCAAAAGATCTTTGATCTTTACATTACAGATGTCATCAGAGCTGTTATTGGTCAAGAACTTCTGCAGTGGCCCTTGCCCAGAAGAAGTAAACTCTGGAAGGAGGGAAGGCAGCAGGGAGGCAAGAAGAGGCCAGCGCCTGCTGGGGTTCATTGGCACTTTCCCTGATCTCCCCACCCTTCCTGCAATTTGACACCCTGCCCTGAATCATGTTTCCAGCACTCTTGGGGCAGCTGAGCCCTGTGCTCTCACATGCACACATGAAGTGTTCCTCTGCAGCTCCGGCCCACATGCATCCCCTCCATCAGGTTCCAAAGAATCTAAAAGCCGAAATCTGCAGCTGCTGCAGGGCAAGATCCTTCCTGGCTTTGCAGAGATTCATGCATCCTCTGGTAGACCATAAGTGCCTCAAGGTCAGGGGTCTTTCCTCTTCTCATTTGTGTACTCAGTAAGCACCTACTGTTTTCCAGGCACAGTAGTGGATGTCAGGGCATATTGGGGCTGATGCAGTCAGCACACAGTGGTACAACTGGAGCTACCCTGACACCTCCAAGTGCTCCACCACTTTGGCTGCCCCTGGCCAAACCACTTGGGCCCCTCACAGCCTGTCAACTAAAGAGCTAATGTCCAGCACACCGCATGGCCCCCAGAAGCTCAGGCTGCATCAGCCCACATCTCGGACCTCCTGGACTTCTCTGACTTCTCCAGATGTGTGCTTGGTGCAAGGCAGGTCCTCAATGGGATGGTCACAGGGTATTTTAATGCTAATTCACCTGATGATGATCCTGCAGAATATGAAGTATTGTTGAGTGCAGACGTGCACGAGGCTTTGACAACTACTCTCCCACAATTTCCTAACTAGTAAGCTTCACAAAGGAAATTTTTCTTTTCTCTTGGTCTCCAGGATCCAGTCAGTCTTCCCTTGTTTCTGGCTTTTACATAACTAATGGATTTATGGCTTTGGTGGGATGTGCCACTTCTCTGGAGCCTATGTACATCTCATCAGCTCCATTCAAGCACCATGAAGGAATCTGAAGCCTGTTGAAAGTCCTCATCCCCTGTTGGAACCTACTGAGTTCCTTATGTCCCAAGGTCATTCCAGCTCTTAGCTCAGGTTCTCAGGTCTTCCCCTTCTCTGGGTACGCTCTCATATTCCCAGGTGTTCTTTATGTACTTGTCCTTGCAAAACTCACAATGACAAAAACATAAATGCAAATGTTTATCAGAGTAAAGAGAGAAGGGCTTTCACTCCTGGCACCAGGCCTGGACAGAACTATGTAGTAAGAGTGGACTTAAGATGATTCAATTAAGATTATGTATGGGGGGTCGGGGATTTAGCTCAGTGGTTCCACCGCCTGCCTCACAAACACAAGGTCCTAAGTTCGATCCCTGGTACCAAAAAAAAAAAGATTATGTATGGAAACCTCTCATTTCAATATCTGGTATATACTCAATACATTACATCTGCTTAATAAGTTACAACTATCATTAAAGGCATCGTGAGACCAGGGTTTGTTATGGTGGTGATGGTATGGTAAAGATGGTGACTCTTGGTATTGACTATGGAGTCATCATTGACAATGACAATGATAACTTTCCCTAACCAGGAAGTGATACATCTCACTGGAGATACTCACACCAGGTGTGAAGACCAGCATTTAATAGAGTTCTTGGCCTTGACCTTTTTACCTTTGCACTTATGAGAGTCAAGAAGAAGAGATATGTCCTATGGGGAACATCTAGCTTCATTATAGATGCTATATGTAGAGGCACAAATTCTGGAATAAGACCTCCCTTATTTGAGCCAGAAGCCAAGGGCTTAGGAAAGGAGAATCACAAGGTTTAGGGGTAGAAAGGTCAAAGTGAGTGAGGTACAGAATCTACTGGCCTCTACTAGATTTTCTGGGGGAGCTTTGGGCTGAATTGTCCCCTGGGCATGACAGAATCCACTACTATGTTCATGGAGCCATCACTGGAATTCTGGGAAGAATCACAGAGAACAAAAACACCAAGAGGAGGGAGGGCTAACCTTCAAAATGAGAGGCTGTGGAATCCACAGAGGAGAGGGCTTTAGACACTCCATTCATGTCCTTGATTCATGAGCCTACAGGGGTTGGGGGAAAGGCAGTGAGTAAGAGGCACACATACACACTCACTGGCCAAAACAGCCTCCTTTCTATTCTAACACAGTCCATCTGTCATCTGAAAGATGAGGGGACCTGGAAATGTCATTTCAGTGTATCATATCTGGATGATTACCTTGTGCGGGATACTTAGGGTTATCTCACCTCGTCTTTCAATATCCCTGCAAAGTAGACATTATTATTACTCTTATTTTACAGTGCAGAAACCTAGGGTCACAGGCCTTAAGAAAATTAGTAAGTGATAAAATTGGGATTTGACGCACAGATTTTCTATTCTAAACCATTCCTCTTGACCACTATCCTGCCCTGCTCTGCCCTGCATTTGTGTCTGAGGAAAGCCGGGGAAATCTGTGAGATGTATATATAACTGTGGAATGCTTGCCCAGTAGACAAGGAAATGACCCCTGGTTAGTGGGCGGGAGAGTCCATGGATATTATGCCTGTTAAGATATCCCTCTATTCTTGACTTACAACATAGCCATTGGGTGGTGAGGCCACACCCCTGTGGGCAAGCAGTGAAATGGCTCATCTAAAGTTCTTCCTGGTGGAAGTCCCCTACACAAGGTGTGTGACCAGGGCCTGGAAAGCTGAACTGCTATGGGGTTCTACAGCTACTTAAGAGAGGCCCTGACCTTCTTGGTCTAGACTTTGAGGCATTAGTGTCTATAAGGTGTATCCAAGTCAGGGGAGATCAGAAAGAGGCAGCTTGGGGACTTGAATGGGAGGGTGGCAATTGGTCAAGGCCTTTTATATTTCCTGGAGTCTGTTAGTACCTGGAGAACAATGATACATTATGCATGCACCTATTCAGTAGGTCACACTCTGTTCACGTCCTACATTTTCATCTCTGAATTGTTGCCTTATAGCCATTTTAAGGATTTTATTTATTTATTTATTTTGGTACCAGGGATTGAACTCAGGACCTTGAGCTTTCAAGCCAGGCAGCAGAACCACTGATCTAAATTCCCGGCCCCAATTTTAAGGATTTTAAAAAGATCACGGCCAGGGTTGGTGTCCCATACCTGTAATCCCAGTTACAAAGGAGGCTGAGTCATGAGGCCAAGCCTGGGCAACTTAGCAATACCCTGTCTAAAAATAAAAAATAGAAAGGCTTGGGGATGTAGCTCTATGGTAAGAATACTTGCCTAGTATGCATGAGCCCTTAGGTTCAATCCCAAGTACAGTGGTTGTGGTGGTGGTGGGTGGTGTGTGGTTGTAAAGATAAAGTATAGGATTCTCATGTGTTCCCATTCAGTGTCCTCTATTGCTAACTTTTTTTTTTCTTTTTGAGACAGCACTCATTATGTAGTTTAGGCTGGCCTTGAACTCACTACACACCTCAGGCTGGCATTGAACTAGTGCCTCAGCTTCACGAGTATTGTTAATATCTTGTAGTCACCATAGCTAATGAGAGAATATTGATATATCATTAACTGACTGAAGTATGTATTTTTATTTGGATTTCTTTAGGTTTTATCCCATATACTTTTTCTGTCCAGGGTACCACATTACATTTAGTCATAATATCACCTTACCTGCTTTCTGGTCTGGGACAGCTGCTAGGACTTTCCTTGTTTTTCATGACCTTGACAGTTTTGAGGTTGGTCAGATATTTTCTATATTATTCTTCAGTTTGGGTTTGTCTGATATTTTTCTCAAGATTGTGCTGGTGTCCTGACTTCTCAGGCAGAAGATCACAGAGCCAGAGTGATATTCTCATCACACCATATTGAGGACACGTGCTATCAACATGGTTCATCACTGTTGATATTAAGCTTGATCACATGGCCGAGGCAGTGGTGGTCAGGTGTCTCCAGGGCAGAGTTACTAAAAGGCTGTGTGTGCTCATCACAGAGGTAGGAAGGGTACTGCCCCTGGAAGTCTGCATGGTGGTGATGGTTACCAGTGAAAAAACCCATGAAGAAAGTGAATCTCAGAGGGAAGCATTTGAATTCTGGATTCAACAACCCCAATTCAGCTTCTAAGATTTTGGACTCTATTGGCTTTGGCAGAGACCAGCTCTGATTCATTTCACTGTCCTCAGTACCCAGTACAAGATTGTCTGCTGAATGCATAATTGGATTTTTTGGGGGGTGGGGGGTACTGGGGATTGAACTCGGGATCTTGAGCATGTGAGGCAGGCAGTGGAACCACTGAGCTAAATCCCTGGCCCCATAATTGGATTTTTTCCTTTTGCAAATATATATTTTATTGAGATGAAATGCACCATCTTATAGTACATAACTCAGCAGCATTTATTACATATGCAGTGTTGTGCAACCACCACCTGTATCTAGTTCCAAAACATTTTCATCACCACAAAAGAAAACCCTGTACCCATTAACAGTCACTCCCTATCTCTTTCTCCCTCAGCCCCTGGTAACCACCAGTCTGCTTTCTCTCTCTATGGATTTGTTTATTCTGGATATTTCATTTAAATGAAATCATATTATATGTGACCTTTCATTTCTGGCTTCTTTCACTTAGCATAATGCTTTTGAGTTCCCTCCACATTATAGCGTGTATCAAAATTTTATTCTTCTTTATAGCTAATATTTCATTTTATGCACATCACATATTTTATTTATCCATTCATCTGTTAATGAACACTTAGGTTATAGCCACCTTTTGGCTATTGTCAATAATGCTGCTGTGAACATTCCTGTAATAGGAACGTTCCTGTAAGAATATTTGTTTGAGTATCTGATTTCAACTCTTTAGGTGTCTACTAATGCATGACTGGACTTTTTAAAGAGGTGATATTTCTTCACGGATTTTAGCAAGCTGATCAAACTATGGCTCTGATTATGAACCGAGGCTTGTGAAGAGGGAGTTCTGTCTTGGGCCAAGTTCATGGTGGGCTTGCTTCGGCAGCACATATACTAAAATTGGGCCAATCTCATGGTAACAGCTTATTGATAGGTTAGATAAAGACAGGATGTACATATACCAAGTTCACTCATGACAAGAAGCCAGGAAAACAATCTGAACATCATAATGCAAATCTACAAAGAGGGCAAAGTATCAACTCTTACATGTGGTTTCTTTAAAAGATTCTCCAAGCATAGGATATGGGAAAATTGGTTTATTAACAATAATGTAAGAAAGAAGGAACTCAGAGTTCAAGCTGACTGCAAGTGCTACCTAAGCCAATGTGGTGGCTGCCAAATAAGCAAATGTAAAGGTAGGTTGCATTAACAGAGGCCTAGCAGCCAGAACAGAGAAGGGACTGTGTCCTTCCCTGCTCTACATCCACCATACAGGGAGCTCTGGAGTCCCTCTGACTTGCTGGGGTTGCTCTGAGCCAAGAGAAGGTGACCAGGCTACAAAGGTCTGGAAATCAGATCATATGACAAGTGGGCAGAGGAGCCAAGTGGAAGCAGGGTGTCTGGGACAGGGTCTTTGCTGCCCAGGGCATATAGGGCTGCCCCTGGAGAGGAAGGCTTTTATCCCAGCAGAGACTGAGCACCCTTCTCTTTTGGGTTGGTTAGGTGGAGTGAGCAAGTGAAAGACTCCGAAGACCATTAGGTGGGCCTGAGACACTCTGAGAGTTATGTGACTGCCCAAATACTGAGAAATATTTAGCAGGTGGCAGAGGAGAGAGAGGCAGAGAGAATGGACGTACATGGTCTTGGTCTGATCTCCTCCTTCTATCACTTTTCTTCCTCTTTTTCTTCTCTTGCTCTCCTCCTTCTTCCTCCTAGCTGTTACCAGCACCATTCTGTCCTGGGAAGAGGCAGCTAAATCTCCACTAAAGTTAAGTATTTTTGTTAAATGATGGGCTTAAACTAACGGAATTTGAATTTAATTGGCTGACCTGAAAAAATCCAGGAAAAATTTTGCACTATTATCGTGAATGAGGAAAAGCAGGACACAAAATTACACATGCATTGTGACTAGGTTAGCATGCACAGACAACCCGTCAAACTCCTAACACCCAGTACCTGTGTAAATCATGGTAGGCAGGAGTGTTTATTCTCTGGTTTATTTTTTTCAGTGTTTTCCAAATGCTCTGCAATGAAGGGGCATTATTTCGAGAATCAGACAAGAACAAAATGCTGTTTAATCCTTGAGACTGGATTGAACTGGCAGAGCTGTGACTGCCTTGAAAGTGGGGCCACAGCTCCTGCCCAGCCACTTTCTGCCCAGCCCTGGAATGGCTGTTTGATTTCCTCTGCCTTGTCTCTGCCCTCAGTAGATCTCCCTACCAGGCCCTATTCCCAGCAAGCACTTGGGAAATTTCAGTAAGCACCTAATTTCTGCTCAAAGAGCAATATAAATAAGTGATTCTGGACAAGGAAGGAGAGCTGGGGATGGCTGTCAGGGAGAAAAGATCCTAAGAGTGGGGAGCCACAAGATGGGTGCAGCTGACTTAGCTGTGGATCTGGCAGGGTGGAGCAGGCCTTGCTGCTTCTGAACCAACAACGGGCTGCTGTTGTCAGCACTGGCTGGTAGGGCTCCAGTCCTGGCAGGGAAGGCAGGCTGCTGGGAGGGGATTCCCAGGAGCCAGGGGTGGCACATTCAGCTCATGCTGTCTCCAGCAGCAGCAGCCATGCAAGAACCCAGATTCACTGAACACTTCCTCCATGCTGCACTGGGTCCTCCTCCCCCATAGCCTTTTCATCTGTGCACCCACTGGCCAGGTCAACAATATTACTCATTTTGCCTACAAGAAAATGGAAGCTCAGAAAGATTAAGGACCAGGTCACGCCACTTGTATCTAACAGAAGTGCTTTCAACCACTTTGACGTACTGTTTCAAAATAGTCGATGACACTTCAGGTTCCTGCTTCGGGAACGTGGCCTGCCTCTGCCCTTCTTGGCCTTGATGTGGCCCCACTGACAGTTTGCTTATTGCCTGTGATGACACCATCTGTGGCTTTGGAGAAGGGACTTCCTGTTTACCTCCTCGCCTCTCCAGGATAGGGGAGTGCCAGGGCGGTGGTTACAAAGACACTACCCACCCACCCCCAACTCTTGTGGGCTGTTCTGAGCCCTGGGAAGAAGGTGGGGGCTCTGTGTCCCTCAAGATAGAGAGGAGACTCTCAGAGAGGTCACAGAAGGCAGGTCTCTGGACCCAGGTGAGTTCCTGTTTTGCAGGGCATTGTGATCAAGGCCTGGATAGGACAAATGGGACTCCTCAAAGGGGCAGATAGACAACATGATGAGAGGAACTTTCTATCCTTCAAATTTAAAGATTGTACAAGTCCAAGGCTCTCTGGTATTGATGGGGGTAAGGGTGGTGGTGGGCACCTTCACCACTCTGGGTCAAATGCTTTCAGACCTGTAGCATATCTGCTCAGAGACATAACTGGGTGTCCTGCTCATGCCAAGAATGAAACAGGTGGGCTGAGGACATAGCTCAGTGGTAAAGCACTTGCCCAACATGCCTGAGGCTCTGGGTTCAATCCCCAGCACTATAGGAAAAAAAGAAAAAAGGAATATAGCGCAGGTGTCTGAGTGGCTCCTGGTGGCCCTCCTCCTCGAGGTGGGAAGATGAGTCCCTGCAGATCTGGGTGTAGCTCTCTCTGAAAAAATTTCAGAAGAATTTTGCACCTTGTGCTCCAGGAAGGGATTGTCTGGGATGAGCACAGGGGACTCACAGTGTAATGAGTATTTCCTTCCCTGGACAGACCCAGACCTGGGGGCTTGGTGCTGAGGTAGAGACACACAAGGGAAATGCTGGAATTGAAGGAGAGGCCTACATCAGGGGACACATACCCAGGGCCTTTACAGGACTGGTTCTTCTCTCTCTGCCAGCTCCAGGATGGCCTCTAACAACCTTCAGAATAGCCAGGGTTATGCAGGTCACCTGATGCCCAGGCCCAAATATATGACTAGTCACTGGGCACCAGGAGAATCATGACTCCTTCACATGGCCTGTTGGGTACAGGGAAGAGGCTGACAATTCATGGGCATTGAGTAACCACTGGGCTTCCTGGTACTTCAAGTTTCTTTCTGCACCTTCCTCTTTAAAGGCCAGGTTGGGGACTATTCAGTATTCACAGCTGGGTGACTGTTATTCTCTCAGCAGTTTGCTTATCATCTCCCCACCCCTGTCCTATGCTGGCCTTAGGAGACCCAGAGAGACCTCCATGGGGTTCTGCCTACTCAGGTTTCCTAGCTTCCTAGAAGACATCACCTCTACTCCTCATGGACTCCTCCCTCCCATCGCTCATATGCCAGCTTCTGTTCTGTATTCCCTTGGACTTCTCTTGTTGTACCTTTTATCATAAAGGCTCCAACTGTCCATCTCCCTCAACCCCAAACTTAGCAAAGGCAGAGACTATGCCTATCCTGTTCCCTGCTAGGACAGTGCCTGGACCTTAGCTGCTCACCAAATATTGTCAAATGAATTAATAAGCTCATTCAATTCTATTTCCTTAGCATTCCTTGGATCATACCTTCCTCCTGAACCCAGCCACAGCCTTTGCCCAGATCTCATATTCCATCTGGACTATTGAGCAGTCTCCTGGCTGGGCAGGTTGCCTCATCACCTCTATTCAATTTATTTTTCATGCTAAAGCCAGAGTGGTCATTCAAAGTAGGGCCATTTGCCCTACTCAGAAGCCTTCTCTGGCTCCCCACTCCTCATGACAAGGCCACTTTTCTGGGATAAAAAAAAAAAAGACAGCAGATATGATTTATCAGGTCAATCTGGATACTCTGAGAAAATGCTCAGGAAGACATGCAGAAGTACAAAAACTTACAGGGATATTACATAAACTAGAGATAAGAGCCTAGGGCAAGGTACAAGGGAGAAATTGCACTAACTAAATAGTAGGTGGGGACAAATTGAGAAACACATTCTTGGATAACACAACAGCTGCTCCTCCCTCTGAGACAGAACAGCGTGTATCATACTGTGTCATTAACTGGTCATTCTGGGGTGCTGGAGTCTCCACTTAGAGGTAATTTCTAGGTCCTTTTCTGTCCCAAACAAAGAACTGAATGAAACAAGCAAAAACAGTGATGGTTTCATATTTCCCAGAGCTAGCAAAAATAAAGGAAAGGATAAGGAAATAAAAATGGGCTCTGCAGAGCTAGTTTAGGCTGAGTAAAAAGGGAGGAAAAAAACAAAAATAAAAGTACAGATAAAAGTCTACCCCTGGGGGGGCGGTTATCTGAGAAAGGCATGATGGCAAGTTCTTAGTGGTGTCTCTCTCCTTCTCATATTTTCCCATGCTTACATCACAATTAGATCACCCCATCAGAAGCCTACTCAAGTTCTAATGAGGAGTCCACATGCGCAGTTTTGTCCAGGTGTTCTGGGATCTTGCTATGCCTTCCTTCCCAGCCAGTTTAAGCCATGCTCTATCTTCATATCTCACTTTACTACAAGCTCCTTAAGCACAAGGACCATATTTAATTTATCTTGGTATCCCTGGCACTTAGCACAGGACTTGGCACATAGTAAACACTCAATAAATAAATATTTGTTCAGTGAATGAGTCAGATGATTAAATAAATTACTGAATAAAGAACCAATGGTTCCATAGCAGATAAGGCAGACTAATCCCCACTACCTACCTCTGACTCAGGGAGCCAGGAGCAGTACTGACCAGCAGGGCTTTTGGCTAGACTCTAACAAAACAGAAATTATCATCCAACTCAGTCAGAGTAGAATAGGGCATGGATTCCAAGGCCAAGCAGGTAGAGTTCTGGCTCTATCCGTTATGAGCTGTGTGAGCTTGGGCAAGTTACACAACCTCTTTATGCCTTATCTTTGTCATCTGTAAAATGGGGATAGTAATAGCACCTGTCTTACAGAGTAATTATGAGAATTAAGTTTACATGTGTCTATAAATTGAGTATATGCACATTTGGTATATAGAAATACATATAAATAAATTTACATATATATTGCGCTTTTTAAGTGCCAGTTTAATTGTCATCATTGATGTTAGTGAAGATAGTTCACCTAATCCACCCCCACTCATCAGCTTCTCTTTTTCTCTTCTCAGCACTGTCTGCCTAATGGTGGAATTGAGACATTCACTGTTATTAAGCAACACAGCATAAAGTTGAGAGGATCAGGAAGTGGTTGCTTGGCCTGTCTTTATCTCTGCTTGATCAAGATGGAACGAATAAAAACAATCAAAATAGGATCTGGGAAAAGACTGCACAGCACACAGAAGAAGAAAATTGTTCTGAGAGTTCAGGTGAAATGACTTTCTACAAGAAGCAGAATAAAACTCAAAGTCATCTGTTTGGCACTCTTAAACAGTTCAGGAAGCTTTGATGTGGTGGTTTTTTGCTGGGTACTCCCAAGTGGGTAAGGGATATGAATAGGCTCTTCATAGAAACAGAAATGCAAACGGCTCTCAAACGTGTGAAAAGATGCTTGGTCTCACCCATAAGAGAAATACAAATCACAACTATACTGAGGCATGATTTTCATCTATCAGATTGGCAAAAATCCAAGCATTTTATATCAAAGGTTCGTGAGGTTTTGGAGATTTGGCTTTGAGGAATTCACACTTCTCTCTCTTTCAGCAGTGTCTTTCAACTGAGATTTCCTCCCTTTCAGCCCATCAGTGCCCTGACTGGTTTATGCCTGCTAAATTCCTTACATATAGATTAGTACAGATTATCTGGTGCCCTCAGGCAAACTACTTATGCACTCTGACCTTTAGTTTCCTCATCTGAAAGGTGGACAATAACAGAGACTAATGAAAAGCAGCCAGCGCATTGTAATAAATGGCACATTTTATTGCCTTTGGTAATTTAATATATATGAATTTAAATACATGTGCCTGACTAATCTGAAAATACATACATATATATATATATAATTATAAACTTGACTGTACTTTCTAGTCATTAAAGACAATAAAGGCAAGGAAAAGAGTATATAGCAAAGAACAAAGGAAATGAAGCAATAAGGAAGCAAAAAAGACCATGTTAGTTATGAAATAGAATAAATTAAACCATGTGACTAAACTATGCTATTAAAGGCAAAGATTCTCACATTCTCATGTTTAAAAACAAAATTCAGCTACACAATATGTTCCTAATAAGAAATACTTAAAATAGAGGAATTAACTCTTTATGAGACATATGATTTGCAAATATTTTCTTTCAAATCAACAGTTGGGTTTTTTTGGTACCAGGGGACCTTGCGCTTGTGAGACAGGCACCAGAACCACTGAGCTAAATCCCAGGACCCTCAATTTTCTTTTATTCTGTGGGTTGCCTTTTAACCTGTTGACAGTGTCCTTTGATGCACAAAACATTTCAATTTTATATAATTCACCTTATCTGTTTATTTTTGTATTACCTATGCTTTTTGTATTACTTGTGCACCAATTACTGTTAATCACAAAGTGTCTCCCCAACATTTTTCTTAATTTAATATTTTATATTCATAATTATAACTTGACATAATAAGAAGGAAATGCAAAATACAAAATATCTAAAGGTATTAAAATACACATGTAAAAAGAGACAAAAGAGTATTAAAAAAAAGTATAGGGCATAAATATGGAATAGAAAAGGCCTTTCTAAGTATGGCTCAAAATAGAGAACTCATAAAAGGAAAGATTGATAAAGCACAGAAAATTAAAACTTCTACATTAAAAATATTTTTAATTCAATCCCCAGTACTGGGAAAAATATTTTTGAAATACTAAGTGAAAGTCTAAAGATAAATGATAAACTGGGAAAAATCATTTTCAAATCAGATGACAGAGGGATAGATCATCTTCCTAAAATATAAAAAGCCAATAGAGGGCTGAGGATTTAGCTCAGTGGTTCTGCCGCCTGCCTCGCAAGCACAAGGTCCAAAGTTTGTTCCCCAGTACCAAAAAAATAAATAAATAAGTAACAAGCCAATAAGTATGAATAAGACCAACACATAGTAGGAAAATGACTATAGGATATAATAGAAAACAAAATGCAAGTGCATCTTAAATGATTTCTTCGTTATGAAAAGATGCACTTAAAACAGGAGAAAAGTAAAACTACACCGAGACATGATTTTTCACCTATTAGATAGGCAAATATCTAAAAGTTGGATATCATGGTATTGGAAACAGCCACCTTTATATATTGCTGAGGGAAGGGTAAATTGGAATGACCCCAAGGGCAGGAAACTAAGCAGTTCTTATCAAATCTACAAATACACAATCAAGTGATAGCATTTATATGAATTTTTCCTACATATATTTGTACCTGAGCAAAAAGTATGTACAAAGTTATTCATTGCAGCATTGTTTGCACTAGCAAAAAAATAACAACAACCCAAATGTTGACAAATAAATGATTGGTTAAATAATTACCAAACATCTGGATACTACGCAGCCCCTAAAAAGATTGAGGGAGCTTCTAATGTACTGATTTGGAAAGATCCCAAGGCACACTGGTAAGTGATAAAATGCACGATCAGTGTATACAATATGCTGCATTTTGTGTTTAAAAGAAGAAAAGAAGTGGAAACATTGTGTTTGCACAAAGAAATTAAAAAATACACAAGAAACTAATACAAATACTGTCCAGTGAGAGGAAAGACAGAAATGGTAAGAGGAAGAATGGAGATTGGGCAGATGAATGATAGGAAATGGAGGGTAATATTCCTCTGCATCTCTTTTTCTCCCTATATTTTGAATTTTTGAACCATGGAAATATATCGCTCATTCAGAATTTTAAAGAAAAGAGTTAAATGACATTGGAAGTTTACATGAAGAAGCACAGACAAACCTAAATTAGGTAAAAGCAAATGAAATTAAGTAGGGCATGATAATAGTGACAAATAATTAAAACTGTGGCTAAAAGTGTTAAATGAGACAAGAGTCAGGGAAGTTTTACTGATAAAACATGTAATTCACAGTGAGGAAGAATATTTATGTATTGAATAATATAGTATCAAAATAGATGAACTGGCCCAAGAGGAGTGTACTTATTATATATCACAAACATATTCTACTAAAAAAGGATGAAATGGAACTGGAGGGAGAGATTAATATAAACAAAAAAATAGTGGAAGATATGTCATTATCAGCATGGTGGGTTATGCAGGCAAAAAATAAGTATGGATATATATTATCTTACAATATATATGTGTGTGTTACATATATATATAGTAGAACTATACTAATAAAATAATAAGAGATAGAATCCATTTTTTAAAATTTCCTTTAAAAATATCCATGAAATACCCAAAAGATAAATTAAAAAATAAGATACATGCTGCTGACTTTAATCCTTCTTTATAGACTTTAACCCTTCCCCCCATACATACAGTAAAATTAGAAAGTCATACTACTTTTGCACCTAGGTACATCTCCAACTCCTTTTTAAAATTTTGACATAGTGTCTCTATTTCAAAGCCCAGGGTGAGCTTTAACTTGTAATCTGTTATGGCTTTTATCTAGATGTCCCCCAAAGCCTCATGTGGTAATAGGTGGGGCTTTTCGGTGGTGGCTGGATCTAGAGAGTGTGATGTGCGGATTGATTCATGTATGATGATAAGTAGCCTGGATAAAATATAAGGGAGAGAAAGAGGGCTGCTATTGTCACTACTTGTGGCTTGCTGCTTCTTCACTACTTTGATGCTTTGCTGCCTTCTGCCTGTCATGAACTATTTCTTCTCTGCCATGCCACCCTGCCTTGGAGCCAGCCAACTATGAACTAAAACCTCTACTAACTATGAGCTAAATCAACCTTTGCTCCTTTTACTTTGGGTATTGGGCACTTTGTCTCAGCAATGGGAAAAATAATTAAGACAGAATCTTCTGCCTCAACATCCTAGAGTGCTGGGATTACAAATGCTCACCACCAGGCCCAGCTTGCTTTTTTTTTCAGTACTAGAGATTGAACCTAGATCCTCATGCACATTAGGCAAGCATTCTACCACTAATCTATCACTGATCTCTTTTTAAATTTTATTTTGGGATCACAAAATTGCCCAGACTGGGTTGAAACTTGTGATCTTCCCATTTAAAAACTTTTTCCCACTTACTTCCCCTTCCTGCCCAGCACCAGTCTTGGCTCCCTCCAGACTCCATCATGATTATACACCAGGACCTCATCAGGCACCATGGGGTTTTCTCAGACATTTGGAAGATTTGGGAGATCTCAGGTGGGCTGCCTGGAGGTGGTGGTCAAGACGGTTAGTCAGACTAAGGATAACTTTGATGACTGGCTCATCAGTGGAACAGCCTCTGCTGAAGGCCTTGAGGACAAACATTATAAAAGCACTATGATCACTGGGGGTGACATCTTCATGAAGCATCACTTGTGGGAAACCAGTTTCAGAAAAGAAGCCTACAAGAAGTACATAAGTACATCAAAGATTACATAAAACTGGGGCTGGAGGTGTAGCTCAGCTTTAAAAAAAAAAAAAAAAGATTACATTAAATCAAAGAAAAACTGAAGAACAGACCAGACCAGAAAGAGTAAAACTTTTTATAGCAGTTCTTTTGTTAGTTTGTTTTGGGTTTAAATTTTAAAAAAAATTTTTTTGCTTATTATATGTTTGCAGTACATACTAAACACATTCATTGTGGGGGTATCGATACATATAAATACAGTATCTTGATCCTTTTTACTTCCACTTTCCTTACCCTCCCTTCTGTTTTCTCAATTCCCATATCCCCTTCTCATCCTTCCAAAGAACCAACTCTTTGATTCATTGATCATTTGTATTGTTCTTTAGTTTCTATTTCATCAATTTCTGCTCTGATATTTATAATTTCTTTCCTTCTATTAGTTTCAGATTTTGACTTTTCTTGTTTTTCTAGGACCTTGAGATGCATCATTAGGTTATTTATTTGGGATCACTCCCTTCTTTTTATGGATCCATTTACAGCTTTAACTTTCCTACTTAGAACTGCTTTCATTGTGTCCCACAGATTTTGTTATGTTGTGCTTTCATTGTCTACTTGATTCTAGGATCTCTTTTTTATTTCTTCCCTGATTTCTTCTGTGATCCATTGATTATTTGGTAATATGTTAATTAATTTCTATGTGTTTGTGTTGTTTCTGTGGCTTCTTTTGCTGTTGATTTCTAGCTTCATTCCACTATGATCTGATAGTATGCATGGAATTATTTCAATTTGTTTGTATTTATTTATTTATTTATTTATTTTTTGGTACCGGGGATCGAACTTGGGTCCTTGCGCTTGTGCAGCAGGCAGTGAAACCACTGAGCTAAATCCCCTGCCCTGTATTTATTTTTAAGCATGATTTACGGTCTAAGATATAGTCTATTTTGGAAATAGTTTGGTATGCTATTGAGAAAAGTGAATATTCTGTTGTTGATGGATGAAAAACTCTACATATCTATCTGTTAAGTCCATTTATTCAGTGGTGTAGTTTAATTCTGATGTGTCTTTGTTGATTGGGGGAGGCCTGGTTGACCTTTCTAATTGTGAGAATGGGTTATTGGAGTCCCCCACTATGATTGTTTTGGTGTATAATCTGTCCTGTTAAATCTAGTAGTTTTCATTTTATGAAATTTGGTGTGCTGACATCTGGTGCATAGATATTCACAATTATTATCTCTCCCTATTGAATTATTCTTCTCATCAGTATGTAGTGGTCATCTTTGCCTCTTCTGACCAATTTTGGCTCAAACTCTGTTGTGTCTGAAAATAAGATAGTTACACCTGCTTGTTTTCCTGGTCCAGTTGAATAGAATATCCTTTTCTATCTTTTCACTTTTAGTCTATCTACTTCCTTTTGGATGAAGTGTGTCTCCTGTAAGCCATATTTAGCTGTGTTTTGTTTTTTGATCCAATCTGCCAGTCTACGTCTGACTGGGGAGGTGAGACCATTGATACTGACAGTTATTATTTTAAGGTGGTTATTGAATCCTGTCATT
Source organism: Heterocephalus glaber (assembly GCF_053883595.1). Classification (NCBI taxonomy): domain Eukaryota; kingdom Metazoa; phylum Chordata; class Mammalia; order Rodentia; family Bathyergidae; genus Heterocephalus; species Heterocephalus glaber. Next base: position 27,955,657 of record NW_028258293.1, read on the forward strand.
GCGTTATTTTTCCAGTGCTGATTCTCTTATTTTTTCCACTTTGTTTAACTACTCTTCTCCCAGTTTTTTATTTGTTTGTTTGTTTTTTGTTTGTTTGGGGTTTTTTTTGGTACAGGGATCAAACTTGGGACCTTGTGCTTTCAAGGCAGGCGGCAGAGCCACTGAGCTAAATCCCTGGCCTCTTCTCCCAGTTAAATGTATACTTTTCATTTAGCTCTTTGATGCTGTTGGCCTCTCAGTCTCTAGGATTCCCTTTTCTACAATGCTGGTTCAGTGGTCATGTATATCTCTAGGATTTCTTTGTTATAGAAAGTCTTTACTTCTCTGTCAATTTTGAAAGCTAATTTTTCAGGATATAAAAGTCTGGGTTGACAATTTTTTTTCTTTAAGGGATTGAAAAACTTTATTCCAAACTTTCCTTGCCTTTAAGGTATGTGTTGAGATATCCACTTATTCTGGTAGGCTTACCTTTAGAGGTTACTATCTATTTTTCTCTGACAGCTTTTAACATTCTCTTCTTTTGTTGAATTTCTGGAATTTTGATTATGATGTGTCACAGGAAGGTACTTTTCTGGTTGTAGTTATTTAGGGTTCTATCTACCTCTTGTACTTGTATATTGAATTCTTTTCCTAGATTTGGAAAGTTTTCTGCTATGATTTTAGTGAATAATTTTTTATACCTTTTAAGTTGCCTTCTAATTTTTCTTTTATTCTTATAATTCAGAGGTTGATTTCTTTTTCTTTCTTTCTTTTCTTTTTTGAGTCATCTTGAAGCTTTTGAATCTATCTTGCATGGTATCTTATGTTTTTAGGGTATCAATGAGTTTATGATCTACTACATTCACCTTGTCTTCTATTTCTGACACTCCTCACATTGGTCAAGTCTGCTATCCATGCTTTCCATTGAAGTTTTCATATCACCTATCTCTGCTTCCTTTCTTTTCATACTTTCTAATTCTTTTCCAAAGTGTCCATTCATGTCTTACATTGTCTTGCTTAACTCAATTTTCTTTTTGTTTCTTCTTTAAGCTCACTGAACATTTTATTGGCAAAATCCTATGTGCTTAATTAAATCCTCTTATGCATTTGCTTATATATTTCTTCTTTCTTCTCTTTAAATATTTTGAATGTTTGGTTTTTGAGTTATTTGCCTACAGCTTGCTCTACTTCAGTGCCCATGAGGTCAGCTTTGGGGAACTTTTGGGGCTTTGGGGGTCATCTTTCTTATGTTTCTATTGCTTTGGGGTTGAAGAGCAGTTAGGGTAAAGAAACTCAGTCATTACTGTGGAGATCTCTTTGCTTAGATTCTGTCTCATTGTGATATGTCTGGATTTTGATTATATTTTGATGTTATACTCTCCTTCAATCTATTCAGTGTAATGTTTGAGGGTTATCATATGTGTAACCTTCCTCTGGGGGCTTGATCCAGTACCACTCAGAAAGAAGAAAATGAACCACAGTAATGTTGATGACACAAAGACAAATGAGATATTGGCATACACTAAAAACCAATTAAAAGAATAACTATACCAGAATTAACAATAGAAAATAAATCATCAAGAATAATAGAGTCAAAGACAAACCAGTTATTCACATGCCATAAGAACCAATAATAGCTACAACATACCACCCTTAACAACAGAAAAGAGATCTGCAAATAATGTAGAAACAAAGACAAACCAAATATTGACTTACAGTAAATATCTACTAAAAGCAACAACTATACCACCATTAACAATATAAAATAATTTAGCAATAATAGCATAGAATCAACTAAATAATGAAATTAATAAAGCTTAATAGTATTAATAATAAAAATTGAGGAAGGGGAAAATGAAAGAAATAAAGTTTAAAAAAGAAAGAAAATGAAACTGAGGAGAGAAAAGTGAGATTAAAAATAAGATTAAAGAAGGGCCAGGGATTTAGCTCAGTGGTTTTGCTGCCTGCTGCACAAGTGCAAGGACCCAAGTTGGATCCCCGTTACCAAAAAAAAAAAAGATTAAAGAATAAAAGAAAGTTAATATAGTTAGGTAAAGGTAGCAGAAAAAGACAAACAAGAAAAAGAAAAGAAAGATAAGAAAAAAAGACTAAAAACAAAGAGCAAAAGAAACAAAACTACCCCCCCCCAAAAAAGAAAAAGAGAAACGCATCCAAAATTTGGTTGACCGATTTCTTTCTGGGGCTGATGACATTGGAATCCACCAGATATGAGTTGGGGATAGTGAATCAGAATTAGAGTTTATTTTGTTTCCACACCCACTTTTTGCTGTGTGAATACTGTGTCCTGTCCCACCTTTCCTCCTGGGCATAGTCAATTAATTACACGCTATCTGCTTCTATCCTGTATTCCCTGCAAGGGCTTCTAGTGTTTGTGTCCTTCTCTGTGTCCCAAGTCATTCCTAGCTTTATGAACTGTGGGTTCATGAAGTACTTCCTTTGCTCCAGATGCTGCTCTGTTCATACACCTCAAGATGTGGCAAATGTCCAACCCAAGGTATATCCGGATCATGTGGGCAGATGGGAAAAGGAAAGAGACCCTGAACTCTGTGCTGGAAGTTGGCAGTAAGAGGGAGCCAAGCAGTCTGCTGGACTTAGTGTCAGCGCTTTCAAACACAGCCTCCTCAGAAAAACCACACAACCTGCCTGGGTTCTCACCACAGAGGGTGAGACCACTATATCCTTCACAACCTGAGCTTGCCACTGCTTAAACTTCTCAGGAGATCTGCAACTGGCCCACCCCTTCCCTGTGACTGTTGCTTGTGGCCATCTCCCACCCAGTCATTGTGGTAAGGTGACATCAGTGAAGTTATCCTGTGACTTCTGATTCCCAGAGTAGCTCAGTCTTAATAAACCCCTTCCCAGATGGCTTCTGATTATATCACTCCCAAGTATGGTGGACACCACAGTAAATTTCTTCTCCAACTATAGCCCACTATGCAGAGTCACTTTCAGAGTAACAACCTATGCTGTATTTGTGGCTTACAACAACCATGAGCTCCTTTGGGGACTAATGCCAGTCTGCTTTCCCTTGAGCTGCAGACCCACACCGAGCTTACCTTGTGTTTGCAAAGACAGACCTGGGATTAGGGTAGACTGCTTCATTCTTTTCTCTGCATTGTCTTCAGTTTCTTCAGTTTGTAGTTTCTAGTTTTCCTGTCATCTCTTTCTTGATTCCTGGGGCTCTACTTCCTTTTTCTCTTTGCTAAGTTGTTTTCCAGATGTCTCAACTGCTGGCTCTAGAGAGGCTTTATTTTGCTGCTGGTCTTTACTCAGCCATTTTTAATCTCTATGACAGTTCTTTATTGGTATGGTTGCTCCACTGGACTACTATGAGGGATTGTGTGACCTCATATAATATGCGACATATATGGTTTTCTTTCAGAATGGCATAGAAATGGAAAAATGTCAAATTTGGTGATAACTGGATATATCGCTTGTCATCATATCTGTTTTCTGCTTATCATCCACACAAGGCAATGACTTAAAACAAATGTCATCCTGAGCTTTTATTCTGACCACAATTTATTTGGATTAAAAACATTGTTTTTAAGGAAATAATGAGTTCTACCAGGTTTCTACAAATAAAATAGATTTAAATAGAAAACGATAAATAAAATAAAGGTGTTCCAAACCTAACTATTCCTCTAAAAAGAGTTTTGGCTGGGTCAAGAGTAATTAAAAATTTTATTATAGCTGGACATGGTGGCATGCACCTATAATCCTAGCACTTGGGAGGCTGAGCCAGGATGGTCACTGTGAGTTTGAAACCAGCCTGGGCTACATAGTGAGTTCAAGGCCAGCCTGGAATACATAGCAAGACCTTGTCTCAAAAAAAAAAAAAAAAAATTAGGGCTGGGGATTTAGCTTAGTGGTTCTGCCACCTGACTTGCAAGCACAAGGTTCCGAGTTCAATCCCCAGTACAAAAAAAAAAAAAATTAAATTACCAACTAGTTATAAAATAATGATAAAGCAAGCTTTGCATATCTAAATAAATGTACATAATGCAGCCAATGTTGAATTCAGAGGAAAATGACAGCCTTAAATGCTTACATTATTTATAAAGAATGAGGGCTGGGGATTTAGCTCAGTGGTTCTGGCGCCTGCCTTGCAAGCGCAAGGTCCTGAGTTCGATTCCCAGTACCAAAAAAAAAAAAAAAAAGAATGACAATAAACAAAATAGGCATTCACTCTAATAAAGTTGTAGAAAAATGCAGAAAAACTACCTCAAGGAAATAATAAAGATAAAAGCAAAAATTAATTACTTGGTAAACCTGACTGAGAAATAGTTGCAGGCATATTTTAAACAAACAAAAGTTCCTTAGTATGACATCCAAAGCCCTTGATGAGTTGGCCCTTTTGAACCTCTTAACTATAAATGACAATTCCCCAAGCATTTGACCCCAAGGGCCCAGCCACCCTGGACCCCTCGCTGTCTGAACTCAAGAACCAGACTGAGCCAGAAAAACTTTTGGGGTAGGGCTCGTATCATTGCTTCTCTGCATGCTTGTGACTTGCTTTCCACTGCCACCCTCTAGTGTTATCCACCTGCCCTGTCCAAATGCCCCCAGCCTTCCATGCTGGCTTTGTGGATCCAAACAACCACAACAAAAGCCAGCATGGAATGAGCTGTGAAGAGAATGGGTAAATACAACCTTTGTGGCCCGGCGGGTGGATGAATGTGTCAATAGGCGAGGTTCAGGCCAGCTGTGGAGGGGGAAGGGAACTGGCTGATGGAGGTGGCATTTGGCTGGTTCGTGAAGGAGAAAAGATTTCAGCCCACATGGAGCAGGGGAAAGGGCACCCCAAGATGAGGGAAAAGCATGAGTGAACACAGGGCTGTGTGGAACAGGGCAGAACCATAGGGAGAATGGTGGGATGTTCCATGTGACTGCAGCATGGGGGGCTGCTGGAGAATGAGATGGATGAGTGCGGAAAAGTCAACAGGGCAGGCCACAGAGGACTTGAGTGCCACACTGAAGGCTTATGTTTCATCCCCTGTGAGCGGTGGGGGTAGCTAGTCGCAGGACTGTGAGGTTAAAGGGGTGGAGCCATCAGTTACCTGATCCCCTCCCTCACAGGTGGGATGAAGCAGGCTTCTGGGGGAGGACAGGGGAGAGGAGGGGCAGATTCTGGCTCTGGTGGTCTGAGCAGGGTGTGAGGGGCACCACCCTGAGTCCAGTTCCCCTTACTGACCCATTTCCTGCATGCCATTCCACCTCCCATCCCAACCAGGGAGGGGCTGGGAGGCAGCTCCCAGCAGCTCCTCAGTCACTATGGAGAGTCGTGCAGCTCCATCCATCTGTTTGGCCCACCTCCCATAGCGCCTCTGTGGTCAGGTCTTTGTCTCAGCACAGTGGCCCTCTTTGTCCTCAGCAGCCTCTCTCCACCTCCCTCCTACCCTCTATCCCTTGCCTGTATTACAAGAAGCACCAGCTTTGCTGAGAGACAGGCCAGGGCTCTGATCTCGGCTTCCCCCACTGAATCTCTGTGAAATCCTAAAGAAGACACTTTGCTTCTTTGAGTCCAATAGGGCACTATTATAAGGAATCAAACTCAGGAAGAGTTGGTCAGCTATCCAATGTGTAGACTCAGCAAAAGTGATGTCCACAGGGACCTCTACCCAGCCTTCATGCTGTTCCCCAGGGCCTCCTACTTATTCCTCCCACCTCATCCTCACCCTGCCTGATCAGGTGGCTACCATTCTCCCATTTGACACATGAGCAAAGCAAGGCTGGGAAACAGGACTGGCTTCCTGGGAGTATGGCCTATACAGTTATGGCCATGCTTTGAAGGTCTCTACTTGGTTTAATACTCTGCTGTTTCCAACTTGAAACTTAGTAATTTTCGAACAAGAGGCGCACATTTTCATTTTGCCCTGGGTCCTGCAAATTACAAAGCTGCTCCTGCTTTGGGGGAGGTAGAGCTTAGTCCAGGCTTCCTGCTATGGAGGGCTTCATCCCTTGGTAGCTGCATCCTGGCATGCCAGGCTGCGCTTGGCATCACAGTCCCAGGCACTGCCTGGGAAACTTGAGGAGCACAGTTCCTGCCATAGAGGGAGGGAAACAGTGCAGGCCCATGCAGCGATTCAGGCATCAAGGAAGACAAAACTGCTGGAATCAACCCAGCCCTGTGTAACCAGAGCCCTCAGTGTAGGTCCCAATGCTATGGGCCAGCCATCACTGGGGAACCCAGCAAGGCCTTCCTTCCCAGCAGGGTGCAGTTTCAGGGCCAGGGTACCCACCAGACTCACTGTGTGACTTTGGAGTTTCACTTCCTCTTTGTGAGCCTGTTTTCCTATATGTAACATGGGAATAGTAATGCCTACCTCACAGGTGAGGATTAAGTGAGATACATAACATGATTGATAGCACAAAGAAGATGATCACTAAAGAATTCTTACCACAAGATACAGAAGCTGTCCACATGACAAGGACAGTGCTGAGTACTAGACATAACTGTGCACAGCATGGACTCTGCCTGCCCTCAAAGAGATCCTCATTTTTCCCCCTTTAGGGAAGGGGAATAGACAGAGACATGGAGAGGGACAGCAATATGGCAAGGGTAGAGCACCTGGAAGGGGAAGCAATGAACCAGAAAGTGGAGGCCAAAGGCAGAGAAGCATAAAGGGGACACTCAGAGAGGGAGTAGCAAACTTTAGACAGGAGGTGGGCAAGGGCTCAGCATGTCTACTGAGAGCCAGAAGGCTAGGCAGGCGGTGGGAGGCCTGGAGTGGCAGGCTGGAGAGCTGGGTTTCACTTTGAAGTTCTTGGGATAGCAGTGAGGGGTAACAGAGACATTACCCCAGCCAGGCTGGAGCCTGAACTAGGGAGAGGCTCTACTCCCAGCACTGATTCTCAGAGCAGGTTTTCTCAGGGGAGATGAGAGAAGTCGAGAGAGGAAAAATGAGAAGGCCTGCATGAGCCAAATGCCTCCGCAGGGCTGAAAAGACAGGAAGCCTCCTAATGCATGGGGGAGCAAAGGCCGGGGCTTTGCCCTTCCCCCCTGACCTTCTGTGCTAATGGAACCCCCCCTATGCCCCCTTGGCTCCATTACCCACCTCAGAGGGACCATTACACTGCCTGGGCCTTCCTTCACTACTAGCCCGCCTTGGCCGCTGGCTTCACGGGAGGCTTCTTCAATGCTACTCTACCCCTTTGGCAGGTGCTTGTGTGTGACTCACTAGGTCTCAACTTCCTGGTTGGATCAATGGTTCGAAATTCTTTTAGTCATAGAATCTTCTGTGTGCTTTCAACAAATTTTTACCAGGAAATGTAAATAAGTAAAATCATAAAAGCAAAGGTGCTTAAGTTGAAGCCAAATGGGGACTCTCTGGGTTGTACAAAGGGGGGGACTCTGTTGAGGATGTGCTAGATTTGATGACCTCCAAAATCTCATCATGGAAATGCCTAGAGAAGTGTTGGGGAACCTGAACTTCCAGCCCCTCATTAGAGGAGATACTAGCTCCTCAAACCTGGGAAACTCAGGATGGATGATGGGCAAAAAACTGAAAAAAGGAACTTTAGACAGGCCAGCAGATAAGGAATATTATTACTCTATTTTGTGGAAGAGGATCCTGGGGCTCAGATAGAAATTACAGGAGAGATGAGACAAGACTTTGGGGTTCTAGGACAAGGCTCTTTCCTCTGCTTTCCAGGCCTAAATCATCTGATGTGGCAGCTCAGACGCCGTGTATCTCAGGGATGCAGTTTCTTTGGCTGTACAGTAAAGAAGTTCGACCATAGCAGGGGAGGCAGAGCCTTGGACCAGCCACTATCCAGTGTATTTGCTGCAAGATAAGACCAGCCCTGGATCCTCATCTTGGAATTCAAGGGATATTTTTCTCCTGGGAGAAACAACAGTGACCATAGAAGGTTTGATACCTTTGGAGGAGGGGGGTTGGTTGGGGCTCCAGGGCCCAAGGGGATTTTCCCACACTGGGACCCTAAAGCTTGGGCCCCAAAATTTAGGATCCTGGGGATACTTAGGTCCCTGGAAGCTGCATGTGCCAGCTGAACAGGTGGAGGAGGCTGGACAAGGGCCCTTTGTGTCTCCCAAGCAGAGGTCCCAAGGGACAGCAGGGGCAGCTCAGCCACACAGCACTGTGTGTCCACCCTGCTCTTACACACAGTCAGCTGATCTGAAGCTTGCAGGGACCTAGGCAAGCTCCTTGGGCCATAGAAGAGGCCTGCTCTGCATTTGTCCAGCCCCTGGACCATCCTAAGAACCAGTGGATAGACACTGGGAGGTGTATGAGTGTGACTGGCTTCATTTCAGAAAAAAAGATCATGAAAAGGACTGGAACTGTATCAAGGTCTCTCAGTTAATGCTGAAGCTGGGTCCAAACCTGCACTCTTGACTCCTAGACCAGAAATGGGGCAGGGGCAGTCATTCATTCATCCAATCTGCACCTTCAGGCATTGAGGACCTCCGGGGAACTCTGGGACACAGTAGGGAGAAGGCAGACCCCTCTCCGTGCTCCTGAGCTCAGAGTAGGAAAGGGACAGAAACAAGGTCTGTGACTTACAGAAGGCAAGCAGACTGGGATGGAAGGCAGAGAAAGAAAGAAAAGCTCAAGATGATGAGAAACCAGGAAATATGGGGAGTTGGAGGACCTGCTGGTGAGATGAAGGAAGGAAAGAGGAGCATAGAGGAGGCTCCCTTCACCCCGTCAGGAGCTGGAGGGAGGCAGGAGCCTGAATGCCAGCCTGTAATGGCGTTCGCAGCATAGTACCCTAACCTGGTCCCTCCAAGGCAAACCAGGCTGGGCCAGAAGCAGGGCGGAGGCTTCGACTTGGCGACAAAGTTCCTATGGTGGGCAGCGACAGGAGCCTGTGCCACGCCGGCACAGGGCAAGCCCTGTAAAACTTGGGCGTCTTGAAAACCCGCTCCGGGCTCCAGTGAGCGAGGCGCGAGTATTCTCCCCGCCCAGGCTATGGGACGGTCGCCTCGCGCCCCTCCCTGATCCCCTCCGGCGCCGCTGGGCGCCGTCCACAAGTGGGTGGCAGGGTGACTGCTATCTATCGCGGCGGGTAGGGGGCGGTGCCAGGGTCTGTCCAGAGTCCGCCCGCCCCTCCTGGCCTGGGCGAGGGGTGGGGCGCTCGGTGGGGCGGGGCGCGGGCTCCGGCAACCCGGGGCACGTGGGACCCTGCGCAGCGGTGGGACGCGGGCGCGAACACCGGGAACGGCGGCGACAGCCTTGGAGAAGAACGAGCTCAGCGCCGAGGTGAAGGGAGGGCTGCCTGGAGGAGACCGGACACTCAGAGAGGTCGGCGGGCGCGGCCCGGGGAGGCGGCTGGTCCGACTGGCTCGGGTGCCGACTCAGCTGAGTGCAGGGAGAGAGCAGTGTGCGTGTGGCCGTCTCACTGGGGCGCCTACAGCGCATAACTGGACAGTGTAAGCACGCTATGGATCCGTATTGAACTTGGTCTTCCTGGAGCGTAGTCTCGGTGAGTGAGGACGGATTCCCTGTTAGTAGGGGTGTGTGTGTGTGTGTGTGTGTGTGTGTGTGTGTGTGTGTGTGTGTGTGTGTGTGTAATATTGGGGAATTCGGCGTGTTAGGGGATGAGTGCACGCGCCTGAGTGGTAAGAAGCAGAATTTACGGAACTTGTCTGTGTGTGTGCTCTGGTGGGGGCGCCCCTGGGGCGTGAGGGCGTGGTCTGAAATCTGGGCGCTCCCAGAGACCTGCGGCACACCCAACTTGCTCCGAGGGTCACTCTAGGTGGCCCTCCTGCCCTGGGCGACGGTAGGCCTGGAAAGGCAGGAACGAAGGAGGACAGTTAAGACTTTAATCTGACGGGAGACCTTTAATCTAGCAGGTAACACTGTAGGAAGGGTCAGTCCGGAGAAAGGCAGAGTGCCCCCACATCATGCTGCTAGTGCCAGGCTTGGAGCCCCCCAGGAGGCAGGCACGAAGGCCAGGCCCTACTAGGAACTATCGCTGCAAGTTTGGGATTTATGGGGCCAAGTGACTACCTTTCCTGGGCCCACAGCCTCGTTTGGGATCAGGAATGAGCTTTTGAGGTTCAGGCTGGGGCCCCAGGGAAGTCTCAGTTATCTGTGGGTGGGAATGGGAGAAAGGAGATTCTTTGGCCAGCCAGCCTGTAAAAGGAGGCCAGCACCTGCAAGTGAGAGCAAGACCTGTCCCTCTTCCTCTCCTCCCTGCTTTGGGCTGACCCAAGGTACAGAATAGGAGCTGGGATATGCGTGTGGGAATGGTGAGCAACCTCCAGAAATGGCTGCTGAGCTTGGCCGGCAAAATGAGGCTGTGGCCTCTCCATTCCTGTCCTCCTCTTGCCCAGGATGTACACGGCTCTGAGGCTACCAGATCCCCAAGGACCACCTAAGAGAGCGTGAGGGTATCCCCAAGGCCTCATAAGTGACTCATGAGAGCACTGATTTTTGTGGCTTTATATCTTAGGACATTGTGCCTCTCTAGGTATTAATTTTGAGATTGATATCTTTGCCTCTTCAAATGCAAGGTTGTTTATGAGGATTCTTATAGAGATCAGGAAAGGGGCCTGGTGTGTGTGTGTGTGTGTGTGTGTGTTGGTGGGGATGGAACCCAAGGCGATCCTCTACCATTGAGCCACATTCCCAGCCCAGTAAAAAAAGGGTTTTGTGAGCAAAGTGCAATGCACACAGAAGTGTAATATTCCATAGATTTAAATGCCCTTTGAGGATTCTAATAGGACACCATGCAATAGTGAAGGATTGTGCTGTTTATTGAAATTTAATTACTGAATGTCTTCCTCTCCCTATCCCTCCTCTGCAGAGGTAGCTTACTAGTAACAATTTACAAGAATCCCTCATTTTATCCTCCAGTGACCTGGTGAGGAAGGAACTCTTATCTCCACTTTGCAGATAAGGAATTAGGTGCTTGGAGAGTATCTTGCTCAAGGTCTCAAAACTCCAGTGAAACCTGGAGCCCTTGCTTACCTGCCCTTCCTGTCTGAGACAGAAGGCCCACCTTATGAGGCTGATCCTCTGGCTTCCAGGCTGAAGGGTGTTTGAGTCTTGCCCTAGGAACCTGTCTTTGGGGCTTTCTTGTGGCCCTATTACCCAGCTGCTGCTAAGATGACACCTGCCCACGGCTGCTTATAGAACCCGAGAAGACTTGCTGATCTGGGGAGGGGAGAAGGAGATGCCCCTAATGAAATCTTCCCTCTCCTCTAACTGCCTCCCGAAGACCTGTCTGGTATACCCTTCAGGCCACAACTTCCTCTGGGGCTGCCTTTTGGTCCTCAGAGCTGGCTGTGGGGCCCTCCTTGACCTCTATACCCACCCTAGAGAAAGGCCAGTTCAGAATGAGGTCAAGCCATCCCTGTTTTCTCATGCTGTCCCTGTTACCTGGCGCAGGTTGGTCACAGAGCAGGTGGCAGGAAGTGTTTGATAAATGAGTGATCAAGTGGAATGCCTTGCTCCATGGAAAGCATCAGAGGGTTCTTGAGCAGAGGAGTGCTTGCACTGTGCTGTCTCCCAGTCTCCAAGGCCTGAGTCATTCTTGGCCTGAAATCAGTAGCAGAAGTCTCTGACAGGAGGGTTGGTACCCTGAGCTCTGGTACCCCGTTAACTGTCCTTGCAGCTCCCCAAAGGAGAGGCCGGGGCACTGATGGCCTCTTTCAGACATACTGGTGTCACTTCCTGGTGAGTGCACAGCCTCCCTGTCCAGTTTGAAGGTGGAAGATTCTTCCCATGGCTGGACTGTGGGCATGAAGGGACGCATGCCACCTCGCAGGGAGTCTAGAGCCAAGGGACAGCTCTTCTTACCACATCTTTGTATGTGTGATCCCCTCCCTTGTCTCCCTCCCTCCAGACACCCCAGTCCTAGCCACCTTCCATGTGACACCATCTTTGTGAAGGTCAATGCTGACCATGTCCTTCTCTTAAGCCTTAATAGAGGCCAAGCTCCTCAGCCTGCCATATGAGCTCTTTCATATGAGTTCTTCTGCCCCCCACACAGTCCATCCTCCTAACCTCCCATGCCAGCCCCATGTGACCTCCTGGCCTTTCCCAGAAGGCAGCACTCCTACCCCGAGTCTTGGCAGTTGCCTCTCCTTCTGCCTTCAATGCTCTCCCATCTCTCTGTTCACCTAACAAATCCTTAATCGCCTACCAAGTCCCAGCTTCTCTGGGAAGCTCTCTGGCCACCTTTGCCAGGCTGGGGAGTTGCTGTGGGCTCTGTGGCCCTTGGGCTTCCCTTGGCTGAACCTTAATCACCCAAGTAGACTCGATCCATGTCTGTGAAGTTGGGCACACAAGAGCATTGCCAAGTATTTATTGGGACTTCATGGCTTCTAGGAATGTGACTTATGACTGTGTTAATACTAAATGCAGACTTCTGTGGTTCTGAGAATCCCAAACCAAAGGGAATCAGAAGCATGAGCACCAAAATGAATTCCCTCCCCAAACCTGGCCCTCTTGGGATCAGATGCTGAGAATCAATGAACTTGAAGGGCTGAGAGGGGGATAATCTCAGCTTTGCAGACTTGCACATCTCCTGTTCTTTGCTTTTGTCCCTTTTTCCATCTGCCTTCTCTCATTTTTCTCTTGCCTCCTAAGCTGGACCCTTTGTGGTCCTCCTCAAACCAGTATAGCTTCTCTTGCAGGAGTCTCCCTGACTGCTCAGACTGCGACATCTGCCCCTTTGCTGGAAACACTTGGGAGGGCCCCTGCTGAGGACGGTGAGCTCCTGAAATTTAGTGTCCCTCCGTTGTGACGGGCACATGCAGCCAGCACATCAGGACAGTGTATGATTTGCTAATACCATGGAGTGCCCACCTAGCCCCTTGTCTTTCTCATTCCTCATGAGCTGTCCTATGAGGTAGTGATTCTCCCCATTTGACCGGTGAAGAACTCAAGGATCAGAGAAGGGTCTGACTTGACCAAGACTGCACAGCCTAGGTGGTTCCAAGATGTAGCATAAACCTAGAATTTTTTTTTTGCCTCTGGTCTGGCTGGAGGCATTCCCATGTGATAGGTTGGGGTGGAGAGCAGGGTTCTGAGCCTGTTCAATTCAATAGCTGTCTCTATAGCCCTGTGCAGGGGCTGGGCTGGGCTAGGGTGCAGTGGGAAGGGTGGTTTGAAGTTCTGCCTTGGTTGAGTTTCCTGATCTGAGACCACCCAGTCAGATGCTCTAACTTCAGCCTCAGTGAGTAGCCCTCAGAGCCGGGATCCTAGGGGAGTCCCAAGAGGGAAAGCGCCTTGGGGGGAGGGCGAGAGAGCCCAAGGGTCTCCAGGAGGGGAAGCATCATGCCAACATTTGATAGCAGCTGAGGCAACATCTGAGGTCATGCCTCAGCTGTTTTCCCAGACCAGTCATCGTGCGCTTGGTACAACACGTCAGGCAAGGCTGGGGGACCTGCTGGCCTTCAGGCCTTGGAGGACGTTTGGGTGAGAACAGGGGGCTACTTCTAAACTCCTAGCCCTAAACAGCCCACCTGCTCTCCACTGCTCTCAAGCCACAGGGATGATTAACAGTCCTGTTGACTGTGCTCTGGCTTTTGCTTGCTCTCCTGCTTCTTTCTCTCCCCCCACCTGACTCCCACCCATTGTCCAAAATGCAAATCAGCAGCTCCACACAAGGAAGGTAAGCATTATGTTTTGCAAGCACATACTAATAAAAAGAAATAAACTAAAAAAACAGGAAAAAATGAAACTTGTAATACCACCAGACATAGTAGCACATGATTATAGTCTCCACTATTGGGAGGCTGAAGCAGGAAGATTACTTAAGCCCAAGAGTTTGAGACCAGCCTGGACAATGTAGCTAGACCCCCATCTCAAAACAAACGCAAACAAAAACAGAAAAGAGATATGAAAAACTCACATAATGAAACTATAAAAATTTACTAAAATGGAAGGAGCGATAAGCCCTATTCCTGGATGGAAAGACCAAATTTTCTAAAAATTGCAATGATTTCTGCAATCAGCCAATAAAAATAAATCACTTATGATCCCAATTCTAATTTTCAAAAAAATTAAATGTACTCTAAATCAGTACATTTAATTCTTTTTTTTTTTTTTTTTTGTGGTACCGGAGATCGAACTCGGATCCTTGTGCTTGAGCAGCAGGCGGCAAAACCACTGAGCTAAATCCCTGGCTCTAAATGTATTGATTTTAAATCACATTTTAAAAGAAAAAATGAAGGCCAAGGGTGCTGGCACACATCTGTAATCCCAGCACTCTGGAGGTTGAGGCGGGAGGATTGCCTTCTGGGATACACAGTGAGTTCAGAACCAGTGTGAATTATATAGCAAGAGCTCTTCTCAAAAAACCAAAAAAAAGAGAGAGAGAGAGAAAGAAAAACATGAGGAACAGCTCTCCCTACTAGCTATCAGTCTATATTCTAGAAGTAAAAGAATTAAACCAACTTAGTACAATTGTGGAGTTGCACATGAGAAGAGGAACAAGAGATAGAGTAAGGAAAAGGAGGAGACGAAGGGGAAGTAAAATGAATTAAGGTGTGTTGTGTACATGCACCAACTTCCCACGAAGAATGGAATCATCATGTACTGCAAACGTGTATTAATCAAAAAAAATTTTAAACAAACAAACAGAAACCTCAAAATGCTGGTCAGGTGTCCTCTCCTCTAAGAAGTCTTCCCTAGCTACCCATTCATTCCTGCTAGGGACTTCTGTGTTGTCCTTCGGGCCTGATCACCCTGAGGTGTCACTGCTTGTTTCTGGTGTGCCTTCTGCACCTTGACAGCGACCTTCTTGGAATCAGGAAGAGTCTGACCTCAGAGTCCCAGGCGCCCTGCACAAGGACAGACATAGATATGGCCACCTCTGTGAGGGTGAGAGGGATGCAGGGTGAAGGGCTTCTGGCTCCTGCTGGGGGTCCCTGCACTGCTTCTCCCTGAGGATGGCCCTCAGCATGAGAAACGACCTGTGACCAATTGCTGTGGCTTTGCTACTTAAAGCCCTGCCCATAATTTCTGTGGGACTTTTTGTCCCTACTTGTCTTCCTGAGATACCCCCACTCTTCCTGCCTTCCCTATATGGTCATCTATTATTATTTCATAAAATGAGTTTAAATCAGGTTGGGGTATAGCTTAACAGTAGAGTGCTTGCCTAGCGTGCAGAAGGCCCTGCGTTTGATCCCCAACATAGGAAAAAACAAAAGTCGAAATCATCATCTCATATAACTATCTCAACAACCTTGTGGGACAGGTTCCATTATTCTATTAAGAAATTGAGATTTCAATTTTGGAATTGAAAGACTTGTCCAGTTCCTACTAATGGGATTGGCAGAACTGGGATTTCTCTGTTTCCCCTTGTGGCATCCTTCCCTGGCAGAGATAGGCAGCAGGGGTCTCCAAGATGGTGACAGGACACAGCCACCAGCCAGGCAGGCACATTCCAGAACCACTCTAGTGGAGGAGCTGGAATGTTGTCAAACTGCCAAGGAAATTCCTGAGCCAGCCTGGGAACTGCCCTGGCTCCTCCTCCTGGCTTTGGGTTTAGTAGCCTGAGGCTACACAGAGAAAGACCCATACTGGTGCTTTACATGCAAGGTCTGGTTGTGCCCTTGATGCTCTGGTGATCTTGGTAAGACCTTGAGCTACTTACCCCTTTCTGGCCTTAGTTTTTCTACTTGTGAAATGGGTGTAATAACCATCCCCACCACTTAAAACTGGGGAGATATTAAGAAAAGTAAATGCTGGGCCCTGCTTGCCAGATGCTCCTCTGCTGGACACCTGATCAGACAAGCATCGGTATGGGGCTCAAAGAGACAGTCAGGGAGCTTCCTGGGGACAGGGCCCAAGAAGTAGTGGTCAAGGGCATAGCTTCTGAAGTCAGGGTAGGAAGTAGTGGTCAAGGGCACAGCTTCTGAAGTCAGACCAGAGCTCCCTGCCATTTGCTAGCCTTGTGACCCTGGAGAAGTGAGTTAGCCTCTGTGAATCTCCATATTAAATGGGAAGAGATACATAAACTTGGCACAACACCTGACTCTTGTTGTGATATAGGTGTTACAAAATGGGAAGCTGCTGGACATACTAGCACAAGCCTGTAATCTCAGCACTCAGAAGGCTGAGGCAGGAGGATTGCTGTGAATTTGAGGCCAGCCTGGGCTATATAGTAAGTTCAAGGCCAGCCTGAGCTACATAGTGAGACCCTATCTAAAATAAATAAATAAGGACAGGGATTTAGCTCAGCGGCACAGCATCTGCCTGGCAAGTGCAAGGTTCTGAGTTTGATCCCTGGTGCCAATAAATAAATACAAACAAACAAATAAATAACACAAACAAACAAACAATAAATAAATAAATAAGGGAAACTGCCCCTGGGCAAGATACGACCAAGGGAGTGCTTGTGCTGTGCTGAAAAGGAAGAAAGAAGGTGGGCGTGTGTTCTCTGGAGCAGTGGCAGAGACCAGGTCAGCTAGGCCCTTGAGTGCCAGGCCGAGGAGCTTGGATATTAACATGAGAACCCTAGGGAGCTGTGGAAGGGTTTGAAGCCCCCCGAGAATGTGCTCAGATTTAGTGACTGCAGTGTGCAGGTTAGACAGGTGCAGAGGGGCAGAGACAGAGGAGCGAGACTCTAGGGTGGAGCACAGCTGAGGAACTTCACTAGTAGTTCTTCGGGGACTTGGTGAGTGATGGGCTTCCAGTGGGTGAGGGAGAGGGGCTGCAACCTACAAGGATGGTGGAGGTCCTTCTCAGAAAAGAGAGAATGAATTTGAGAAAGTGGCATTTCCCCCTCCCCTGAGACTCTGGAGAGTGCCTGGGTAGAGCAGGGTGAGAAGGTGACGCTTTTCACCTTGTCATTAGACTCTAGAGTAGACAGGCAGATAGCAAACAGCCTGCTGGCCCATGTCAGCCTGAAGAAGCTGGGCAAGTTGTGACAGGTAAACAGTGACCAGAAGCCCTTCCCAAGCCCCATCCTGGCCCTATTCCCACAGCCTCCACCCACTTGCACTTGTGTACCCAGCCTCAGCTATCCCAGATCCCATTCATCTGTTCTGGGGAAATGAAAATGAGAAAAGCTCATTCCAGAAAGGGACCTTCTTTTCCCCATCCTGTGCCTGAGGTCCTGATGGGCTGGGACCTGCCATCCCTTCACTGAAGCCCTGTGTGTGATGTGTGTGAGGGACTCACAGGTGAGACAAAACCCAGGGCCAGAGTAAAGAAGGCTGGGCTCTGTCCTGGCTCTGTCCTAGGGCTCCTTCGAGGCCTTGGGCCTAGGTTTCCTCCTCTGTTAAGTGGGGGTTTGGCACAGATGATTTACAAAGACTGTTTCGGACCTGACTAGACCAACAATGGCAAACCTTTTAGAGCTTTCAATGATACAAACAGCCTGCTGCAGCATGCGTGCCATAAATTGACCACCACTGGTCTAGACAATGCCAGTATGCGTGCTGCAAGTGCACCTGAGTGTGCTAGGTGTGTCTGTGCCAGTGTGTGTTTAGGTGTGATGTGCGTGTGTTTGTGCCATCTGTGGCAGAATGCCATTGCCTAGGAGTGGAAGTGGGGAAGAAGGAGGCTCTGGATAGAGACCTGGCTTAGGCAGAGTTGTATGGGCAGAAGTACTATAGAATGCCTGCTGGGCATGGAGGATATTGACAAGTCTCCTGCTGTGAGGCTAAAGTGCAGAACCAGGATTGTGGGAGGGGACATTGGAGGCTGCAGGATATCGGGGAGAGAGAGCTTCCCCTACAGAGCCACCACGTGTGAAGGGGGATACCTGGGAAGGAGCTGGGAGCATCTCATCCCTGGAGCAGGTGAGCTGGCGGTAGAACATCAGGGCAGGGGTGTAGGTGTGCAGAGGGCACTCTGACCAGGACAAGCACATGAGCTCACCTCTCTCCTCGTTTGGAGCCAAGTTTAGAGCAGAGAAGGCAGCCCTGGGAAGGCTTGGCCTAGCTGACTTCCTGCATCCAGGAGCCACCCAGGTCACCATGCCCACCTCCCTGTGTTTGCAGGAGCCCCCTTTGGCAGCTGCTAGTCCTGAAAAATGCTGTAGGCTGGGTGTGGCCTGGTCCAGGGAACCTGTTTTTCCTGTTTCCCACAGAGCTCCCTGCAGCCGGTCCAGACGCACATTCATGAGTGAGGAACCTGAGCCTGCACTGAGCATCCCAACCCAGAGAGCAGGGGCTGATCAGGTACAGGTGTGCAAGGTGGGGCAGCCCTACAGGCTGGGAGGCTGGGCAGGTTAGCTCGGGTTAGCTTGGGGGAATTCTAAGGCAGGTACCTTTCCCTGCTCTTTTATCCCAGGGTATAAGGAATTAGGGCTTTGGAGCCAGATAGCACTGGGTGTCCTACCTGGTTTTTCCAATTCTTGGCAGTGTGACCTAGAACAAATAGCTTAATTAACGTTTTCTCTGGCAGTATCTCCCAAAGGGTGGGGTGGTGGATGCCTGAAGCTGCTCAACCCAGGTCTGGCCTCTTTTGAACAGGAAGGGTAGGAGAGGGGACCCCAGAATGGGGAACACCTGATCAGACTGGAGCCAGAGATAGGCAGATAAAAGCATGTGGCTGGCCTCTGACAGCTGGCCTACCTCTGGAATTCATATACCTGACTTCTTTGGTGTTTCCCTGACCCATCTGGGCTCCTGCAGCTGTTGAGGGAGACAGTCCAGGTGTCCATCTGGGACAAGAGAAGGCCCCAGGTGCGTCAGACTCCCATGAGAGCTGGGCTACCCATGGCCATCTAGACTCAGCAGCTGAGAAATCTGTAAGCACCATTGTCCTCCTATAGGCTTTCCAATGAGTAAGGGAAAGGAGAGGTACCATCAGCTCCTCTGGGCTCCCATAGCCCTTGTATTTGCTTCATTCATTTTCTCTTTCCTGCACTCATTGCTGTGGGACAAGCCTCTTACTAAGTGATAGGGACAGAGAAAAGCATTTGATGGAGCCAGCCCTCAAGGAGCACCTAGAACACATTGGGGTGAAAGGACAAATTACCAGCAAGGCCTGAGGATAGCCAAAGGAGGCTGTGATAAGTGACCTGGTGATAAGACATCCTGGCCTACCCCCACCAGGCCATCTGGGGACTCCATCACTGTGGCCCTGGTCCAGATTGACCCTGCTTCCAAGAGCCTGGAGGGAGGGATGGGATGGAGTACAGTTTGGGTGGCTTCTGGAAAGGCTTTCCAGACAGAAAGCCCAGCAGAAACAAAGGCAGGGAAGCCCTGGACCCTCAAAGGGCTCCTTCTAGACCCGGAACTCTGGAGTGGGGCCAATGAGTGGTGAGAGGGGCTAGTGACAAAGTCAGGAAGAGCAGCCTCCACAGAGCTCAGGATGCAGTCACAAAGGCAGCTGGGGTCAGGAGAGGGAGAGGGGAGGCCTGAGGGAGAAGGCAGAGGACTGAGCTTGTTCCCCTAAAGCAGAGGTTGGGGACTTAGGAAGATGACTCACAGGTTGGTGAGCCAACCGGTGGAGGGAAAGGGTGGGCAGGGTCAGTCTGGACCAGAGCCACAGTGATGGAGTCCCCAGCTGGCCTGATGGGGTTAGTCCAGGAAGTCTTCAAACAAGTGGAAGAGACAGCTCCCTAGGTGCACAGCAAGGTGGGGAGGTCTCCATCCTCTTCACAGTGTCAGAGATTCCATCATTAGTGACCAGCAAGAAACTGTGTAGGAACTATGACTGAAAGATGATCCCATCCCTGAGGAGGGCAGCCAGCTCAGCACTGGGGCAGGAGCAGAGCAGCAGTGTAGGGGGTGACAGTGAGTGCCTACAGCATGAAGGAAGTGCCCACCCTATCTCACTGAGGCATAGTTTTCCCCTGAGGGAAGTTTGGCGCTGGAGTTCTCCAGGGGTGAGGAATTTTACCCAGGAGAGGTCTGAGACTCAGGAAGGTCTTCCCACCTGGACTCTTGCTGTGATTTCCAGCCTGCCTCCTGGGGACTTTTTGGGACACATCTGTGCCCTTTGGGGCATCATCTTTGTCCCCTGCCTCCCAGCTGGGAGAGTTCTTACTGGTCACAGCTGGGGTAGGAAGGAGAGGAAGGTGGCAGCCTACCCTCCCCAAGCATTCACTGTCTGCTGGGTGGTCAGACCCCATAGGGTGATACATGTTCACTAGGGACAAGGTAGGGGACCCTTAGGATAGCAATGGTGTGCAAAGAGAATCAGGGTAGCTAGGGAAGAACCTAAATTTGCCCCATAAAATAACCTCTACTCCCTATCCTCAGTTCCACCCCAGACTTCCCCAGAGTCTTCAGGAAAGTGACTGTCCCATCTGGTAACCTCACAGGCTGGAGGGACTGCTGAGTGCAGTTATAGAAAGTGACAGAATATAGGAATACCTCAATCAATCAATCAATCCATCAAACAACCAAGAGAATGAATGATGGAAGAGGGAGACTGTTAGAAATTCTTCAGCTTTCCCAACTTTGGCCTTCGAAAGCTAAAGGAAGAATGTTGTGGTGCTCCCAGGAGGTCTGGGCTGTCCCAGCCAGAAATGCCTCAGCAGGCAGGGATGGGCACTAGTGTGCAGTGGAGTGGACCATCCTTGAAGGCTCCTCTCCAGGAATCCAAAATTATACATCCGCGTGACCGCCAGGTCCTCCAATTTCAGAGCTCAAAGCCTGGCTCTCAAATTCTCTGGTCCTGAGGTTCTAGAGCAAGGTCAACACTATTTTTAAAGGTCAGAGAGTTGATAATTTAGGATGCACAGGCCATATGATCTTTATCACAATTGCTCAACTCCTTAAAAACAGATAGGTATTGTGTTCCAGTAGAACTTTAATTACAAAAACAGCCTGGTGGGATGGATTTGGCCCCTGTTCTAAAGTTTTAGAAATATATATATATTTTCTAATATAATAGAATTACATATTATACATCATTATATATTATATGATTCTGGTATAACAGAATTATATATATAATATGATTGTGCTATTCATGGGCTTCATGCAGCCTTGCTCCATGGCTTGGAGGTTCTAGGTGCAGGGAGAGATGGCAACAAAGGCTGTGGATATGGTTGGGAAAGTCTGTGGGCATTTCGAGCCTTGGTCAGGTGGGTTTCAGGCCTCTCTGCCGAGGCCTAGCCATGACCTTCTGGCTATTCCTCCTATCCCCTTCCCTGCAGGGTGATGGCTGTGGACCCGGGCCCCTGGAATGACACCAGCAACAATACCTGGGATGGGGATGAGCTGGGCTACAAGTGCCGCTTCAATGAGGACTTCAAGTATGTGCTGCTGCCAGTGTCTTATGGTGTGGTGTGTGTGCTTGGGCTGTGTTTGAACGTCGTGGCGCTCTACATCTTCCTGTGCCGTCTCAAGAGCTGGAATGCCTCCACCACATACATGTTCCATCTGGCTGTGTCCGATGCACTGTACGCAGCCTCCCTGCCGCTGCTGGTTTATTACTATGCCCACGGTGACCACTGGCCCTTCAGCACGGTGCTCTGCAAGCTGGTGCGCTTCCTCTTCTACACCAACCTCTACTGCAGCATCCTCTTCCTCACCTGTATCAGCGTGCATCGATGCCTGGGCATCCTGTGCCCTCTGCGATCCCTGCGCTGGGGCCGGGCCCGCTATGCCCGCCGAGTGGCAGTGGCCATTTGGGTGCTGGTGCTGGTCTGCCAGGCACCTGTGCTCTACTTTGTCACCACCAGTGTGCGTGGGGCCCGAATCACCTGCCACGACACTTCAGCCCCCGAGCTCTTCAGCCACTTCATGGCCTACAGCTCCGTCATGCTGGGCCTGCTCTTTGCAGTGCCCTTTGCCATCATCTTGGTCTGTTATGTGCTCATGGCACGGCGGCTGCTCAAGCCAGCTTATGGGACCACAGGAGGGCTGCCACGGGCCAAGCGCAAGTCGGTGCGCACGATTGCCCTGGTGCTGGCTGTCTTCGCCCTCTGCTTCCTGCCTTTCCACGTCACCCGCACCCTCTACTACTCCTTCCGCTCACTCGATCTCAGCTGCCACACTCTCAACGCCATCAACATGGCATACAAGATCACCCGGCCACTGGCCAGCGCCAATAGTTGCCTTGACCCCGTGCTCTATTTCCTGGCTGGGCAGAAGCTTGTCCGCTTTGCCCGAGATGCCAAGCCACCCACAGACCCCACCCCTACCACCCCTGCTCGCCGAAGGCTGGGCCTGCGCAGGTCTGACAGAACTGGTGCCCAGAGGAAAGATGTGTCACCCAGCAGTGAGGACTCTCAGTGGACAGAGCCCACAGTGGCTGGAAGCGAGAACACTAAGGACATCCGGCTCTAGGACCTGAGCCCCTTAGGCTTCTGCAAGTTTATATGGAGGATCTGTAGGGATCAGGGCTCATTCAAATGGAATGGTGTTCCCAGATATGGACCATCAGTGGTTTTGTCATTGGAAGAGGCTGACAATACTCTCTCCCTGTGGTCCAGAAAGGCGCCCGGCCCCAGATCCCCCAGTCATCATTTGTATGAGTGAGGAATAAGGTTTTGAGAAAGGGAAGTGTTCAGGGCCTGTGCCGCTGACTCCCATGCAGATAGCTGGCTGTTCCTGCCAAGGTATCTCTGCTGGAGTCCAGTGTAATCCAGTCAGATAGAGAAGTAGGCCCAGAGAGGAAAGTGACTTACCAAGGCCACACAGCAGAATCTGGGCCTGAGCTAGCTGAAGTGGGCGGCAAAGTCACAGGTTGACCAGAGGACTCTGGTAAGTAGCCAGGGCTGAGTTCCCACAGGAATCTTTGGTGGAACTGAATGCCACAGTGGACTCAGCTCAGAGAAGTACCCCCAGGTCATGAGATGAACATCTGGGGCTGATGTCACATGCTCATCTGGCGGCTCCCCTGGGTTGGGACCTGGTTTGAGACTGTAACTTATACTAAAAGCTGTGCTGCTTGTTGCGCTGTGCTGCACTGTGTGGTCAGAGGGTAGAGGCACAGCATAGGAGGCTTTCCACATCTACACAAGGGGCTTTCTCCAACCCATTCTCTTCTGTCACCTGCCTTCCCACTTCAGGGGAGTCTCACCTTGGGAACCCCTCTCCAAATCCCAGGTATGCCCCCACTTTAAAGTCAGATGGCTTCTGCTCCTGTTTCTGTGTAAGGCAGAGATGACTCAGGTGGGGTTCCAGTCCTTAGCGTTCCCCAGTTTGGGTGACAACCAGTCGCATGACGGTAAATGTTAAACTGGATCTTCAAGGGAGTTGAGGGACTCCTTACTTGTGGCATTGCCTATTGCCATTCCTGCCATGGCCAATTTCAGATTGTCAGTGCCATGTCATCTCTGCAAAATTCCTGAAAATTTAACAACTGGCTCTTGCAAGCAGGCACGCATTGCTGCAGTGTACCACTGGGTCATGCTGAGTTGCCCAGGGCTGTGGCCAAGGGCCTAGGGAAGGATTCCTGGACCAGGGCACTCCTGAGATGAGGCTTCTGAGAAAGGCAGCTCACAGGAACGCCAGGTGCAGGACACATTCTGAGCAAGGGCAGGGGGCCAGGGAGCAAAGACAACAGCAGGCTGGGCAGCTACTCAGGCTCGATACAGAGATGAGGCTCCCTCCTTGCCCTGGTTACAAGGATTCCTTTGGCTGAGGTACATGTGAGTGAGACTCAGTCCTCTCCCCACCCAGGCCTTGGCCTTCTGAGAAAATCTCAAATTCCAGGCATGACGGTTGGTATTCCAGCTGGGGCAGGGTTTAGCACGGGAGAAGTGGTCTCACCTGTGGCCAGTGTTGCACCTGGCCAGGACTACTCTGGGCTAATTTGTGGAGCTCAGATGGATAGGACTCTACCCTGGCCTTTGGGCAGGGATAGGATGAAGCTGACCAGCCTCGCTTTTGACCTAAAGGACAGGGACTTCTCTCCCTCTGGGTGAGCCCTGCCCTGTGAGCCCACTCTACTCTAGAGAAGGTCTCTCCCCATCTCGCCTCCTCCACCTGCCTCCTACCACATCTCCACCTTTCCCACTTTGCTTTATCAAAAGCAGGGCATCCAGCCCCAGGGGTTGCTCTATTTACATTTTGTGTGGTTGTTGTTGTTTTGAAACAGGATTTTTCCCAGTTTGCTATATTACCCAGGCTGGCTTTGAACTCCTGGACTCTAGTAATCCTCCTGCCTCAGCCTCCTGAGTCATTGGGACTACTAGTAGATGGTTGCTTTATATAGAGCCTAGTTCCACAACTCCCTCAGATGACAGGGATTCATCCCAGGCCATAATATGATTATTCTGCATTATGTAATTCTGGGTGACCTGTCCAGAACAGTGTCAGATGCTCACCTCCCATATTCTAGGTTCTATATTTCTGTTAATGTAGCTAGAGACCCTCTGAGCTTTCTTGGTAACTACCTCTTACAGAGTATCCTGGGTCTTTCCTGCAGGCCAGAGCCTATCTCTTTCCTACCACTTGCTCCTCAGGCTGGACCCCATCCCAATTTACAGGGAGCCTCTTTCCAAGTGATAAGCTCTGATGAAGTGTAAAAGCTGAGCTCTGACCCTCTCAGCCCTTCTGGGACCTGGAGGCAAAGATTTACGCCATGACTTTGGGGCCCTTTAGTGTACATCTGTGGTTGGAGAATGTGCTATGGCCACCACAGGCCAAGTTCCTTAGTCCCTACCCCTCTCATGTCCTGCCCCCTACCCCTCCTGCAGCTGCCCTACAGACCCTGAGAACCTAGTGCTGCAGAGGACGGGGACAACGGTATGGCCTAAGCCAGGAAGCTTTCGTTGGAAGCTTTTCCTTGCAGATTTCCAAGGACACAGGATGTAGGGGACAGCAGGGCTTACTCGCCACCTAGGCCTATGGCAGGCATGGGTCGAAGTGGGGAATGGAGACCCAGGGGAACCAGGAACAGGCCCAGGGTCCCAGCTCTGGACTGCCTGGCCTCTCAGTGTGGACATCTGGCCTGGTCGTCTAGAGGGTGAGGCTTCTGATCTTGCCGCCTTGTGCTATTTTCAGCCCAAGCAAGACCAAGATTTTCCACTGCTGGCCCTAGACCATTGTCTGACGTGGGGTGACCTGCCCATCCTCAAAATATCTCCTATTGCCCTCCGGACCTCCCTTGCCCCTTCCCACCTCCTTACCCTGACATCACTTCCTAAGGCTGTTGACCCTTAAAGGCCACTATGAAAGGGCACGAGTCATCCAGGCACCAGCCATCAGCCAGTGAAGGACCCCAGGGATTATCCAGCCAGCTGCAGACTCGAGGCCAGAGAGGGGTGGGGCCTTGCCCAACTCACCCAGCAGGTCATTGTGGTGCCTGGACATGAGCCACAGGCCCAGGCTGCTCCTGCTGCTGTGCCGCCCCCTCCAATGCAGGTCAGAGCCTTTGTGGGAACCCTGTGTCACCTGCACTGCCTGGCCTCCATCTACCCAGGCCATGGAGCTGAGGCTAGGGATACGGTGCAGGGTGGGAGGAAAGTGAGGAGAGAGTCAAGTGGTGGGCAAATGAAGCTTTCTGGCCTCTGCAGCAGCTGTCCTCAGTGAGTTCCAGGTGACAGCATGGCCTCTGGCACATAGGCTCTCCCCTGGGTAGCAGAGATCCCCAAGGCCAAGAAAGAGGGGAGAATCCCAGAGGACACACAAACCCTCGCCCTTCGAGGCCAGGAGAGGGGCTGGACAATATGCTGTCCACACAGAGTTGCTCTAGGTCAGGCCACTACAGTTGTCCCTCTGCTGCCCTTGTCATGGAGACTTGGGCTGGTTTGCTTAGAATCAGGCACATGGGGGAGGGAACTCACGTAATGGTCTATGTCCCACAAACCACGCAGGACTCTCACATGTGTCATGTGAGTTGTTCTTCACACTCACCCTGGAGAGCAGGCATTATCCTCCCCATTTAACAGCTGAGAACATAGGGGAGGACATTGAGGAGCACAGGCTTGCTCCAGGTAACACAACCACAAGTGGGTGAGTGGAGAGGAGCCCAGGCCCCCTGGTGTCTGATGAATTCCCTTTGCAGTGGTCCACACCACTCTCACCCCTGCAGAGCAGGAGGCTCTGCAAGGATCCTTCCTACAGCTCAGGACCAGAGTGGCAGTGTAGTGAGGACACGTTGAGAGCAGATCCTGCACTAAGACCATCTTGGTTTGAAGGTCACCTCTACATTCCCAGCCGTGCAGTTACTCAGTCTTGCACCACCTCAGTTTCTCATTGATGAGATGCTGCCTCCCACAGAGGGCATTGGGAGGCTCGCTTGACTCAATGCACAGGAAATGCTTAGCACAATGCCTGGCATTTCCATGCTAGTACTGTGCCAGGGGTTACCAAGGCAAGCCAGTGGGGCCCTGTGTTCCCAGAGCTGACATAATTTAATATGTCACCACACTGGGATAAACATTTTGAAAAAGAGGCCAGTGTACTTGGTCACTGAGCAACACGGGATCTAACAGCTCCAGGGGCCCCCCTGGTTGTGGGATGGGGGAAGCAGGTCCATCCTGGGTAGAATGGGGCCCACCTCTGCCCTATCTGGTACTGGGTGGCTTTCAGGAACATGGACCTTTGTATTTCCTGGTGCCTACCTGGATAGCAGTGGGGCGGGGGGGGGGGGAGAAAGAGGGAGGGAGAGGAGATAAGGAGGAGGACATTAAGTGGCAGGACTGGCCCCTATGGAGTTCAGAGCTCCCCCATCCACATTGGCAGGCTTAGCCATTTTTCCCTGATTAGCAGTACCCAGCATGGGAGAATACAGTCACATTTTGGTTCAACTAAGAACCTGGAGATCTGGGATGGGAGGACTGGCCTGAGGCTGGGCCAGTTTTGCTGTGTGACCTGAGGTCTTCTCTGGGCTACGATTTGAAGCATGGAGGCCCTGCTTCCTGTTCCACTCTCCCACCCTCAATCAGGGCATAGCTGTCTACACTTTCAAGGCACAACTAATAGTTGCTCCCTTAAGCTTTGCTAAGACCATTGGGTTCTTGGTTCTGAGGACTGGGGTGGAGCCAGTAGATCTCCCTGGAATCAAGGGACCAGAGAGCTGAAGTAGCTCCACTGCCACCACACAGTGTCACACAGTGGATTGTCAGCTGCTTCTGTGGGTGGAGCCAGGAGTGACTGGGCTGCAGAGTGAAGGGTGTGATGGTAACATAGTACAGTCAGAGCTATGGGACCACTCACCTGAACCTGGGCAGTGCCCCAGGGCCAACTTTTGTCCTAAGGCCTACTATCCAGAGGCAGAGATAAGAATAACAAAGACCCTTGAAAGATTCCAAAATCCCACACCAGGATGCTTATGTGCTAGACTTGCTGCTGTGACATAGGAACCTTTCTTCACTTGAAGCTCATTAAAGGATCATTCATATGGACTGCATCTCATACATCCAATTATAACAGTGAATTATGGAAAAGGATATGTAGAGTGGATATAGCTGACATGACTCAGCACCCTATATCAATCACGTTGTTAATCACACTCTGGAAGACCTAATGAGAGGTGGCCTAGACCCAGCGCAACATTTTAAATTCTTAAACCCAATGCATTTAGTGCTCAGGCTATTTTTCTTTCTGCCTGAGAGCATACCTTTACCTAATTAAACTTCATTAAACTTTGCTGCGTTTTCATTACCGTCATGTGCCACATCCAATTCTTTGTCATGCCAAGAACCTAAAAACCCACCCGGGACCCCATCACCCACAGTAACCATAGGACAGAAATCGAGCTCCAGAGCCAAACTTTTATCCCGCTCTGCCCTGATGTGCAGTGGGACTTGGTTGGGCACTTCCTTTCTCTGAGCCTCAAATTCCCCAGCCTCAATGATGCTCGGTTCTACCCAGCCACTCTTTCTTTTCTTTTTCCTTCTGTAAGGGCTTCCTGGGCTTCCCTCTGTTTTTTGTGGGGTTTTTTGTGTTTTTTTTGTACCAGGGATTGAACTCAGGACCTTGCGCTTACAAGGCAGGTGTCGGAACCACTGAGCTAAATCCCCGGCCCCATCTTGAGTCCAGCTCAGCCAGGAACAATGGACCAGGCAGGCCAGTGGCTCTTTGGCCTTGAGCCCTGTCCCCAGGGACTCCACCCACCACCTTGGCCTATTTTCAGCCCTTGCAGAAGGAATCAAAAAAAGGATTTTCCATTCCCAGCACAATGACTTCCCTGTACCATTGTCCAGCAGTGACGGATCCGCCTGCCCCAAAATATCCCCTGTTCCTACCCCCCAGGTCTCCCTGCCTTGTTCTCACCTCCCCACCCTGTCATCACTTCCTGGGACTGTTAACTCCTGAAGGCCACTATAAACAGCAGATGAAAACTGACAGACACAAGCTGTTCAAATCAGTTTTTTCTCCTGGCAGGGACTCCAGGGATTGTTTGGCTGCTTGGTGGGACTAGAGCCCGGGAGAGGACTGTGCCTTGTCCAAGGGCACCCAGAAATCAGGGTGGAGCCCAGACCTGAGCCCAGGGCTCTCCACCTGCTTCTGCTGCCTCAGTGCTAGTCTGTGCCTCCTAGAGTTGAGAGGTCCCCTTCAAAGGCTCGGGATGGGAATCCTGGGAAGAAGCCTGATGGTGTGAGCGGCGGGTATTCCTCAGCTTCTGACTGAATAGCAAGCTCAGTACAGGTGCCTAAACATTCACTTTTGTTTACACCAGATGTGGCTGTTAGAGACTAAATGTTTTAATCTTCCCAAAATGCATATTTGATTTTTTTTCAGTACTGGGGATTGAACCCAGGGTCTTCATGCTGAGCTATATCTTCAGCCCTTTTTTATTTTGAGATAGGATCTTACTGAGTTGCCTAGGCTAGGCTTGAACTTGACATCCTCCTGCCTCAGCCTCCCAGACTGCTGCAATTACAGGTGTGAGCTACCACCCCTAGCAGTATTTGAAAATCTTTGTTTGTTTGTTTGTTTGTTTTTGAGACAGGGTCTCGCTATGTAGTTTAGGCTGGCCTTGAATTCATTATGTAGTCCAAACTGGCCTCGAACCCAGGGCCATCCTCCTCCCTCAGCCTCTCAAGTGCTGGGATTATAGGCATGTGCCACCATGCCCAGCAGTATTTGAAATCTTAATTGCCACAATGGTGGTATTAGGGAGTAGGGCCTTGGAAAGGTAATTAGGTCAGGAGGGTGGATCCCTCATGAATGGGATTAGTGCCTGTGTTAGTCAGCTTTATATTATGGTAACAAAATTCCTGAGCTAATAAAGTTATAAAAAAATAAAGGTATTTTGACTCACAGTTTTAGAAATTTCAGTCTATTATCAGGTGGCCCTGTTGCTTTGGGTCTGTGATGGGATATCATGGTGGGACTGTACATCAGTTCAAAACCATTTACTTCATGACAGGGAGGCAAAAGTTAGAAGAAAAGGAAGGGGCCAGGGTCCCCCAATGAACTAAAACCTCCCATGAGGTTCCCCTCTTTCAGCTTCCACCACCTGTCAATAACACCAGGCTGGGGCCCAAGCCTTTAATTTACCACACAAGCTTATGGGGGACATTTTGGAACCAAACTGTAGCATTGCCTTGAGGGACCCCAGAGAGTTCTCTCACCTCCTTTCACCACCTGAGCTTGTAACAAAAAGCTGGCCATCTGCAACTAGGAAGAAGGCCCTCACCAGAACCCACGCACTCAGGCACCCTGATCTCAGGCTTCCAGCCTCCAGAGCTGGGAAAAATAAATGTTTGTTGTTTGTAAGTCATCAACTCATATGACATTTTGTTACAGCACCTTGAACAAAGACAGTGGCTATGGCTTGTATTGTGCTCAGTGCTCAGGGACCAGCAGTGGGGAAAGGAGGAGAATGGAAGACACAGGATAGCTGAAGCAGGGGTAGCGTGGCCCAGGCTCACCATCACCACCCTTGTGGCTGCAAACTCAGTTTCTTTATCTGCCACATGGAACTGATGTCTTTTACCCCAGTCTGCTGAGCAATGGGACCTAGTAAGGCACAAACATGTAGCGTCTTTGTGTGCTTCCCGCCCACGTGGCCTGCTTGGTAATGTTCAACTTCTTTCCCCCATTCCTATGCTGCACATTTGGCAGACTCTAATGCTTCGAGACACTTTTGGGTACAAAGTTCAGTAGAGTTTGAAATTCCAGTGGCCCCTTGATTTAATGTCCCGTCCTGTCCCCCATTCCCCCCCCCATGCTGGGAGACCCTCCTCACTCCTCTTCTGGGACCCTCTCTCCTCTGGGTGTTGGACAGGGGGGAGGGGGACTGGCACATATTCCTTGGAACTGCCACTACCCTCTCTTCCTGCCCCCCTTCTCTGGCTAGGGTTCTTGGTATAAAGCACCTCAAATACCAGGCCTCTTTTGTTTAAAAATCAAAGTTCCTTTATTAAATTATCTAGGTTACCCAGTTTGAATATGCTACATCTTTCCTGCTGAAAGCCTGACCAGAATCCCCAGTCTCCTGATGGATTTTCCTGGAGTACCTTATCACCTTTGTTCCCTTCCCTCTGTACCCTCCACACCATGCCAACCTCAAAACTTCGAGTCCACAGAGCCCAGGGTCCAGTGTAGAAGAGTCAGGATGGAGGGTTGTAAAGAATTCTGAAAAGGTGTCTTAGGGCTGGGGATTTAGCTCAGTGGTTCTACCACCTGCCTCGAAAGTGTAAGGCTCTGAGTTCAATCCTCAGCACAAAAAAAGAAAACTATATGAAAAGGTGTCTAGCCCAATTTGCAGTCTTCTTTTAGATACCCCACATGTCCTTAGATTTATGTCCTGGAATCAAATACCAAATCAACAGCCACATGAAAAGTGTCCCCTCATTGTGGTTAAGCAGGCTGAGAAGCCTTTACAATCAAAGCAGTTGTAATATGGCTGGAGGAAGTGAAAAGCCTGCTGCGTGGACTGACACAGTGTGTGCTGGCAGGGTGTGTGTGTGTGTGCATGTGTGTATTTGTGTGTATGCACACAGAATGATCGTATCAGTGTTCTAGGGAGAATGGTTGGGGGGTAGGGGCTGTCCTGGCAGGAACCAAGTAGATATTTGGAGAGCAAAGGGTGCAGGTTAGCAGCCAGCCTGTGAGAGGTCAGAGGGACCTTGAAGGGCTGCCAGAAAGCCAAACTAAGACCAAGAGATGGACAAGGACAGGTTTGGGGATGGCAGAAAGAGACGCGGGAGTGCAGAGAGGATGTAGCTGCCGGCTCTGCAAGCCCTCCTCCTTCCCTCTTTATTCTGCCTTCTTTTCCCTGCCCAGTCACATTCTCCCCTTTGCACTGCCTGTCCCCAGAATTCCTGGGAGCAAAGGGAGGCAGACACTGGCAGTTCAGAGCTCTAGTCCCCTCGGTTCTTGGCACTGGCCAGATACTCTTCCCCGGCTGTCATCTCAGGTTGATTAATGCTGTGCTGCTGCCCCCTGGTGACCAGAACTGGCCACAGTGGCAGAAGGCGAGGGCTGGAGTCCAGACCTTTGCAGGTGGAATGGCACCCAGGCTATTGGCGGGTAAAAGGTGAGGGTGAGGCTGGGACTGCGGATTGAAACAGGAAACACCATGTGCCTACCGTGACTTACCAATACCAACTTCCCAAACAGGCAATGATGCCCTACTGCTGTCTCCTGTGCTCCCCAGCTGGGATGGAGATCATTCTGTGCTGGGCAGCCCCTTTGCCTGTGGGACAGTCCTCAGCCCATGGCAGCAAAGGAGTGGGCCACCCAGGCTGGGTACCTTAACATTCTGCCCTGCCCCATCCCAGCTACCTTGCCTCCTCAGAGACCCTTGCCCTCTGCATGGCCCTGGAAGTTCTTGCCTTCTCATAGGGTGGCTTCCAAAGCTGCATTCCACTCTCTGGGAAGTGGGCCAAGACAGTGGTCCTCCTAGCCACCCTGTGCATCAGGTAAAAGCTAGGGTTCCACCACCAACAACCAGAAGCTTGTAATTGGATCCTACTGCATGTCAGTAGGTAAAATACGTCTGATTGGTGTGGAAGGGGAGGCCTCAATGTTGACCCATTGGGTTGGAGTGAGAACCACAAAATAAGGGGGAAGTGTCAGCCAGGCCTCCAGTGGCACCCTCACGTCTTCCCTTAAGACCATACTTCTCATCCACAAGCTCTTACTCTAAAGCTAGATGCCCTCATTCACCAAGCATAAAAACACCCAAACTCTGGGTTCACAGATTGGTTGCTGAATCCCTGCCCTAGCATCCATGCCATTTCTCTTTTCTTTGGATCAGTAGCATTTCTGTACCTCATTAATCAGGTGACCTTGGCACTTCAGTTACCTCTTTTTTTTTGGTACGGGCAATCGAACTTGGGACCTTGGGCTTTCGAGGCAGGCATGGTGCCACTGAGCTAAATCCCCAGCCCTCAGTTACCTCTTCATACCCAAAGGGATAATCCTACCTACATCTTTATTTTCACTATCTGACTCCTCCCACTAGAATGAAAATTCCCAGAGGGAGTAGGGCTCAGAACAGTGCCTGGCACATAGTAGGTACATAACAATAACTTGTAAATGAATAGTTTATAGTGAGGAATAAATGAGATACACCGTGTAAACTTGTTGGCAGAATAACTAGTATCAATGTGTACTCGTTATATGTTAATTCCTTTCCTTGCAAAGCAAATCAAGTTAATTATTTCATGTAAGTTTCACAATGGCCTTTTGAGGCAGGAAAACTATTATTGGTTCATTCATTAATTTATTCAACAAATATTTTTAAATGCCTATTATGTGCCAGGTAATTGCTGTCTGTATACTTGATAATAAATCATTAGTGGATGAAAAAGTCAAAGACAACTCTGATTCAAAACAAAACAAAAAGTCAAAGATGCTGTCCCTATGCTTACATTCTAATGGGAGAGACAGCTAATTAGCAATAGACATAATAAAATGTAAATTAATTAAAGGAAAATAAATGTAAATTATATGGTAAACTACAAGTGGTGTGGGGAGGAAACAGAGCAGAAAAGGGATTGGTAGGATAGGAAGGCTCCAATTTTAAATAGACTGGTCAAGTGAAGCCTCAAGAGAGGGAAGCTCTAAGATGGTATTTGAGCAGAAACCTGAAGACAGTGTGGGAGTTTTTCCATGGGAAGAGCCCTCCTGACAGAGGGGCCAGTAGGTGTAAAGGCCTTGAGGACTGGTTGCCTGTGTAAGGAGGTCTGTAAGTTGGAGTGGAGAAGCCAAAGGAAAAGGAGATCAGAGGTTCAGATGATCTGCTTGGACACTGAGCCAGATAGGAACCCATGGCCAAGTTCTGAGCCCAATCTGACTTCCATTTCCAAAGAACTAGCCGGGCTGCTGTGTGGAGAATAGACCACAGTAAGGAGAGCTAAGAAGCATGAGAACAGGTAGGAGCTATTGCTGAAATCCAGAGGACACATCAACCTGGGGCTGGGACCAGGTGGCAGCAATGGAGGTAGGAAGCAGCAGACTGATGCCAGGTGTGTGTTAAAGAAAGAGCCAACAGGATTCCTGATGGATCAGATGGGGTTGGGGATAAGAGAAATGGAGAAGCAGAGGATACCTGCAAATTTCTGCAGATGGTGAACTTGAGATCTAGAGATGATCCAGTGAGGGACCACACAGCTGGTCAGTGGATGGGATGGAAGAGTGAAGAATGGGACCAGAAGAGGTGAAGGCCCCTAGGTCTACAACAGTGTCTGGGAGAAGGTAGGGCAGTGTGAGAGGAAGGACTCTGTCAGTGCCAGTCACAAACCAGCCCCAGGGCAGCTGGGTGTTGATTTGATCAATGTTTTTTTCCTCTTCCCCTGAATTTTCCTATGATGGTCTTTTAATTGAGTCTATTTGTACCAAGACCATGGACTGAGCTGAGCAGACATCAGATTATTTACTTATTATTAAATAGATTAGGAAATGACTCTCCATCTTCAGCTGCCAGAAAAATCAAACCAGTGGAAAAATTTCTCTGAAGAGTAACACAGTGCTTGGTGCTTTGCCTAATTACTGCTCAAGCTGGAGCAGAACTTGTCATCATCCACATGGTAGAGGTTTTATAGGCATGCAAAATGCAACTGTTGTGGGGTCAGAGAGGCTTCCACCGAGATTTAAAAAAAAAGAAAGCCTGGGAAGCCAGGCAGTGTGCCCCTGAGAAGGGCAGTGCATGAAGCCATGAGAGTGATTCTGAAACTGTAGTGGAGACCCCAGGAAGTTGGAGATGCCAGGAACATGGAAAATCTGCTGAGGAAAGCCACAGGCAGTGAGTGGAGCCACTGTAAGAGAGAGCCCGTGAAGGCTGCAGCCGACCAGGCTGCAGGGGTGGGGCTGTTCAAGCCTTTTGGAGTGTCTAGTTCACAATTTGCCCCCGCTGCCAGACATGGACCTACAGGATCTTATGTTTACTTTGCTGGATTTCTGTCTTGCTTTAGTCTGATTTCCTTCTATACCCTCATTCTTTCCTTTTGGAAAGGAATGTTTACCCTGTGTCATTATATATTGAAAATGTTTGACTTTCTTTTTGATTTTTACAGGGACTCACAGCTAAGAGTTTGCTTTGAGCTCAGAGGAGACTTTGGCCTTGGACTTCTCAGCAATGCGGAACTGTTAAGACTTCGATGACTCTTAGAGGTGGACTAAATGTATTTTTTATATCGAGATGGACATGAGTCTTCTGGGGGCCAGAGGTAGAATGTTATGGTTTAGTTCTAAAATCTACCCCTAAATTCTCATGTGTTTGGAAAGACTGGATCATGGGGTCACTACACTCATCAGTGGGTTTAGTAGCTAAATGTGCTGTTAGGATGTGGGTCCATTTGGAGGTGAGTCACTGCGGACATGACCTGGAAGGATGCATTCTGGTCCCCAGCTTCTCCTTTCTCTCCCTGCTTCCTGGTTACCATGGGCTGACTACTTTTCCCTCTGCCATGCCGCTCTGTCCTGTTTCTGTAATGGGACCAGCAGAATTTGACTGAAACTATGAACCAAAGTAAATTTATCCTCTTTTAAGTTGTGGGTATTGGATATTTTGTCCTATTGATGAGAAAGTGACTAAGACTGTTGCTATATTGCCCACACTGGGCTGAGACTTGCCATCCTCCTGCCTCAGCCTCCCAGAGTGCTAGGATTACATACATGCGCCAGGTATGCATGCCTGGCTTTCTTTTATTTTCATGCAGTCTGTTCAAGGCATCCAAGCTCTGACATCAGTACCATTTCTTGTTTCTCTGGATCAGTATCTTTCACATATCTCACACATTCCTCTCCAGGATCATCAGCCAGGAGAAAGCTACTCCAACTTAAAGTTATTGCTGAACCCCCTATTTAAAGCCTGAGGAATGGAGAAAATTCTGGTTAAAATCCAGACCAGTTGTAATAGTGTAAAGAGATCTGTAATGGTTAATTTTATGCATCAACTCGATTAGGTGAAGGGTTACCCAGAGAGCAGGTAAAACATTATTCTGAGCAAGTCTGTGAGGATATTTCTGGAAGAGATTAGCATTTGAATTGGTGAACTGAGTAGCAGGTGGCCTTCCCCAGTGTGGCAGGTGTCACCCAATCCATTGAGGGCCTGAGGACAACAAAAGACAGAGGAATGGCAAATTTGTTCCCTCTGAGCTGCAACATCCATGTTGTCCTGCCTTTGGACATTGTGTTCCTGGCTCTGGAACCTTCAGACATGGGCTGAATTACATCACAGGCATCAAGCTCTCCAGCTTGCAGGCAGGCAGGAGATCTTGGGACTCTTCACCCTCCACAGCAATGTGAGTCAATTCCCATACTAAGCAAGTAATTATACATATATATTATATAAATATAATATTCTATTTCTGTTACAGCCATTATTGTCCATTTTACTTGACAATAATTTGCATAATACAAGATCCAAATTTTTATCTTATTGGTGTTTTTTCATATTCTTCTATAGATGGAGGAATAATCAGTCTTTCTTCAAATAAACCCTTATTCCCTCCTCTAATGAGTATTCTTGGTTTGATGAGAAAACAAAGGCTTTCTCATCTCCTGAATGTCTTATAGACAGGCTTTATTGTGGTGCTATTTATACAGGGACCTTAAGAGACATTCTTTCACTATTTTGGGGCACCCCTCTGTGTCCTGATCCTCTTCATACTATAAGTCCAGAAGTCATGTGGAGAAAAGTTGCACCACAACTTGTCTACCTATACCCAGAAGTGCCAGATGCTCTAGAAGGTTGTCACTCTTGTCAACCTTTATCTGGAAGAGGTAGCAGGACTCAAGTGAAATCCCTTCCAACAGTGCCAGGGCTCAACTGGACCAAGCCACCTTGGTCTCATCCTTTTCTGGTGTCATCCTTACTACCCTTACTTTTGTTCTTCTGGCCTATTTTGGTTCCCTTTGACAACACAAGGGCCTCTGGCAACCACATCCTCAAATGGTAGTAGATGGAGACATTGCCACACAAACCATGCCCTCTTTCTGGTGAGTAAGGATATTGGTCCTCTCTGCAAGAGAGAGGGAAGTCAGAGCTTTTTTCCTTGGAGGTGTATATCCATCCTCCTACTCTCAATCTTTGAGGAAAAAGTAATCAACCATAAAGAACAATTCTGATTAAGTTAAATTTTTATTTATTTTCCTTTTAATTTTTAAATTTTTGGTGCTGGAGTAAAACCCAAGACATTGCCAAGACTAAACACATACTCTGCTGTTGAGCTGCATCCCTAGCTCTAAATTTAGTTTTCTTTTTATTTATTTATTTATTTATTTATTTATGGCACTGGGGATTGAACCCAAGGCCTTCACATTGGGCTACTTTCCTGAACCTTTTCTACATTTTACATTTAAAGAATTAAAATTTGGGGGCTGGGATTTAGCTCAGTGGTTTCATCGCCTGCTGCGCAAGTGCAAGGACCTGAGTTCGATCCCCGGTACCAAAAAAAAAAATTAAAAATTTTTTTTAAATTTTGAGACAGGGCCTCACTAAGTATTGCAGGCCAAATTTTTATTTTAATTGACAATAATTGTATATATTTATAGGATATGAGGTAGATAGATAGATGATAGATGAGTTACAGACTCTACGTTAGTACTTGTATGATAATTTCCAGTGAAGTTCAGGATTAATCTATCAGTATTTTTCTCATATGCTATGAATCGCCAGAAGCCCTAAGTTGGTATCATATATGTCAATGCAATAAACCATTAGGTAATGAAGAAAACACATGACAACTCTATATTTGTGGCATAATTAATAGCAAAAACAGTGCTAAAGCAGGATATTAAGAGGAGAACTGGATAAGTAGCCAGTACCTCAGTGAGGGTGGGGTTGGAGGTGGCAGATAGTACAAAAGTACCATACTATATTATCTAAAGTGACATCAAGTATTCTGAAAAAACATTTAGTTCTTACTGTGAGTTTTGTCACTTGTCATTTAAAACCTAAAGTTGGATAAATAAACTTCTGCTATTTAATTTTACAATGAGGTTTAGCATGGGAAAATGAGTGGGATATTGTCAAGAGTCAACTCTATTCCTAGAAAAGCTGAGTGAGCCTTAAACCTGGTCTCCCGAGTAAGGCCATAAGCATCACTTAGGACAGAGATGACTTTTATATTTCCTTCAAGTCTCCAAAGCTTTTCCCCATCCTAATTTATGTGGCAGACACATAGAGAGTTCAAGAACTATCAGGTGAACTGGAATATCATGTTATGCTATTTAAATAACAAAATAGTGGTTACCATGGTGCCAGGCACTGAGCTGAGTCTTGAATACACCACCGCAGTTAATCCTCAAGCCACTCACGAGGAGAAAGCTGTGTTCCCGTTTCACAGGTGACTAGAGCTGTGAATGAACTCACCTTAGCTCACTGCTGTGGAATCCAAACCCAGGCCTGACCCTGCCCAGATGGTGTCCTGCACCCTCCTTTGTTCCTGTGTTGGGCTCCAATGCCCCAGGTACAGCTCCTTTACTTAGGCAAAACCACTGAGTTCTCTGGGCCTCAGTTTCTCCCTCTGAAAAATGGGATCAATCAACCATTCTGCATAAGGCTTAAGAAGGTTAATATGTTAATTGATGCAAAACTACTTAGAAAATGGTAACTCCCCATACCTATCCCAGTTTATGGAAATTTCAATGTTTCTCAACAAGGGCACTATCAGGCCCCAGCGTATCAGCACGTTTTTAAATTGTGATATCTTGATCTAAGAAAAGGATGTATTTCTTTTTAATAATTTTCCACTAAATAATGCATACCTTCAATTCAAACAAAAATAATTAAAAGGTAAACTGTAGGGGCCGGGGATTTAGCTCAGTGGTTTTGCTGCCTGCTGCGCAAGCGCAAGGACCTGAGTTTGATCCCCGGTACTGGGAAAAACAAAACAAACAAAATAAAAGTAAACAGTGAAGAGTCTTCCTCTCATTGACCCTGATAAGTGATTCAGTTAGTGGTTACTTTTTTATCTTTCCTGATAATTGTATGCATATGGAAGCCTTTGAAACTGTGTGTTCTATTTTCATACTTTACATATACAAAAGGCTGCATACTATACACATATTTCTACATATAACTTTCTTCTGAAGGTTTCATGAAGGTCTTTTTTCACTAATGCATAAAATGCTTTCTTGTTCTGTTAAACAGCCATAAATTTATTTAACCAGTTCCCCATGGGTAGACATTTAGGTTGTTTCCATTATTTTGATATTGATTTGTTGATTTCTTAAAGAGCTGAAGTGAATGAAAACATCAATTTTTTCTTTATTATGAAGTTTAAACCATTTTACCAAGCAATAATGTCTGACTGAATCCCAGATTCAATAAGTCTGTCTGCTTTAAAATGAACAGGGATCTACATTTGACTATTCTTAAGTTACAGACTATACAATATCATGCTGTATATGTATGTTATCTGTCAATTTTTAAAAATAATTTTTTAAAAAAGGGACTTCTTGGTGCCAAGGAAAGGATTTGTCTCATATCGCAACACTTGGCTCTCATTAACCTGGCTGCTTGTTCCATGTGTTGATTTTGTTACCATATCAGTGACTTATAGTACCGAGGGCAGCAGAGGTCATGGGACTCCACAGGCAGTTTGAGCAGCAGGCCTCTGTGGACTGTCACCTCGATTTCCCCCGGCACTATGCTCCTTTTACTGCTGGAGACCATATTAACTTTGTCACCAGGAGGAACCTGGTGGGCGTGGGTCTGGTGGTAGTGAGCTACATGGGGTCTTGGATCAATTGGCTTAGAAGTAGAAGAGAAAGCCAGAGCGCCAAGGAAGAGCTACCAGGGAAAGAATTCCTGGGTCATGGACTTGTGAATTAATACTTAGCTGGGCAGTTGGAATGTGGTAAGAATGTGAAATGGGCAACTTCCAGGAAAGGCTGCTTTTATATAGGACACAAGCTTGCTGCTGGACTGACAGGCCAAGCTCCAAGGCCTCGGGAAGGGGGCTGAGAGCCCTGGAGCTACGGCTGGGGCTGAGAGAGCAGCACTGGCCCCTACTGGAGGGGACCGACCCCCAAGACTGGGGGTGATGGGGCAAAGGAAGTCTTGGGAGTTGTTGGAAATGCCAGACATAGCTCACCCAGCCATGGGTCTTGGTGGACAACTGCCAGCTGCTAAAGCTTCTGAGACCATGGACTGCAGCTGGGAGGAGGCAGAGAAGGGAGGGATGAGGAGGAGGCAAGCTTGCTGCCAGGCAGCTTAGCCAAGGCTTCTTGGCTTCCTGGAGTCAGAGAGTTGAGGCCTGGCTCTTGGGCCCCACTGTGCTCCTGCCATCCTCTCCCTTCCTTTTCCAGTCCCGCTCCCTTGGCCTCAGCAGCAGTGCTCTGCTCTGCTTCTCATATACTGCTCTGGCTGCTCCTCCTAAGTCTCAACCCTAGGCATGTCCTCTTCCCTCCTTTAACTGATGGCTCCACCCCAAAGACAGAAAAATCAACCTCGCCTATCCTTTGACCTGGAGGACCAAGCATGAAGCTGGTGAGTCCCACATTTGTTTCTTTAGCCCACTGACAATACTGGCTGACCGGATTTGATTTTATAGAAGAGCCACCAAATGTTTCTGCCTAGATGTGAGTGCAAAGTTCAAACCACTCAGCTAAGCTAATCAGAGTGACATGTCTGGAGCCTGGAACATAGTCTCCATGGAAATCAGGGTGACACTGCATACTCAGGAAGACCTGGGGACAGTGGATGGATTGATTAAGCGAGAAAGGCTGAGGGCTGAAGGGAGGCTGGAACAGTCAGGACCACCAGGTCCAGACCCACCTCGCACTCCAGCTCCACACAGACTCCCTCCTCCACTTCCCTGGGAGAACCAGAGCTCAACCTCTGGGACCAGACAGGGTTCCCACTCTATAGCAGCTGCATGGGTCCCTGCCCTGACCTCAGCAAGCAGGTATCACATACTCCAGCCCTTAACTCTGGGAACCTCAGGCTCTGCCTGGGGTTTTTCTCTGGTCTTTGCAGCACACTCAGCCAGAAGTGCAGAAAGTTCCTTGGGTCAGCTTTAACCAGTGACAGCTAGAGCTGGTGGAAAAATGCTCCAGCTTCCCTGCCTCTGAGGGAACATCTTGGAGGCATGTTCTGTGTGGCCTCCAAGGTTCCCAACAGGACTGATGCCCAGTGGTGATCTGCTTGGCAGCCACCTAGGTTGGTCTCCTTGCTTTCCCTGGCTCACCTTGTACTTGAACCTTTGCTTCAGGGTCTGCTTCTGCAGCCAAACAAGACACCCCAATCCCATCCCTCACATTCACATCCCATCTGCCTAAGTCCTGCTGATTCTATACCTAAAGAATCCCTGAATTTGTCTTCTAATCATCTCTCCACTTATCAGCCCTCCTCTGTCCTGACTGCCCTGGTCACTAGCTGGACTCCTGGCCCGGCCTCCACAATGTCCACCCTGCCCCTGGGCACAGCAGCCCGGTCAAGCCAGCTTTCTAAACACAACTGAGTATGACCCACCCCACCCCTACTTAAACATTTCCTGGGGTCCCACTGGACTTGAAATTAACCTGTCATTTAAGACCCTGCCTGATCTGGTCCTGCCCTCTCTACTGCCTTATCTTGTCCCATTCCTCTCTCCCACTGAACTCTCTAGGACTGAACCTTGACTGTCCCTTAATTTTCCACACTCAACCCCAGCTCCTTTAATTGCTTCCCCCTCTCCCAGAAACACCTTCCCCCTGCTTTACTCAGAGAACTCTAGCCATTTTTTGAAACACTGAGCCTAGGCCATACTTGTGCCTTGATCCTCCTTCTACCTTTCTCCCTCCCCTGGGCTGGGCCAGAGGCCCCTCTGAGTTCCTGTGGCTCTGTATGGTTCACATCTCTTTGTCCAAAAGCCCACTGAGTCCTGCTCTACCCTCTCCAACACCCACCAAGGGCACCCCCCAAGAACCTCTGTATCTCCCACGCCCTGCACAGACCTGACACATAGCAGGCATCAGAGAAGAAATGAATGAATGATGATAACGATGGCTCTAAATCCCCAGAGAATCTGACGCTCATTCCTTCATTTAGATATTTACAGAGCACTGTGCCAACTGTGGGGGAAATAGGTTGGAGAGCCACAGACACGGTGCCTGCTCTGGAGCTTGGGTGCTGGAAGAGACAACATTAGGCCAAAGTGCTCAGAGGTGACAGAGGCCCACACCGAGGCTTGGGAGCCAGAGGAGGCCCTCAGCCCTGTTGGGTCAGCAGGGGGCCTGAGAAGACTTCTGAGGGAGGGGCGTGCTCTGTGCTGGCCCCACCCATCCTCTCCACGTCCATAGAGCAAGCAGGGTGCCGGGGAATCAGGAGAGAAAGAGATGTCATGTGCCCCCCACAATTCAACCACCTCTGCACTGCTGGCCATGTCTACTTGGGTCTTTGCATGTTTTCTCCCTGAGTATAGTATTATTTTGTGTGTTTTAGAATTTTTATTTGCATCGTATCATAATATATGTATTATATATATATATATCACGTTATGCTTATGTTATTTTAGCTTTCTTGACATGCTCATTCATTTTCTCTGCTGTATAAAAGTCTATTATGTGAATACATAGTTGCCTCTTACTATTAGAATATAGTCCATTCCTGATAGTAAATTTGTGCATAGTGAAAGGAAAATTCCAGAATTTAACAAGGAAAATTATGTTCCCAGCCCACCCCCAAAAAACTAATTTCCTCCAAATAATATTGAAATTACCAGTAATCACCAAGGATTTCTGCATAATATAAAGTTGTACTGTCCAATACGATATCTGTTAGTCACAAAAGACTATTTATTTATTTTCAGTGCGAGGAATGGAACCCAGGGACTCACATGCTAGACAAATGCTCTACCTCTGGAGCTACACCCAAAGCCCACAGGCTATTTAAATTGAAATTAATTTAAAATTTAAAATTGAGTTCCTCTATTGCTCTAGATACATTTTGTGCTCAAGAGCCACACATGACCAGAGGCTACCATCCTGGACAACACATATATTTCCACCACCTCAGAAAGTTCTGAAGTCTCTAAAGCATTGACTCCTTTTCCAAGGAACACAGAAGGAGCTCAGTTTCCTCCCACACAGAAGAGCTCCTGCACATGGAGGACAAGACATATCCTACATCTTTCACCATCCTGCCTTCCCGATGAGCTTGATCACTTATACTTTCTTTCAGTGATAGCCTTTTCTGGGTCGCCTCTCAGGCTTACCTAGTTTCTTCTCAGGCTTACCCACTTTATTAGGAAACAACCTCACTTAACACAGGTGTGCAGCAAATAAGTCTAAATGACAGAAGCGTGAGACACGATCCTGTCCTGTGGAGGAGATGCTGGCTGAGACCACCACTCTCTGCTCCTCTCACCCAGGTCCAGGTTGGTGAGTGTGTGCAGATTTGAAAGGTCAGATTTTCTACAAGTCACTGCCATAACAAATACAGAAAGACTGAGAGTTCAGAGAGCCAACAATGTCTGAATAATAGTCTATTTCTCCATTCCCCTGGTGATGGGTATATAGGTCGTTCCCAGTGCTTTGCTATTAGACACAATTCTGTGATGGACATTTCAACACATGCAAGAGTTTCTGCCAGTTGTATACAGTGGATTAGAATGTTCCATCTTATCTTCAACTCCACTAGATATTGACAAAGTACCCTTTAATCTTCTCTGTGTTAAATTGCTAGTCTTGCAAGAAGTGTATACAAGTTCCCTTCTTTTTACCGGCTCAACAAAATTGGTATTATCAAATTTTTAAATTTTTGCTAATAGATGTATGTGACATGGTACACTGTCACTTTAATTTAAAGTTCCCTGGTAAATAGAGAGGATGGATGAGCATCTTTTCATACATGTATTGGCTGTACTCATTTCTAAATAGGTTTTTTGACTTTTTCTTATTGATGTGTATTTTTCTATGTTGAATAATAGTCCTTTGTTATATGTGTTACAATGACCTCCCAGCCTGCTGTCTTTTCACTTTTTTCTTTTGTTTAGTGTTTTTGGATGCAGAGAGCTTTTTTTATGATACTGACTTTTCAATATTTTCCTTTTTGTTGTTGTTGATGTTACTGCTTTTGTTTTTAAAAAGAAATCATTCCTTAATCCTGGACCATAGCAAGAATTCAATATATATTTGTTGAATAACAGCTATGGCCAACCCTAAAGGAAGGACTAGAATTTGAGTGCTGCAGATACTAGGTTAAAGTGACAGGGGCTGGTGGTGCTGTCACTGAGATGAGGACATGGAGGAAGGGGCATAGTAGCCCTCCTAGGGTAGACATCCAGGGATCAGTTGGTCTGGGA
This sequence comes from Heterocephalus glaber, assembly GCF_053883595.1. Classification (NCBI taxonomy): domain Eukaryota; kingdom Metazoa; phylum Chordata; class Mammalia; order Rodentia; family Bathyergidae; genus Heterocephalus; species Heterocephalus glaber. The sequence continues at coordinate 27,999,127 of NW_028258293.1, forward strand.
CACAGGAGAAAAGCTGGGCTGAGAGTGTGCCGCACACTTGGGTAAGAAGACAGTGCCCTTTCCCAGGGACCATGTGCAGTGTGAGTGGAATAGAGGGTAGAACAGAGCCCTGAGGAGAGGAAAGACAGGGCCCCTGGGGAGAAGTCTGAGAAGGAGAAGGACCCGGAAGAATGCTGTGTGGGCTGCATGGGGAATCATTTGGTGTCCACAAATGACTGACTGAGATATGCACATTGCTTCCAAGTCGTGGAGATCACTGGATCCTTGGCTGGGTCACCTTGCAGATGCTCTGGGGTCAGAGGCCAGATTAGGTGGACAGAGGCATGCAGAAGAGGTAACTCCTCCAAGAATGGCAACAGTGAATGACCTTTCCTGTCTCAGGAAATCTGCGCAGTCCCTCTGCCTGGGATTCTCTTCCCTCACCTCCACCTGCCTTAAGCCAATGCTTAAAGTCTCAGTTGAAATGTCACTTTGGGAAGCCTTCCCAGATCTCCCAGTTTAAATTAGATGTCCCCCTTCCTGACTCTAATCTCTCTTCTGGTCTTTCACTTGTCCTTCTTAGCTGTGTGTGACATAATATACAGTCACTATTTGCATTAATTTGCAAGACTATTTGTTAACATGTGCTCTCCTTACTAGACTATAAACTCCACCAAGCCAGCACTGTCAGCACTGTCTAATTCTTTTTCCCCAATGTGCCTAGCATGGCCCTGGCACCTAATAGGAACTGTGACTGTAGAGCAAAAGTTGCAATGGTAACCACGAGGAGAGACTGGCTTATGTCTGGAGACTGCAGGTCAAGAGGTTTAGAGATGAGGGAATTGGAGGTGTCTCTCCACTAGCCCGATCATAGGCAACGGAAGGGAAGAAGAGAGGGAAAGAAAGTGACGTCAAGAGGGACATTGACATTGACGGGCCCCTACTGTGTACCAGGCCATGTCCCCTTGTGTGATATAGATATATAGATATATAGATATATATACACTTTATATATATATATATACACACTTTATATATTTTTTATTTTGGGGGGGTCAGACTGAGGATTGAACCCGGGCCTTCACACTGAACTACATCCCCACCCCCTCCCCCCTTTAGTACATATTTGTGATACATAATGAATATATTCACTGTGGGGAGTTGGTACATATACATATCACATCTTCATCCTTTTTATTTGCCTTTCCCCTCCTCTACTTCCCCTCTCTCCATCCGTAGATACCCTCCCCATCAGCATAAGGTCTACCTACTATTTTCTATCCCCAGCCCTTTTTATCTTGTGAAACAGGGTCTCAATAAGTTGCTAAGCTTCTCAGGCTGGGCTCAAGCTTGCAATCTCTTGTCTCAGTATCCCAGAATGCAAGGATTATAGGCTTGTGCTACCATTCCTGGCTCCTTGACAGTCACTGTCCCTAGCACCACTCCTATTCCCTCTGCCATCCTTAATCTGATGTCCCACTAACTGGGTGAACTGGAGCAAGCTAACCCCTAGCGCCTCAGTTTCCTAATCTGTAAAATGGATTGGTAAAACCAAGCTCCTGGGGTTGTTATGAGCCCCAGGAAGCAGTGTATGGTATGGAAAGTACCATAGACCCATACTTCAGGTATACTTGCACTCTGTTGTCAGGCTGTCTGGCTTTAAACCTAAGGTCTGCCACTTACCAATTTGGGCAAGTCACTTCAATCTCTGTGCCTCAGTTTCCCCACTTGTGAAATGGTGGTAATAATACTTCTGCAGTGCTATGAGGGGTAAATGAGGTAATGCATTAAAATAATTAGAACAAACCAGGTTTGGTGATGCATTCCTGTAATTCCAGTGGTCTGGAAGGCTGAGACAGGAGAATTGCAAGTTCAAGCCCAGCCTGGGCAATATATCAATTTAGCAAAACCTTGTCTCACAATTTTAAAAAGTTTTAAAAGGGACTGGGGATGCAGGTCAGGGCAAAAGCCTTGGGTCCAATCTCCAATACCAAAATTAGTTAATTAATTTTTAAAAATAGCACAGTGTCTGGCACATGCCTGCTCAAGAATTTACACTTAATATTCTTCTTCCTCTCCCTTGTTCTACCCCCCTAAGCTATCACCATTCCACCCCATCCTCATTCCACACACCAATACAAATAGAGAGACTGAGGCCAAAGAAGTGTAGGAGTTACGAAGGAATCCAGACTTGAGTTCAGAAGCCTGCCGCCTAATCCAGACTCTGTCACTGCCTCCCAGTCCCTCACGGGCGGGCAGCATAGCCGGTCCTGGCTGGGCGGGACTCCAGCACGGGTGCCAATGCTGCCTGCCCACAGCCCCTCCCCATGAGTTTGGTCTGCTGCACGGGCGCCACTTGGGGCTGGAGCAGCAGCTGCTGCCTGAGCGAGCTCTGTCTGGTCGCTCAGATCGTGGGTTCACCACCCAGCGCTCCAGGACCGACATCGCCAAACCCGCGGCCCCTGGGACTTCCCTCCAAGGTGAGGGCGGAAGCCAGGAGGGGATCATGGGGACAGGGAGCACCAGTGAGGGGTTGCAGGCTCACAACCCTTCCTGGTGGGATTCCCCAAGGTGAGTCCCTGTATGTGTGGATGGCTAGGCAGTGTGTAAGGGCTTGCTGTGAGCAGTGGGCTGTGTATAGCTGGTGTGTGGTGTGTGGACAATGTGCCACATGCAACCCATGGATGTGGACTGTGCCCACGACAAGTATGTATGATGCCTGCCTATAGCCAGATGTGACTTTGCCAGCCAGGATAACCCAGAGGTTCTACCTCGTGTGCTCTGTGGCAGGGGCCATGGCAACACCGTGTGCTGTATGTGTTGCGCCAGCTATGAGTTGTGTGTTTTGTGGGGCACATCTCATGCTCCCTGTGGTGTGCTGAGCCAGGTAATGGAAGATGAGGGGCTTTTGTGCAATGCTTGTCACTTTTGCATCCAACACCCCTAAAAACTTGGGAGAGTGAAAGCTGATTCTGGATCTGGGAGGAGGAAGTATGACAGATCCCATGTGCTTGCTGGCATGTTCTCTCTCTCTCTCCCTCTCTCTCTCTCCCCCCTTCTCTCTCCCTCTCTCCCCCTCTCTGTCTCCCTCTCTGTCTCCCTCTCTGTCTCTGTCTCTCTCTGTCTCTCCCTCTCTCTCACTCCCCCTTCTCTCCCTGTCTCTCTCTCTCCCCCTCTCTGTCTCTGTCCCTCCCTGTCTCTCTCTCTCTCACACACACACACACACACACACACACACACACACACAAACACACGAGAAGCTCCTTTGAAGTCTCATGCTTTTAATCTTCAAAATTCCTGTAGATTTCACATTTTTCTCTGTAATATTTTCTCATTTGTTTTAATGTAAAAATACTCTTCTGGTAAATTATCATCCAATAAGTCAGCTCAAGGCTTATCCTGTTATCCTGTGATGGACCCTCCAGCACCCTGTAGAGCAGGAACCCCTGGCCTGAGACTCCAGGGAGTATAACTGTGAGGTCAGGCATGTGTGCTATGTGAAGGTATCTTGGTCACTTCCAGGGCAGGGCCAGGGGACAGGGCTTCTGCAGAGGATCCCTGACCATCAATTAGATTCTCACCTCTAGTACACCTACAGGACTCCAGGGCACCATGGAGAAGGGGTTCCCAGAGCAGGCTACCATCTGAGACTGCAAAAATTGCTGTGGCATCCAGGTATGGCTCAGACCCCAGCTCTGACACTCTACCTGCCAAATCCCACTGTCCCTCAGTTTCTTCATTTGTAGAATGGAGATGTTAACAGTATTTTCACTTCACTTTATAGTATTACTGTGAGGACTGACTGAGTTCCTCGATATAAGGCAGTCTCTGGCACATAAAAACCCTAACATATAATGGCAAAACTGTGATGACAGTGATGGAGACCCCCTCATGAGTGGGTCTCTGCCCACCCAGGAACTTGGTTTTTCACAAAGCCAATGATTCCAATGAGAGACAGGTGGGAATCTGAGATCCACCCATTTGGGTGACTGAGAGATCCCTCTTGTCCCCAGACTGCATCACTGTTGCATTCTCAGTGCCTCCCTGACTCCTGGGAAGATGCTCTGAAAAGGAGAGATGCAAGTCTCTGGCAATGCCTGGGATGGAGAGTGGGAAAGAGGCTAAGGGGGGAAAGGTGGGAGGCAGCCTTGGGGCTTGGATGGGCCTCTCTATCCTGACAAGCACTGCAGAAACTGACCTGTGCTGGACTGTGAACTGGGGCTGTGGGGAACTCTCAGGGGCAGGGGCTGTGGTCCTCCTGCCTGGAATGAAAAAAGCCAAGATGAACAGGAGGAGGGATGTGTGGTCCCTGGACAAAGGTGGGCCCTGGGAGCCAGATAGGAGGCTGTGAGGTCAGAGTTGAGCTACAGGCCTAGGGAGACCCTCTGACTGGGGTTTGTTTCTAGGACTAAAACATTTGTGTTGGCAGAACAAGAGCCCCTATTTCTGGTGACTTCATTGAGTCAGTTTAGAGAAGATGCCCGGAGGGCTTGGAGAACCAGAGGACATAAAAGGCAGTGTTGAGAGCTGTGGAAACACATTTGGGGAGGTCACCTAAATATATCTGCTGTGATGGGAGGACCAGGCAGGGGCAGGGCCAGCCATTGTCCCTGCTGTTCACTGTCCCCAAGCAGGGAGTGCTTCTGCCCCCAGAATTCTGCTCCATGGGATCTTGAGGATAAGCCCTGCTGGGCAAGAGGCCCAGCCCAGTCCTGACTTGCTGAATGACTAAGGAGCCAGCCCTTGCTTCTCAGCTGTTAGGGAGGTGGGATAGATGGAATGATGTTGGCATCACTTCTAGCCCTGGTTAATCTACAATTCTGGCTATAATTGTTTATGATTCCAGTCCTAGCCCTAAAAGTCTAGAGTTATTCAAACATTTTACAATCCAAAATCCAACTTCCTATGCTCCAACTGTAACATTCCCTGATTCCAGCTCAAATGATCAAGAATTCTGACCCCAGCTTTGGCAGTTTCAAACTTAACTACCAGGGAAGATATGCTGGAGGTCACTTTGGCATAATTATTTGAGAAACCACAGGAAAGGTCCCCTCCAGCTAGTGTAGGGTGAAGGAAAGTCCCTGGTAAAATGTCCATGTGCTCCCCAGAATGGTGACATTGAGCCCAGAAGCCCCTCCTTGTCAGGCAGTGGAGACAGTCAGAGTAGCTCACAGCTCTTTAGGGGGGTGCCCTTGGGGAGGGACAAGCTGAGATCCTGGGATGTGGGCACCCCTCAGGGTGATGGAGTTGTGGGGACACTCAGTACCTTCAGGAGCTATTGAAAGCAAGGCGGGAGAGAACAAGAAACGAGTCTGAAGAAACCTCACAGACAAGCCTGTTTCTCTCTGACACCCCCTGCCCCAGCCTTGGGTCAGTGATACTTCCCTGGAGTCCACAGGAGGAGCAGCATGCATAGCCAGCCTCGAACTCAGCACGGGCTGGGAGTGGAGGGCTGACCACCTGTGCTGGCTTCAGCTGTGTGACTTTGGAAGAGTCCTTTCCCCCACCAGACTTCATTTTCCTAATCTGGAAAACGTAAGCAAGAGTAAAACTTGTTTGCCTCTCTCCTACCACTGAGAAGTCAAGGCAGCGGCAGAGTGTCTGGTCCTGGGAGGGCAGTCCACAGGCCTTAGCCGAATGAGTCAGTAGTGAATGAATGAATGATCAGATAAGTAGATGTGAAAATACCGCCAACTGCCGATGATTGTAATCTTCCTTCCCCTCCTTCCACCCACCTTCACCCTCATGTGAGAAACTGATTTCAGAACTAGGGCTGACGTCTGTAATCCCAGCAATCTGGAAAGCTGAGGCAGGGGGATCACAAGTTCAAGCACAGCCGGGGCAATTTAGCAAGATCCCATCATAAAATAAAATAAAATAAAGTAAAACGAGTTAGGGATATAGATAGATAGATAGATAGATAGATAGATAGATAGATAGATAGATAGATAGATGATAGATAGATAAAGTGGAAAGACCCTGGGTTCAATCCCTTTTTTTCTTACAAAAGGAAGAAAGGAAGGAAGGAAGGAAGGACGGACGGACAGGTTGGGTGAGTGGTCCTCTGAGAGAACCCAGGATTTGCTGAAGGTTTACATGGGGTTGGGGACTCCCTTGGTGTCATCTCTTACCCTGCAGAATTTCTGCCAGCAGTTCTGCCCTCATCTGGTGATTGACAGAGGAGCTGTAGCATCAGGATTAGCACTTCTGGAGGCAGGGGTGGCAACCAGGAGTGCCCCAAGAGTGGTAGAAAAGTGGAGGCCAGAGGGTTGCTAAGGCTCCAGGCCATGGAAAGCCTGCTGAGGGTTGGAATGGCCAGGTCCAAGAAGGTATTGGCACCAGTGGGGTGCAGGGTAGGTGGCCCCCACTGTGTGAGGCCGTGTGTCCAGTCCTACCTGTGTCCTCTCTGACCTCCCAGCAACCATGGCAGGAGGGAGAGACTTGGATACATCCTGGCATTCTTCATTCATTTTTCCATCTTCCCCCCTTCCCCCATTCTGTTATCAAGCTGTCATGAACCTGCCCCCCCAAATAGCTCTCCATGTGTCTCAATCAAGTTCATCATGTGACCGAAATAGCTGACATACACAACTCAAATGAGGAAAGGTTTGTTTTGGCTCCTGGTTTCAGAGGTTTTAGTCCTGGGTCTTCTGGTTCCAAGGCAGAAATGTCATGGTGGAAAGATGAGGCAGAGGAAAGCTGCTGGCCTCACGGCACCCAGGAAGCACAGGTTAGAGAGAGGAAGGGGCTAGGCAAGAATTCCAGGTTATGCTTCCAGTGACCTACTTCCTCCCACCAGGCCCAACCTCATAACATTCAGTTATGAACTCATCAATGGAGGTTACCACCCTTATGAAACAAACATCTTCCAGAAGCCCCATCTCTGAACACATGAGCCTTCTGGGGGACACTTTTGATCCAAATCCTAACAACACTGGTCTCCTTGTCTCCATCCCTGTGACCTTGGCCCAGCTCTGGAGTACTCCCCAGACTCCTCACCTCCAGCCCATTCTCCTTTCCACCCACAATCAGCAGATGGCTTCCTCAGCACAGATCTGACCACTCTATCACTGGCTAGCATGATTCCTTAGCTGCACATAAAATGGAAATCATGTGTGGGCCAGTTTCAGGGCTAAAATAAAATGAACAAAAAGATAACATTGATTATAGGCAAGAAAGTAGCTGGCTGTCCCACAGACAGTAGCCCCCAAAAGGACAAAAGTTGGCCACTGCACAGAGAAGCCCTGGACAAATGACACACCTTGTATTTAAAAGGTGTCATCCCAGTTTCCCACACTTTCTTATCTCAGGGAGAGAACTGACTTGCTCCTTTGATGAACCATTTGCTTCCTTTCTCCTTCTTATCACTCAGAAGTGCAGCTGCCTGCTTGTTTCCTATCAGGTGGCCACTCAAACTCCTGTTAGCTCCCTGTCTCATCTCTCTTCTTCCAAGCCATCCCATGACTCCCATTGCCAGGTGAAGCCTGAGCTCCTCCAGTACCTGGTGGTCCAAGCCACCCCCATTTGACTCTTGCTGACCCCTCCTACTGCTATCTGCAGCTCCCTCTGGGCCATGCAAAGCCCCTGTTCCTTCCCACTTCTTGAACTGCCCTGTTGCAGGAATAGTGCCCCAAACCCAGATCCTTTGAGTTCTGGTGATACTGCAGGCCCAGCTCAGGCTCGTCCTAGGTGTATCAGAGTCCATGGGGAACGGGCCACATCTATGCATAAGCTGTACACCTCCCTCCCAGCTGTCTCCTACTTGGCTCCCCGGGCTGTTGTTCACTCTCCATTTCCCTAGCATGGCTGACCTTGGCTTTACCATAGTTCCATAGGTCTGGAGAGGAGGGCAGAGGTAACATACGAGAATTGCAAAGTACTAAAGGACAGTTTTAACCAGGTCCTCAGACATCTCAGCTCCTGGAGTCCATCCACAGTTTCCCTCCCAGGAACCACTCCTGTGCATTCTCTAGTTTTTCCCTTAACTCTGGCTAGCTACCATGTTGTAGGTAGCACCTCCCTTAGAGCAACATTGCTCTGTCATCTCTGGCCGGTGCCCTGGACCTGTACTCCGCTGCTGCTCAGGACCTCACCTAGAGGAGAAAAGCCCTTCAATGCCATCACCCCATTTTAGCAGCCAGCCCTTGAGCCCCAAATAAGACAGCCTTGTGCCTCTGCAAAGCACTTTAGCTCTGTGTCCTTGGTTCACTGGGGCAAGACTAAAAGATCACAGGAATGTTCCTCCCCAAACACAGTGCTCTGGTCCCAAGATGCATTCAGGCTTCCTCCTCTCACAGCATAAAGACCTGTGGAGCTTTGCAGGGCAGCATTTCCTTAATGCTCTTCAGAGAATTCTTAGGCTCAAAATCAAGGACTGTTGACTCCCTACCATTCCAACAGTGCTTGCATACAGCCATTTCACCCAACACACATCCCTGATCATTTTTTGTGTGGGGTTAATACAAGCAGCTCTGAAAGGTCATAGTCTTTGCCTTTTCCAGTGCCCTGTGATGGTCTCTTTCCTGGTGTCTTTCTCCCTCTCCAGGTAGCCCCTGGAGTGTCAAAGCCACAACATTTTGCCTGTTGTATATGTTTCCATTTATATCTCCTCCATGTGCCCTAAAGGCTGACACAACTGGTGCTCAGTAACACTTACTGATTTGATTGGCAAGTAACACTTGCCCTCTCCTTTGCATTTCTCACAGAACCCCAAGCAGGATTATCCCAGTGATCAAATTCATTTCCCCAGGCAAATATTTAACTTCCTTTTATCATACAGAATGAGACAGACCCATAAATCCTTGCTCTATTTTTCTTTTTCACTTTGGTCTCTAGAAGCTCAAGTCACCATCTTAACCTAGGTTTCTGATACTGTTTTTTTTTTCCTCTCTGCCTAGGATACACTGGTATTTCTGAGATTCTTCTAAGGAAGTCCACTGGCTTCTTTGATTTTTCACTTTCTCTATTTTCTCTTCTGCCGCACAGACTTTTGCCCAGGCTTGGAGACACTGCAGGTAGACAGGGCAGCACATTGCTTCAAGGCACTGTGTTCAAATGTTGGCTCTGCTACTAGCAGACAAGTTACATAACAGCTCAGAGCCTCGTTCCCCTTCTGTAATATGGGATAGTAATCTATCTAGGCCAGGCGAGATGGCACACGCCTGTAATCCTAGCACTTGGGAGGCTGAGGCTCCCTTTGCACTGATATCTATCTATCTGTCTATCCATCTATCCATCTATCACGGCTGAGGCCATGAGTTTGAGGCCAGCCCGGGGTACATAATGAGTTCAAGGCCAGCCTGAACTACATAGCAAGACTGTCTCAAAAAAAAAAGGTATCTACCTTGGGTGGTGGATGAGGCTTAGGGGAGCACTGTGTTTGCTAGGGTAGTTATTACCTGAACAGGCCTGCACTGTCCTATTCCAGGTGGGCAGCTGGGCAGCTGGGGAGGGGTTGGCTGTGTGGGGAGTGCTCTGGGTCAATGCTTCTCAAATGTCAGTGTGCTCATGAATCACTTGGAGAGCTGATCAATTGATCAAGGTGGGGCCCGCAGCTCTGATAGACTTCCACATGATGCCAGCTCCCCAGGTTCAAAGTTCACACTTCAGTCAACACTGAGTCTGCAGTTAGGTTGGGCAGTGGCTGGGATACATTGAGGTGATTCAGAGGGGAATGGAGGGGGTGAAACTGGTGACCCCTCCCTCCACCCTAGCTCCATCTAGTAGCTCTAGGGAGGCTGGACTCAGCTGAGCAGAGAAAAAGCACTGTGATTCTCTTGCTCACCATTAGGCCACCACCTTTCAGAAGAGTCCAATAAGTATAGAGTGAAGAAAGGGACCAGAAACCCACTAAAGGAAGGATTGAGGCTTGAAGATGGTGGGCAGGGCATCCTCTGCCTGGGAATAGCCCTGTACCCTCTAGGATTCCCAGGATCCTATATTCTGCTGCCCTGTTAGCCCAAAGCCTCACTTTGAGCTGATGACAATTGGGCCGGGTGGTAGATTGGGTATATCGGGGCCATATTCCCTTAGGGATCTTGTCTGCTTTCTCTGAGTGTTCTGGTCAGGGCCTGTGTGGGATGGCTGGAGAGAATGAGCTCGCTGAACCCCCAAACCCCCAAACTACCAAACCACCTGGGTCCTTGGGAAAACTCTGTAGTCTCTCTGTGTGGAGCCGAAGGATAGGCTTCCGAAGATTTGTCTCCTTCCCTTTCCAGCTCTTTCCTGCTTCTGAAAGTTCCTTGTGTGCAGCTTGTGGCTGAGCTAAGTTACAGCCCTATGTGTGCCAGGCTGGACATGGGTGCATACATATGTGGGTACGTGTGTGCATGCTGTGGTGGTGTGCCTCTGAGTGTGGCCCATGCACGTGTATGGACCAGTGTTAGGGTCTTGGTGTGCTGCGGTGCTTCAGTGTGGGATTACACCTGTGGGCCCTGACAGGTCTCTGTGGCCACTCTGTGCTTATGTCCCTATGACAGCAAACAGCAGGACCCAGGCACTGGCAGGATGAGATGCTCAGGGTGCAAAGAAGGAGAGCTAAGGCTCAGAGAGAGGCCCCAGCCTCCCCTATCTGAGGACTGTCAAACCTGCTGCCAGCAAGCCCGAATCAGTGTCAACTCCCTGTGGAGTCTGATCTAAATCCCAGGCATTGAGAGTCAGGCATCTTCTTTCACACATTTGGCTCCAGGGAGCAACAAAGGGCCAGTGGGCAGTCCCATGGGTACCTGGGATGCACACAGGAAGATTCCTGTAGGGTTTGTCACAGGTCACAGAGACCCTTCACACCTCTTGCCCAGTGTGGGCAGGAATAGCTCCACCTATAGCTAGGGAAACCATGGTTCAGGAAGGGTGAGACTCATCCAGGGAGGGGCCAGTGCAGAATGGAAAACTCAGCCAGGGCCAGGAGGGGAACTGAGGCTGAGCCAGCAGTGGTTGCCCAGGGTCTCGGGAGGTGAGGCTCTACAGTCCACCTGGCTGTTTTGTCATGATCATCATCCCACAGGACATGGGTGTAACCTATAAAGCACTTACTTACTGTCACAGAGGCTGTGGGGCTCCTGCTGGCTGAGGGCAAGAGAGTGGCTTGCAGGGGTCACTGCCCACAGGGAATTAAGAGGCTGAGGCCAGCGGAACTTTGACTTTGGGCACCTGTGACCACCCTTTGCCAAGAGGAGCCCACACCCAGGGCCAAGCGGGGAGTGCCTACTTAATCCTCTAAGCCTTCCTTTTCTTCTTATGTAATCACTTTTGTTCTGTGGAAGTCGAGAGTCCGTGGTGCCCACAAACCCCGCAACCCCCTCCTAGCTTCTGGGCCAAAGTAGGATTGTGGTAAGGATCACCCGCCTGGGAAAACATAGGCTGTGGACAGGGGTTTGCAGGGTTCGCAGGAGAGGGCACGTGTGTGCAGCATGTGCACAGATGCCCGCGCATGCAAATATGCAAGGGAACATACCTGACACATCTGTACACCCAAACATGTGACATAGGCATCCTCCAGGACAGGCCCGTGTGTGGCTGACAAGCCCCATACAGAGATGTGAACCCCCACACTCACTCCTGAGGGGGTGGCTGGGTGACCTCAGTTACCTCAGGCCCACGCCAGCCCCTTCCAGGGTTCCCACTTTGTCTCTTTCCATCTTCCCTCCTCATCTTCTCACCACAAGGGCAGAGTAGGGCCCTTCTGTCAGGTTGGACACAGGATGGCTTTGACCTTTCTGAAGACTTTCCACTTAGTTCCCAGCAAGGGTCAGGGTCTGCTCTAGGGAACCCCCTCCCCACCACAGGGCCCCAAATGCAAATGTATAACAAATCCTGTCTTGTGGATACGGTTTATAGTTTGCACACTGCCTTTTGCCATGTCGTGTCTTATTTATTCTTCATGATAGCCCTGAGAGGCAGGTGTCTTCATTTCTTCCATTTAACAGATGAGGGAATTGAGGGCCAGAGAGAGAGAGATGTGAGGTCACATAGCAAGTTGAGGTGCAGTTGACCAGAACCCTCCCAAGCTTGGGCTGAGGAAAAGCACTTTCAGCCTCCTAGGCTCTAGAGTACAAGAATTCTGGGTTCAGACCCCCAGAGGATGGGTAGGCTGGGACTACCAAGTGGGTTTTATGTGGGGACATTTCACACTCCTACCTCACTGCCCAGCACTCTGCTTTGAGGCTCAACCTTTAATCAACCTTTATGCATGTGGCAGGGGAAAGGACACCTCTGCTTTGCTATGTGACCCAGGCAAGCCCCAGCCCCTCTCTGGCCCTAGCACACTTTTCAATGAGATATTGGGCTGAGTTAGGGGATGTTAGTTAGGCTCCTCTCTGAGCCTGTAGAGGGCTTCCCCAGGGCACAGAATGGAAGTAACGCTCAGGATGCTCTCCACCAAAGCAGGGCCTGGCATAGAATAGGAACTCAAGGCCTGGGGCAGGGTCTCCTTCAGGATGGGTGGCCTTCTCTGAAGAGATATGGGAGAGGGGACCCAGCAAGTCCAGGTGGGGCCTGTCCCATGGTCTGAGGTTCAGCCCTCCGTCCCTTATCTTCCATTGTGCTTCTATATAGCTCTTATTGCTACCCAATCTGCTATTAACTTGTGAACTAAGATAAATTCATCTCCCCTGCTCAAATGCAGGTGGCTCAAGGGTAGGGACTTTGTTTAATGCCCTCATGTACCCTGAACACTTCCTGAAGAGAACAGGTGCCAGTGAGGAGAAAGAGAGAGAGAGAGAATAATCTTAAAGATAGGAAGGGCTGGCCCAGGCCCATCATGGACCAGAGGCCGAGCCACCCTGGCTGCCTCTCTTCATCTGGCTCAAAGGTGGACTGGATCTGGGGAAGGGAATGGTCACCTGGGCTCAGTCTTTGCCCAAAATTATTCTCATCCTGAAGATTTATCCTCTGCCCCTGCGTGTGTGTGTGTGTGTGTGTGTGTGTGTGTGTATCTGGACCTATGGTGTTGGAGCCACAGATAACAGGCCCTTAATCTCAAGGTCCCCACCCCTGTTGATGGAACTTCCTGGCACTGCTAAGAAGGCCAGGGTAATTGTTCTCTCTGGCAGGGATGAGCAGGAACAGGACTCTTTCCAGACTTCAAAGAGGCCAGGAGAAGGCTGGGGTGGGAAGGGGGAGAAAAACGGGCATCAAATGCATGTCTACTCTGTGCCAGGCCCTGGTCCCTAAAATTCTCTCCCTCCCTCCTCGCAGAAGCCTGTGGGGCCAAACTAATGGTATCCTGCTTTGGGTGAGCATGCTCAAGGCTGAGGTGACTTGCTTCCAGCTGGGCAGTGGCTGAGTCAGCCCTAGTGTTAAGCACTTGAGCAACAGGGTCCTCAGAGTCACATCTTGGCCCTGCTGCTTGCCAGCTCTGTGCTGCACCAAGTTACTTCCCCTCCTCGGATTCTCAGTTTCCTCATCTGCTGCTTCCCCAGATTTCAGTACTCACAAGGCAGCCTGTGGCACAGGACAGACTAGCAGCGGGGGCTACTCTAGGAGTTGAGATTCTCTGCAGTAGTCATGGACCAAAAATGGAGCACTCACTGACCCCAGGGTAAGTTTTCCAGGCCAGTCCCTGGACATGCACCCTCCTCTGGGAGCTTCCTAGTGTATGTCACATGTCCACCTGCAGCCACAGGGCTCCTGGCAGGTGTGGGGGCTTTCTCCCTTCCTCCACCTGCTTGCACCTAGAGCCTGCAGGCTGCACATCATGGAAGAGTAAGGCAGATAGGACAGGGGAGGGGGGTGACATGGGGACTAGGCTGTGCCTCAGTAAGGAATGGAATAGGGGGACGAGATTTGGAGCCACATAGGTCTAGATTTGAGTCCTGAATGACACAGGACCCTTCCTCTGTGGGTCTCAATTTCTTACTGTGAGAAGTGGGGAGTAGCAATTGTCCTCTGCTAAGTATTTTGGAAACTGTTAAGTGTAGTGTGCTGGTGAGGGGGAGGCTTGATGATTTGTAGGAAAGATGATTTGACCAAAAGGAAGTCTGCATAGGAGGCCCCTGGGAAGCCTCTTCCTTCTGCCCTGAGTCCAGGTATGACTTGTTAAAGGGGAGAGAAGCAGGGGGAATGAGTATATTCTGGGGAGTGGAGTTATACCTTTTCTGGAGTAGCCTGGCATGGTGGCACATGCCTGTAATTCCCAGCACTCTGGGAGGCTGAGACAGGAAGATTGCAAGTTTGAGCCCAACTTGGGCTCAAACTTCAGTAAAACCCTGTTTCAAAATAAAATATTTTCAAAAAGGGCTGGGGATGTAGCTCAGTGCAAAGGGCCTGCGTTCAATACCGCAGTACAAAAAAATCAAACTCAAAAACCTTTATCTGGAGTTTCTGTGCCCATTCAATTCTGCTGACCCCAGCATAGGACAAGTAGGCCACACAGTGTGCATTCACCTGGCCTCTTGAACAGATGTGGGATTCACATGTCTTAGCAGCTTCAAATAGCTCCTAAGCCAACCAGGGCCAGTCTCTTCTCTCCTTCATAGCAAGTGAGATGAAGAATGAGAAGACTCTTTGCACAAAGTGCTGTGCCTTTGAGATGCATCTACATGTGTGTGCAAGACCTTCCAGTGCAGCTTGTGAGCATGTGTGCAACGCTTTCTTGGTTGGGGGTGATTCTCCTCTAAAATTCTAACCTTTTTTTTTTTTTTTTTTGCATTTTCTCACCATTCACTATTTGCTTACCAGAAAGGGAGGGGGACCTGGTCCAGAAACCTACCAACTGTCTTTGAGCCTGCACCCTTGCCTTATCCTGTGGCTGTGCCTGGAGACGCCCCCTCCTGGCTCTTCTGTGCAGCTCACCTGCCATCGCTTTTCCCTCAGAGGATTTGTGCTGGCTGCTGTCACATCTTTGTCCCACTGACTCTTCTTAACATGCCAGTGTTCTCTAGAGATGCTATTATTGTTCCCATTTTACAGACAAGGAAATGAAGGCTCAGTGAGGGTAAATGGCTTTCTGGGAACATAGAGTACTCAGCCAACTAGCAGCAATGCTAGGGTTTCAACTCCTAATTCACTTCAGAAACAATATTCTTCACTGTTGTGGCCTACCCAGTGGGCATGTGCTGCCTGGTTGACTAAATGGAAAAATAACTGAAAGAGTAGATAAATAAATCCTTCATTCAATGTTCAGTTGAAAGAGAAGGTTAGCAATGGCTGTATTTATTATTTATTGAGCACCTATGATATACCAACTGTTTTACATAAGGGTAAATGCAGGCATGATGATTGTTATCCCCATTCCACAGTAGAGGAAGGTCAGGCTCAGAGAAGATAAAGCATTAATCTGTCTAAGTGGGAGCTTGGATTACATTTGTCAGACTCCAGACCCCAAACTCTGAGCTGGGGTTTCCTGGTTCCCCCCAGGAGGGGTGAGTTGAGTCACTAGAGCCTGGTGACAAGTGCCTACTCCAGCTGAGGGCCTGGGGCCAGTCAAGAGAGCACACCACCCATCTCTCCTGCCCTGGGGTCATTTCCCTATTTGCCTCCAAGTGGGTTTCTATTTCAGTCTTGGTAGGGATCTGGTGGCTCAGGCTCTGGCTCTTCCGCCCTGGTGTTTGGACTGTCTAGTTAGGGTCAATGCCCTGGCCCACTCGCATGGAGAGGTCCCCTACTCCCCCTGCCCAGGATAACCTGTACTTACCAGCTCTATGGGAGGGCAAGGCCTGTGCAAGATGCATTGTTGGTCTGTGGAGAACCCAGGGTGGGTGGCTGGCCTTGTTCTAGACTCCAAGAGCCCAGGAGCTGAAAGCCAGGTCCCCTCAGGAACACATGGGCTGGAGACTGAGGTCTAGAAGCAAGAAATCCACAGTAGCTGAGACAGAGCCTGGTATCTGGACTCCAGGAGAAGCACCTGTTTTCATGCCTGGGACAGCATGAGGCTGTTCTGTGGCACCAGAGGCACATCTCAGTTCAGACTGAGGGAAGACATCATCTCTGTCATGACAGAGGAATGGGAAGCCATCAGTCAGATCAGCCCACAGTTCTGGAGTGCCTTGTGCTTTCTAGGGTAGTGTGGCTTGCAAGGAAATCAGGCTTTCAAATCAGAGCTGGGTGTGAATCCAGGCACCAGCATTTGCTGGTTGTGTGAACTCAGACAGGTTATTGAACCTCTTGGAATCTCAGTTTTCCCATCTATAAATGGAAAAATAGAACCTACCTGGCCAGCTCATGGAGTGGATAAAATAAGATCATGCATATAACATTACTTGTAAATTCTTAGGAAGTCTTAATTCACTTCCCTCTGCACCATACAGAGCCTTTCGTCTGAGGCAAGAGAAATTCCCTTAGGCGGCAGCTAATCTGATGATTGAGGCAAGACCAGTAAGGTGTTGGAACCTGCTCTGCAGATTCGCCAGTCTTTGACATTGTGGTACACAGACTCAGGTCCCATGCCCTCCCCTTGGTCCTCATCACACTTCTCAGGTGGCCACACCTCCATACCTAGGGAGAGATGAGGCACAGAGAGGCTAACATTTAGAAGTGAAATACCTCTGTTGTAAAAAAAGTTACAAGTAAGGTAAATAATAGATGAAAAATGAAGCAGCCCCCAGCCCAGGTTTCCTGACCAAGCTGGAAATTTCCCCTTCTGATCCCTGGATTCACTGGTAAAATTTATTGAAGACCTGCTTTGTCCAAGGTCCATCTCAGGGCTTTTGGTATGGGTTGAATCTTTTTTTTTTTCTTTCCATTACCAGGGTTTGGACTCAGGACCTTGCACTTGCGAGGCAGGTGGAGCATCACTGAGCTACATCCCTGGCCCTCTCAAGGCTTTTTTATAGATTTGTCTAAGTTAATTCTGTAGCTCACATTTAGTAAGTGGGGAAACTGAAGCTCAGAATGTTAAATAACTTGCTCAAGGTCACACAGCTAATAGAAACAGCAGGAGGATTAAAACCCAGGACTATCTGTCCCTGAAACACATACTCTCCCATTTCAAAAGGTTCCACAAAAGATACCAGGAATCAGAGAAGAAATGCATACAATAAAATGGAAAAAAAATATGACTGACTGCACAAAAAAGAGGCAATTAGGGAAATGTAAGTCAAAAGCACAGTATACTACTTCATACCTACTAGGATGGCTGTAATGAAAAAGATAAACAATAAAAAGTGTTGGAGAGGATGTAGAGAAATTAGAACTTTCATACACTGCTAGTGAGAATGTAAAATTGGAATGCAATTAGGCAGTTCCTCAAAAAGTTAAACATAGAGTTATCATATGATCCAGTAGTTCTGCTTCTAGGTGTCTATCCAAGAAAACCAAATACATACATCCACACAAAAACTCGTACACAAATGTTCACAGCAACATTATTCATAATAGTAAAAAAGCAGAAAACCTAAATGTCCCACAACTGATTAACAAACAAAATATAGCATATCCATAAAATTGAATGTTAATTCAGCTATGAAAACGAACTTCCAATCTATGCTACAAAATGAATGAACCTTGAAGACACTATGCTACATAAAATAAGCCACACTCAAAAAGGCACATGTTGTATGATTTCATTTTGCATGAAATGTCTAGGGTAAGCATATTCATAAATACAAAAAGGAGATCAGTGGTTCTGAGGTGGTGGAAGGAAGAGAGAGGAAAGGAGAGTAACCACTAATGGGAATTAGGTTTCTTTTGTGATTAATGAAAATACTCTGAAATTAATTAGTGATGATAGGTACAAAATCTTGTGAATATACTAAAAGCTACTGAATTGTAGACTTTGAAAGGTTGAGTTTTATGTTAAATGAGTTATTGTATGGCTTTTGTTTAGATGTCCCCAAAAACCTTCATGAGGTCATAGTTGGGGCTTTTACAGAGCTGGCTGGATCTAGATTGTGTGATGTTGGAATTGATTCATGGTGCAATGCTAGGATCAAGGACACTAGGATTAAGGGTGTGAGTGCTACCTGCCCTAAGTAGATAAGATATAAGGGATAGAAAGAGCTGTGGTCATCTCTTGCTTGCTTTGCTACCTTCTGCGCACCATGAACTGTTTCTCCTCTGCAATGCCTGTCTGCCGTCCTATCCTGCCTTGGAGCCAGCCAGTTATGGACTGAAACCTCTACAACTTGCAAGCTAAATAAACCTTTCCTCCTTTAACTTTGGGTGTCAGATATTTTATCTCAGCCCCGAGAAAAAGCAACTAAGGTCCTTAATTTTCTTAAGAACCAGGAGCAGGGATATAGAAGTTACGTAGAAGACAAAGGTGGAAGCCGGGCATGGTGACACATGCCTGTAATCTTGGCACTCGGGAGAAGTGCTGTGAGTTCGAGGCTAGCCTGGGCTACATAGTGAGTTCAAGGCCAGCTATGAACACCGTAGCAAGACCTGGTCTCAAAAAAGCAAAAGTAAACAAAGCAAAAAAAAAAAAAAGCTAACGTTGATCCTAAGGTAAGTGAGCAGAAACTTGACTGAGTTTCCTAGCAGCTGAAATGAAAAGAGAGAAGCAGCCTCCAAGAAGAGGAAAGTGTCATTGCCCCTCCTCCCAGCCCCTAGCAACCACTGCTCTACTTACCGTCTCTATGAATTTGTTTATTATGAATTTGTTTCTTCATATAAGTGGAATCATACAATATTTGTCCTTTTGCATCTGGCTTATTTCACTTGGTATAATATTTTCAAGATTCACCTATAATGTAGCAGGTTATCAGAATTCCATTTCTTTTTTAAGGATGAATAATAACATTGAGTGGGAGGGGTAGGGGAGAGGAAAGAAGGGAATGGAATTACTATGAGAAAATGAAAACAAAGTCTTTGTAAATAGAGAGGAGTTGAAGGGAAGGCAGGGGAATGGGGAAAAATAAAATTAACAATAAATAGTAACATATTATATGTTTATTCCACATTTTACTTATCCATTTATCTGTCGATGGATATTTGGTTTTTTTCTATTGTTTGACCATTGTTATTATGTGACCACTGGTGTATAAATATTTGTTTGAGTCCCTGCTTTCAGTTCTTTTGGTTGGAAATCTAGGAATAGAATTGCTGAATCAGATGATAATTTTGTTTGTTTGTTTGTTTGGTTGGTTGGGTTTTTTTTTTAATTGCCTTTCTGTTTTTAACAGAGACTGTATTATTTTGCATTCATATCAGTAATGCAAAGTGTTCTAATTTCTCCATCTCCTCACCAACATTTGCTATATCCTGTTTTGTGGGTTTGGGGTTTTTTAATTAATAGGCATCCTAATGGGTGTGAAGTGGTATTTCCTGGTCTTAATTTGTATTTTCCTAATGTTTAGTGAGCGGATGTTGAGCATCTTTTCATTTTCTTATGGGTCATTAGTGGGTCTTCTTTGGGGAATTGTCTATTCAAATCCATTGCTGATTTTTTAACTGGGTTATTTTTTTGTTGTTGTGAGTTGTTGTTGGAACTCTTGGTGTACTATGGATATTAATTAATTCCTTCTGAGACACATGATTTTAAAATATCTACTCCCATCCTTTTCACTCTGTTAATAATGTCCTTTGATGCACAAAAGTTTTAAATTTTGACACAATCTATTTTGTTATTATTGTTGCCTGTGCTTTTGATGTCAAGGCTGTTTTGGTCATGTCAAATGCAACTAGCTTGGGCTAGAAAAAGTATGTTAGTTCATATAAATAAAAAGTCCAAGGTCAACCTAGATCTGACATGACTAGATCTAGCAGTTAAAGGATTTCATCAGCATTCTTTCATTTTGTAGCCTTTCTCCTGACTTTCTGCAGGATTCCTACATTCTTACTTAAATTCTTTCTAGAAGTACCAATCTCCATGGACCTCACAGTTACCTAGGAAAAAGAAGAGAAAACCTTTCATGCTTGTCCACTCTAATTGGTTGCCCCTGAATCAATCACGGGCAAGGGTCTGTATGAATACTCTGATTGGTCAGTTCTGGGTCAGGAGACCTCCTGGAATGAACAAGATTACCACTGAATGGAGCAGAGGCTTCAGATAGGAAGAGATGATCCACAGGCAAACATTCTTCCCCAGAAAGAATCTGGGGGTTTCGTGGGCAGGGAGGTTCAGAAAGTTCTGCTTAAAAGGATACCCTTCACCTTAGGCTTCCTGTCCCAGCCCTGCAGCTTATGAGCAGAGAGAGACTTTATGAAAGCCTGTAACTGGTGGGAGGGTGAGCCTAGGGCAGGCTGGATGTAGAGGGGCTGGATTTCCCTGCCACCTGACATCCTCCCTGCCCCAGCCCTGCTGTGTTTTGGGGAATAAGAATACAGACTATAGGTTCATAGCACTGTAGTCATGCCTTCTACCTGTGCCATCTTGAGCTAACCTTCCTGTGCCTTGGTTTCCCCATTCTAAGATAAGATGGAGACCAAAAAAATCAGCCTTGCATCACAGGGTCCTTGTGACTTGAATGGGGTAATGCTCACTTGGCATACAGTAGGTGTTCAATCATTGTCTCATCATTATTAGTAGTTTGGGCCTCTTTTCCAACTATAGTTGCTAGTACACTGGCAGCCCCAGCTCTGGCTCACCACCCTCAAGGGCCTCACCCAGCCTCTGTCCTCACTGTTCACTCTTCTGAAACACCCTTTGCCTCTTTATGTGCTTGCTCATTTCATTGCCACCCCCTCAGGGAGTCCTCCCTGCTTGCAGAACCACCTCTCCCAAACTAGGTCCCATAGGGTCAGGCACTGAAGTCTGCCTCAAGTTCTGAGTCTTCAGGGACGTGTCCCATGTCCACCCTGAGCTCCTGAGGGCAGGATCTGGATGGGTTTTCAGGAGAAGTCTGCAGCTGTAGCTGTGGGAATGAGGCGGGCCAGGGATGGAAACAGCACCAGCCAGGGAGCAAAGGAACACAGCTGGTTGCGTGCAAGAGGCAGGGCTGGGAACAGAGAAGTCAGCCAGCTGGCAGGTTGGCCTTCATCTTCAGGCCAGAGGGGCTGAGAAGGGAAGTAGGGTGGTCAGATTCTTGCTGAGCAAGGGTCCCTGTGGTTCCAGAAAGGGGGTGGACTGACAGATTCGAGTGGCATATAGCCAGGCATGGTGGCACACACCTGTAATTCTAGTGCTCGGGAGGCTAACGCAGGAGGATCACCGCGAGCTTGAGGCCAGCCTGGGCTCCATAATGAGTTCAAGGCTAGCCTGAACTACTTGGAAAGACTTTGACTCAAAAAAAAAAGTGACACACAAATAGGTTGTGGTGATTGATGTCAAATGGGGCCTTGGTTTCCCTCCCAGGCAAAGGCAATGAATGAGCAGGCCTGCCCCCATTAGCCTTTCTATGGGGAGACTGGAAGAGAACAGGCACCTGGCCTGGGCATTTTCAACAGCTAATAGCAGTATTGCCCATGTCATCACCTGCGCTCATCCTATTTGTGCTCTCAACCTACCTCCATCCCAGGGTACTGTCCAAATCAGGTCCAAGACCAGACACTTAGGGCTGCAAGACTGCAAGTTCCAAGGACAGAACTCGATTTCTGCACCCTGGGAGAGCTAGGGGTGAGGACCGGGGCACAGACTCAGTGAGCTGTGCTGATATGTCTGGCTCCCTCAGGCAGGGTAGGCCTGGTTCTTCCACCTAAGAAGACCAGATTCACAGTGCTCTGGAGCAGATGGCACACAGTTCCTTCCTGTTTTGTCCTCCTCAGTCATGGGATGCCGAAACCCAAGCTGGCATACAAGGGAAGTGACCATTAAGGACAGTGCTGGGCACCAAACACTGGTGCCACTGGAGCTCCACCCTTCAGCAGTGTGTGTCCTCAGGATTCATAATCCAGCTGTCCTGCCACCCACATCAGTGCCCAGGTGGCTGCACTATCTCAGGGCCTAATGCCTCTCTTCTCTTGGACTCTGTTTCTTCTGCAGAAAAACAGAAGAAGTAGGAACGAGTGAAGAAGAGGAGAGGACTCCCCAAGCTCTAAGGCTCCCTCCCTAGTTGGGGCAGGAAAGGCCCGCCTGGCCCTGGTGGACACAGTGAGTCATCTGTCTGGGCTCCTCCAAGTCCCTGGCTCCCTAAGCCATGCTCTTACTTCCCCAGGAGAGGAAAGCTGGGGGAAATGGGCTTTGGGATGGGATATGTGTTCCTGCAGGACTATAGCAACCTATTGCCTGCTCTGGGCCTCTGCTTTCCATCTGTGACCTGAGGGCTGGGCTAGGGCATCTTTGACCCACCCCTACCACTATTTTTCTAGCACACTGGCTATCAAGGCCTGTGAATGGGTATGTTGAGGAAGGGTAGGAGACTGCTGTGAGCCTGGCATTCAAGGCCCCCAGTTTAGCCCTACCCCTAACTAGCTCCCAGCGCCTCCCTGTCCATGCCCAGGATCCCACTTTATGTCCTATTTTCTCTGACCTAGACTCTAGGCACAATCAATTCATGCTCCATGAAACAGCCCAATGGACTTCCTAAATCCCAAACTTGATTCTGCCTCTGCCCTGGCTTAGAAACAATCAAGAGCTCTCCTCATCTAATACCCAAAATGCAAAGGCCAGATGAGTAGCTGGCATTTTGAGGCCTGTGGGGACCTGGCTCTGATAACCTCTCAGCCTCTCCTCCAGCCAGGCTCCCCCAGCACCTGCAAACACCAACACTGCAGATTCCCCAGACCCTCCTACCTCCAGTGGGTCTCAGCCTAGAGCACCTTCCCTTTCCTTGTCCACACCCCACCAAGGAACCATCTCCTCCAGAGAGCTCTCCTTGATACCCCAGGCAGCATAGGGGCCCCCTTTGTCTGACCAGAGACTTTGACCTCCATCTTCATCTGTCTTTCCCACCAGCTGAGTGTCCTTCAAAGACAGAGCCCAGAGCCCAGAGAAATCCTTGCACATTGCAAGAATCCCTGCAAATGAACATCAGATGAATGGATGAATGGACAGATAAATGAATGAGTAAAGGTGGCAGTGGAGACCATTTCTCATGACTTTAGCTGTTCTGTGATAAAAGTATGAGGAATACTAGGAGGTCCACTGAGTGCAGGCTTACTGTCAGATATTGGGCTCATCCAGTCCATTATTTCACTTGAACCTCCAATAGCGCTGCGATTGTTCATAATATTTTATAACTAGAGACTCTGAGACTCAGAGAGAGATAAAGTCACTTCTCATAAGCTGCAGAGCCAGGACAGGACCAGGTCTGTTGGGTGCCATGCTTTGCAGAAGAAGCAGTGATGGGTGGCAGAGAGGTACAAATTCCAGGACAGGTCTTTAATCCAATTGCATGGGCTGGAACTTAAAGATCCCTGGGTGTTCCAGGTGTGAATCCTCACATTTTGAATCCTCAGGAGCAGGACAGGGTCAACTCTACTCTTCCCCCGTCACCTGCTCCATTATCAGCCTTTCTTATTGTGTGATAGAGACCACTGATGTTTTCTCAAACCATTCTCATGAGTTATGCAAAAATACAATGGGTGATCAGAAACTACAGTGAATGTTTACATTTTAGAAATTTATCACAATACAAGACACATTGCCATTAATCCCCCTCAAAATACACCCCCTTACTTTGAACACAATCAGCCTAGCATTCTTGCCACTTTCTGAAGCAGTTCTTAAAGTCCTTTCCTAAATGTCTTGACAAGGTGTGATAAAAAATATGATGAATGTTGTTGCCAAGTGCAACCTAACAGAAAGGCAGACTCCTAAAAACATTACGGTGTGTCCTCCCTCATCTACCTTGTTCACTGGATCTGGCACTATGCAACTTCTGGCTCTTCCCCAAAGTTAAAATGACTATGGAAGAAGCACAAGGTCCTGAGTTTGATCCCTGGTACCAAAAAAAATGACTATGGAAGGTAAATATTTGAATCAATACAGGATATCAAGGCAGCCACAATAGTGCAACTAAAGACACTCACAAAAGGGGACTTCTAGGGCCCCTTCCAGGCAGAGTCCAGGGCCTTTCCTGGAAGCCCCAGAGATGCTCCCCTCCCCCAGCCCTGCACCGGTCTCAAGTAGTGCTCAGGATACCAAGCTCCCAGTCGCTTGCCCGTTCCCCCACACCATGACCTAGTATGTCAAGTCACCTAGGAGGTTTCCTTGTGAGCTGAGATAGTATCTTGCCCCTGGTCTCACTCGCTATCCTCACCTAGAAGACAGGATGCCCACTACTCTTCCCTGACCTGGACTCCCTGCTCAGAAGCTCCCTGCTCTGCTCTGGTCTTAACCACTTGACCTAGAGGTGTGAGGTGTGCAGAGAGGAAGTAGAAGCTCTCTGGAACTCTGAGTTAGAGGGAGGAAGAGGAGAGCTGGGAAAGCACATGGTTTCAAATAAGAACTTTTGCTGAGAGGGGAGAGGTGGAGGAGGGGAGAGTAAGCTGGGAGAAGGAACCAGCAGCACTGGTACTGAGGAAAGGAGAGGAGGAGGAGGAAGAGGAGGAGGAGGAGTGGCCTGGGGCTCTGGAGGGCTGGGGGTAGGGTGTGGAGAAAAGGAGCAGCTGGGTTCAGTAGGGGACAGGAAGTTGAGGGCAGTCCTTTTTTTTTAATGGTAAAAATAAAATGTGTATTTAGAATTAGCCAGCTGTACTCAGTTTAGATGATCCCAATTTTGTTGGCAACATCCAAAGCATAGTAATCAGGAGCCAGTCAAACATATGCCTTCTCTCCATCAGACCTGATTAGGCTATTGACCTCGGCCACATCAGTGTCACAGAGCTTCTTCACAGGTTGTTTGATCTGGTGCTTGTTGGCCTTGACATTCACAATGAACACAAGCGTGTTGTTGTCCTCTATCTTCGTGGCTGACTCCGTGTTAAGGGGAACTTAATGATGGCATAATGGTCAAGCTTGTTTCTCCTGGGGGGGCTTTTCCGAGGGTATTTGGGAACTGCATGTCATAGTGTCTCAGGACGGCGGAAGGTGGGTGACATGTGGATCTTCTTTTTGTGGCTGTGGATGCCTTTCAGCACTGCCTTCTTGGCCTTTAAAGCTTTTGCTTTGGCTTTAGCTTTGGGAGGGGCAGGAGCTTCCTTCTTCGCTTTCAGTGCCATCTTGGTAAAGGTCTCCCAGCAAGGGCAATCCTTCTGAAAGGGCTCTCTGCTCAGAAGGGGAAGTTGAGGCCTGTTGGGCTTGAGGGTATAGAGCTCACAAGAAAAATAAAGCCAAGGCTTATAATTAGAAGAGAGGTGAGGGAAGACAGCCCAGGACCCTCAAAGGGTTGGGGGGCCAGCCAAAGAAGGCAGCGACTTGGTCTGTGGGGCCACGGGTACAGCTGAGTCATGTCCTCCAGACACACAGCAAGGACAGAGCAGTCTGGTGGCACCATGCACAGGACTGTGAACAGAGCAGCTGGGTCCCCAGGAGTCTCATGCCCTTGGCTGGCTGTCCAGGCAGGCTGGCAAAGAAGGCAGAGAGGCCAGGGAACTGCTGAGCCAGAGGCAGCCTCAGAGGCCTGGGGCAGAGTGACTGTGCAGGCTGGAAGACTTGGCAATTTCAGCAGGGAAGGACAGACAGAGAAGTGAGGGGCCCAAGGAAGCACTTGAACAAGGTAGGAGGGAGAGGAGGCAGCCCAGCTCTGCCAGGCCACTGCCTATTTATCTCATTCAGCTGGGATTGTTTATAGCCCAAATCTTATACACAGCCAGATAGAGGCAGCCCCAAGAGTGTTTTAAGAGCCTTTGGGCCCCACACATTCCATCTCTATCTGATCCCCAATAACATATAGCGTGAGTACAAACTGCCACTTGCTATATAAATAGCATTGAGCCAAGTCCCCTATGACCTGGCCAGGTTTCAGCCCTGGATATTCATTCACTCATTCATTCACTTAACATATATTACTGGGCACCTCTATGAGCCAGGTACTGTCCTAGACACTACAGATGCATTGATGAGAAAAACAAGAAAAGCTCTGCCTGGCAAAGTTTATGCTCAGGCAGTGGGAGAGACACAGTAAGAAAAACAAAACAAATAGAATAGTTGTTAAAAGACGATACATACTAAGAAAAAAACATAGCAGAGATAGAAAGTAGGAACCCTGAGTGTGCATGTGTGGGGTGGGAGACTGCAGCTTTGACAGAGACGAGCAGAGAAGGCTCCACAGAGAAAGTGTGAGCCACCACACATCCACAGCAGGAGCCACTTGTCACCCTCTAACATGCCACAGTGCACACTGAACCTAAAGCTGGCTCTGGCTTTGATCCCTTCCTCCCAGGCCACAAAACCCCCTCCCACAAAACCCTGTTCCTCTCACAATGGGCTGGCCACAAATGAGGCCCCAGTCCCACATGGCTGACCTCTGAGGGTGAGGATTGGGGGTTTGGTGGGAGGCATCTCTAGCAAGTTAGCAAGCTTTGGGGTCCCCTGTTTCCTCCTTTTGAAAAGGTAAGAGATCATGTCTTCTTCGAAGGTCCCAGGCAGTGAATAAGACAAGCGGGGGGGGGGGGGGGCAAAGGGTCTTATCTCAGGTTGAGAAACAGATGTAGCCTCCTGACCTTGTGCTAGGCATTTGAGCTTCACTGCTATATTTCCATGGGCTGGGACAGGAGTGCTGGAGTGACTGGGGGGGATGAAGACCAACCAATGAATGGTCTTGGAATGGTCTCTACCAAGCTCTGTGGCCCCAAAAGTAGGCCAGGCTGTGTGAGGGAAGAAATGACTAGGAGCAGATCTCAGGGCTCAGTGTGCTGAAGAAAATCTCCCAGTAGGCTCTCTCAAGATGAAATGCAGCAGCCTGGGAGAGAAGTCCCAGGAAGTACACAAGCAGGGCTAGATGGGCCCTATCAGAGAGGCTCCTGGGGGCCTCCTTCTCTTAGAGAAGAGTAGGAACAGCTCTGAGTCAGATGATCTCAAGACCTCTCTGGCCTTAAGGGTGTGGGATTCAGACACGTGGTCCGGGTCCAGAGGGATGTTGTGTGTCCACCAGGTGGACTCTCAGGCCAGTCAGAGCAGGAGCCAAGGCAGGGAACTGCATTTCATAGTAGGGGAGGGTCTCTCTGAAGTTCCCTCCACACCCAAACCTTAGCCTTTCGGGTTGTGGGCAGCGCCTTGTGCCTTTCAGGCCTCAGTGTCTGTGAAATGGCCAGGATCATAACCCACAAGAAAAACTCAGGCAGTGCTGGTGATCTGCTCTTCCTGATGTCAGGGCTGGGGGACCTGGGCAGGTGCTTCTGCTGTAGGTTTTTCCTTCTTTCCTCCGATAAATATTCTCTGTCATCAGTCAAGACAAAGATCTTTCTAAAAAAAATTTATTGAAGCAAGCAGCACCAAGGACAGAGCCCACCTTTACAGACTGGATTCTTCCTCCAACATTTCCCAGTGCTTCTTGGCTGGGAACTGGAATCTGTGGTGATCTCTGAGGCCCTAAAGGCAAAGTCCACCCTGCCCTAGTTCCTAACAAAGTTGAAGAAGGAAGGGAGGCTGTGTGACATCGATCCATTTCCTATCCTGTCTCAGGCCACTGTTCCCGAGAAACAGGATGTCAAGATGTATTCCCCCTGCTTTGGCAAGTGCCTAATCTCTCTGGCTTCAGTTTTCCCACAGGGAAATGTCACCCCTCTTCCCAAGCACAGACCATTATTCTTCAGCTCTGCAGCTTGGCTCACCAGTGACTCACTCAGCAAGTCTCCAGCCTTCTCTAGCCTGTTTCCTCCTGTGTACAGGGGAACACTATACCCCATCACACAGGCTGTTTAAGAACAAATGAGACCCTGGCTCAAAAGCACGTAGTTCAGGTGCCTGGTACTTTCTCAGTAGCCAAGAAAGTAGCAGACAGTACCTTAGAAAAATGAGGCTCAGAGAAGTGAAGTGACCTCCCCAGGTCACACGGCAAGTGGGTAATGAATCTAAGACTGCAACCCAGGTTTCCAGCTTCCTATTTGTCCTGCCCAGGAGCTATAGAGATGACACAGTGGTTACTCTAGAAACCTCATGGGAAATGAACTGGTTAGGGGGCCTTCTTGGCTGCCCCATGGGAACTGATTCCTACCCAGCAGCCCCTCTGTCCTTGTGCCCTCTGCTGGCAGCCATCAGATACGTGGCCACCTCCAGCTTCCCATTCAGGGACATCTGGGTTCTGGGACCAAAGCTGTTAGCCCAGGGCTGAGGAAAGAGGAATGGGAGACACGGGATACAGATCTACAGTCTGGATTTCAAGTAACAAGAAGGGAATTCATCAGCTCATAATAAGTCCAGTAGAAGGTCAAGCTTCAGGTATAGATGAAACCAAGTGCTCCACAGTGTTCTCGGGAAAGTGTGTCCCCATCTCTTCCCTCTGCACCCCTTGTTTTAATGCTGGATGGTGTCTTCCCTGGTGGTATCTGGAATACCTAGGATAGACCTGGCACATAGTTCAACTGGCTGCAGCAGCCTTAGCCTCGTCTCTTACCAGCTTTGCAAACCCAGTGGAAAACCTGTCTTATTCCACACTATCCAACAAAAGCCTCAGAATTGATTCCCAGGTACCTGGTAAAGGCAGCTCACCTCACCCCAAGGCAGCCACAGGGCCTGAAGAACCCACTCCTCTCTCCTTGGCAGGCCAACCCTTCCCAGAGCCTCAGGACTCCAAGGCAAAGGAGGGGATCCCCCAAAGGAAGGATAGGAGGCGGGGCCGCCATCAGGAGAGGGAGTCTGGGAAGTGTGTGGGAAGAAGCTGCAGAGAAACAGAACAATGACTGCTTGCAGTGAGGCACCACCCTGGATCCTGGCCACTGCTTCCCGATAAGGTCTGGAGCCCGGTCTGGGAGGATGGGTGGCTCCCAGAGGCACCAGCGAGGAGCAGGCTCCTTCTCAGAGGCGAATCTGAGTGGCCTCCTCCCCAGGGTGACAAAGGACCAGGCAAGCCTGGGGTCCAGGCAGGGAACAGGGCCTCCCACTCTAGCTCTACTGGGCAGAGGTGCTTTGGCCCGGGGAGACTGGAAAGCGGGGTCCTAGGGGCTCCCCCTCAGCTCATCCACAGTTCCTCCCTGGTCTCTGCTCTCTGCTCTCTCCCACAGCACCTCAGCCCTGTGCCCACCAGTTCCCTTTGGTCCCCAACCTCTTCAGTCACATTCCCCAGACAGAATTCTAACTAACTCTGCCTCATCTCAGTTTCCTGTCTGCAAGATGGAGACAGTATGTGCGAAGAAGAGACAAGATGCAACATGGAAGACTTTTTGCTAATGCTTGGCACGTCATCAGTGCTCAGTAAAGCAGAGAGAGGAGAGAGAGAGAGAGAGAGAGAGAGAGAGAGAGAGAGAGATCCTGGGAGCACACTAGCAGTCTACTGTTGCCTGGCATGTACCAGGGGCTCCAGAGATGCAAATTCCCTCTTTGCTTGTCCCAAAGAGAAACCAAAAGAAGAGCCCCAACCCCAAAGTCCCCCAAAGTTGCTGCTTCCCCTTCTTTGTACTCAAAATGGAGGTTTCAGTTCCAGCTTTGATTCCTGTTGAGCAGGAGGAGAAGAGGAAGTGGGAAAAGAGAAGAGAAAGCAGATTCTTTGCCCTCCTGGTCCCCTCCTGCTTGGTTGCCTGCTTCTGCAGCCAACCTGATACCACAGGTGGGCCAGAACTCCAGGTGAAGACTCTGCTCCTGCCCACTGTCCTCTAGGTGCCAGGAAGGCACTGGCATCAGAAACCTGGCCTCAGGCTGGCCCAAGGTGGGCTCCAGTCAGAGGGCACGCAGGGCCAGGGCTGGGAGGATGGTGGTACCATAGCTAACTTTGTTTACCTGACTCAGAAAGTGTAGGTGGCTGGCCCTGGGTCACACAAGTTGTGGTGGATCCCAGCCTGTCTGACTCCTCAGCGAAGGAAGCTGGGTCTTAACCCCTGTCATCCTGTGTCCTTATTGTTCAGCTCATAGACCAGGGGCCCAGAAAGGGGACTCCCGGGCTTGGCTTCCCAGCAGGCAGACAAGCCAAGGTTGGGAAGCCTCTCACCAGGTCCAGCTGTGTCTGGCCCAACTGTGAGGCAGTGACTAAGGCTTCCAGCTCCTGCCTCCGGCTGACAGGCACCCTCATCCGCTCCAGACATCAAGACCTTGTCGAGGGCAGGCTGCAGGGTCATCTAAAGGGCAACCTGAGACTATGGTATCTGAAGAGCCCAAAGAGCTTCAATTCTGTCCTTTCTTCCTTGTGTCTAAACTCATTCCTTCTGCTGTAAAGCTGACCTCACAGTTGTCACCTGAGCTGAGGGAAGGAAATGGGCAGAGGTTGTCCCCTCAGAAGGGTTGTCCCCTTCACCTCAGAGGTGAAGGCTTTGGTGTTCTTGCTGATGATGAACCTGGAGTGGAGGTTACGATTCTCCAGGGCCTCTACCTCAAAGGGACAGGGTTCAGTTCTGGCCTTAGCACCGCAGCCTATGTTCCCCTGGCTCCTGTGAGCCTCGTGGGCCAGGGTGAGACTCTGAGTACAGGGCTGAAGCTTGTCTGGGAGGGGAACTGAGGAGAAAGGCTGAGGAGTAGTCAAAGAAACTGAGGCTGGGAAGCCAGTCCTGGGACACCTCCCAGAGAGGCGGCCCTATTGTGAACCAACAGCTGCCCACTGGCACCACCTCATGGCCACAGGTCCTCAGTGCAGGGAGGACTCCAGTTCCAGTGGCAGCAAGTGAAACCATTCAGATGTCTAACCCAGATCCACCTGTGGGCTGACACCCCCAGGAAGCCTTCAGAGCTGCTCCCATTCCTGGGATAGACAGTGACCTACTCTGGTGGCGGTGGCCATCCTGGAGACCAACAAAGGCCTGGCTGCCAGGCAGGAGGGCACCTTGCCCACTTTGCCCTCCAGGGCCCTAGTGCAGCTCAAATCAGGCAAGGGAGGCCCGTGCCCTCACCGGGCACAAGCAAACTCCTGGGATAGACCTGAGGAAACAATAGGTGCTCAATTTGTACACAACTAACTGACCAGGGATTTACCAGCAGTTCAAACTGAACTTTCTCAGTTTGGTCCAAGCCTTAGGATCCTGCCTCTAAAATGGGTTTGGGTTGAGATCAGTGCTCTGATTGCTCCTGGGTTCCAGGAGAGTCCTTGCTCCCTGTGGCCATCATCCCCTCACCATGCTGGCACCCAGTGTGACCACATTCTACCAAAATGGCTCAGAGGGAACCTGGGCCTCTATCTCCTGGTTTCATGTTCTTTCCCTGCACCACCCCCTCCCCACCTGGTTGACTCAAAAGCAAATCCTCCCTCCACTGAGTCACTCTTCTTCAATGCTGTCTCCACCCTGGAGCCAGCCTCTTGGGGACAGTGAGGAGACACCTCTCTCCCTCTGATCGTCCTAACAGCTCCAACACCTGATTTCGTGGTGAGGAGGGGTCAGGGAGGACTTGGCGCAGGCAGGAAGAATGTCACTCAGGTGAAGTCTCGAGAACACCCCCTACACATTCCTCATGAGCTCTGGCCCTGCCCTGGGGAAGGGGCAGTGGTTGCTAACTAGGAAATGTGGAAGGGGTCGATGACATACAGTAGGTGCTCAATAAATATGGAGAAAAGGAATAAGGAGAACAGGAGAAGGGGCCTATGTAGTGAGAACCCAAGTGGATTGCCACATAAAGAGATGGGGAGAAGGATGTACTGGTAGATGAGCTATGGAATGAAGGAAGGAAGGAAGGGAGTTGAGTGACTGGGAAAATGAACAGGGGCTCTGGATGTTATCCTCACATGACTGATGAGCAGACAGAGAGGGCTGAGGAGAAAGAAAACGGCTGGGGCTGCGGGGCTGGCCTTTGACCTCCTCTGGTCCTCCCTGCTCCTTCATTCCTGCCTTTCCATTGCCTGGGTGGAGATGAGGTTCCAGGAAAGACGCCCTTTCTCTGCCTTTTCTCCGCCTCCTCATTCCTCTAGGCCCAGTTTCCGCCAGACTGAGGTGTTGGGGGTGGCAGGGAGGAGGGGGCCCCTGCAGAGACTATTTCAGTCAGAGACAGCTCTGCCAGGAAACAGAGGAAACTGTCTGCCTGTCCATGACTGGAGTGTTGCCTGAGGGCAGGAGCATGGGGAGCCTCGGTCCTGGCTTCCCTTTACCCTAACACACTTGGGCCCACCGACCTGCTGCAGGGACAGGAGGCTGCATGTGAGTGTCTCTGCATCTCGGGGCCAGTATGGGGTGGGGTGGAGTAGGTGGCTGGACACAAGGAGCTGTGACTGGACAGCAGGCTGGGTCCAGCACTGACCTAAAAGAGCCCAAAGAGTTTGAGGCCCTGGCTCCCAGCTAGGGGATCAGAAAAGGAAGAAAGATGGGGTCAGGAGCTTGGTGGACACACAAGGTCTGACAATGGAGATGATGCTGAATGGCACTGTGTGAAGGGAGCAGCAGCAATGGGGAGGCTGGAGAGGGCATCTTCATCTCTGGCTGCTAGCTCCATGTGGCCACCTTGGTGTCTTGGAAGCAGTATGATGAGAGAGAAAAGGCAACAGCGCAGGCAGAGTGGAGTGGACCTGGCATCCTTGCGATGAGGCTGGAGGGCTGGGCAGGGGCCTTGAACATCAGGAACAGGGCTTGGGCATTTCTCCAAAGGCAGAGAACAGGGGGAAGGATGTGGTCAGAGCCACTGAGCCTCCTGAGAGCCTGGTGTCTGAGCTGGTTCAGGACTTAGGGCCCAAGAGTAGGTGATGGATGTGAGAGTGGCCAGCTGATGCTCAGGGGTGGGGCCAAGCAAGCCCTCCCTAGGGCAGCCCCTGCCAGGAGCTACGATAACAACTCAGACTCCAGGGTCCTCAGAAGGCACAGGGGATGGGGAGCCAGCCTGGTGTCATGGCCCAGTCCTGAGGTGTGCCCAGTGGATAGGCAGGCAACTCAAGGATCCCCTCCTGCAGCCCCTGCCTCCTTCCAATGGCCAGGGGAGGGCTTCCCGGAAGGACCAGGCTTGCCAGGGAGCAGGAGAGGCAGAAAACAGAGGCCTCCCAAAGGAAGGTTTAGGGACACTGCACCCTTCCACCCACACCAGTCTCCTCTCAGACCCTGCCTACCCCACCTCCCTCCCTACCTGGTGTTTCCTCACACCTTTCTCTACCCTTGCAATCTTCCTCTGAAAAGTCCCTTGCATCCTGTGGCTCACACTGGCCTCCCCTTGGCCTGACATGCATGTGTGTACCTGTAACCAGCACCTACATCTACAGGCTGCCCTGTGGCCTCAGGTGTCCAGCAGGCAGCAAGGAGATGTCTGGTGGAAATGGGAATGAACACGGTGAATGAAAGTACAGCCTGAGCGAATGAATGTGGAGGTGCACGAGTGACCTTCCTCCTGCCTGCTCCCATCTTGGCACCCCAGATACACTGCAGGGGCCCCTGGACCTCTCCCCTGCTCCCGCCATAACCAGCCACCTCATCTCAGCTGGACACACAGTGTCCTTGCATCAGGCTGGAAGTACATCAGGAATCTTTGATAACTAAAGGCAATGTGAGGTGTGGGGTGCAGACAGAGACTCCAAACCTTATCATTTTGCCCAGAATTTGGATAAAATAATTTCATTAAAATAAAATTTTAGATTGGAAAGAACATTTTTTTCCTCTAATATAACTTTTTTAAAAATTCTATAGCCTTACTTAGCAGTTATATACACAGTTAAGAACAGCTAACACTTGGCCTTGTGGCTGGCACTGTCTTCACAACAGCCTTATAACAGGCACTATAGTAACCCATTTTACAGACAGGGAAACTGAGGTACAGGGGTAGTGATATACCCAAGGCCACACAGCTCACATGTGGCAGGACTGGACATATGGATCCACATCTATATACTTGGCCTCAACCCTTTTCTACCCTTTGAGTGCATTTTCACAATTTTTCTGGGCCTCAGTTTTTCCCATCTGTAAAATAGGGAGAGAGTAGGATTGGAATCATTATCCCCTTTGTCCTAGAGGTCCACTGGGTTGACACTAAATTCTAGGTATCACTGATATGGAAATGCCCCTATCCAGGAGTATTTAGAAGATTCAGGAGTCAGACTTAAGGCATTTTACTGTTGGATCCCCTAAAACTCAGCCTGGGTTAATGAGAGGTGGGGCAGGTATCAGATGTAATGGCATGGTATTACTTGAGCACCTACTGAAGGTCAGGCCTGTGACACATTTTACTGTTGAGGACACAGGCAGAAAAGCAGTTGACATGGCCTGGGCTGCTCAGCATGGCAGTGGGGCAGCCAGTATTGGACCCAGGGCTGCCTAGCTCTGAAGCTGCCCTTGTAAGCTCTACATCTGTGTCTGTGGGCTACACTAAGCTGCCCTCTGAATCAGGTGATTGGGTTCTGGTCCTGACTCTGCTTCTAACTCACTAAGATCTGGCAGTCCTGGCACCTCACTGTAGATTTCCATCTCTGTAAAGCTGTGGGACCTGGCGTGTGGTGCATGCCTGAAACCCTAGCACTTGGGAGGCTGAGGCAGAAGGATTGCCATGAGTTTGAGGCCAGCCTGGGCTACACAGTCAGACCCTGTCTCAAATAAACAACATAAAGCTGGGGATTTAGCTCAGTGGTTTCGCCACCTGCTGCGCAAGCGCAAGGACCCGAGTTTGATTCCTGGTACCAAAAGGAAAAAACAACAACATAAAGCTGTGGGCTTTGTCCCTCCCTTTTGCCCTTTGAGACGCTATTTTCACTATGGCCACCAGGGGGCACCGTGGAGGAGCATGGCCCTGCTACACTGCTGTGGTAGCTTCTGGTCACTTGGAAACAGGTCCTGGGGAACTATCAAGTCACCTCCCCTCCTTGTCCTTTTTTACAGATAACAAGGCTGTGGCCAGAAAAAGAACCATGGCTTTGGAAGGTGATGTTCAGGCTGCTGAAGTGGGAGCTGCCTTCAGTGAGCTCATGGTGTGTGGACCATTTATATGGGCTGAGGTACCAGGAATCCCTTGGCCCTGCACCCGAGGCCTGGCTGTGAGACACAGAGAAGCACCAAATTTACTACTTTTTCTCAGGAGGTCCTCAGTCTATGAAAGACAGGCAGACCAACCATGACCATAATTTCCATTTCCCATCCCCGCCTCCCAGGGAGCTCAGGAGAAGCTCTCCATAGCTTGTTGTAGTGCTTCTAATCGCATGACATCCCTGAGAGGTGGATGCCACATTCCCCCATTTCTCAGATGGGGAAATTGAAACTCAGAGAAAGTAGATCACTACCCCTGGGTCACATAACTAGTAAGCAGCAGAGATAAGATTCAAACCCAAGTCCATCTACTTTCACTAACACAGGAGACATCTGACCAGAGTTTTAAAGGATGAATAGAAGTTTACTAGGAATGCTGATAGAAAATGCATTCTATAGAACAAAAGCGAGTCAAATCTCTCCCAAAGTTGAGCTTTATTTATTCCAAGTTTCCTTGAAATTAGAGCTGTGTGAGGCCTCCATGGCACAGCAAGTATAAGAGATGACAAAATTGATGCCCCAGTTGTTCAGCTAGGGAGACGAGGGCCCAGAAAGGAGTAGGGCCTGCTTACAGTGGTCAATGAGCATGTCACTAACAGGCTGTGTATTGTTTCCCCAGCCTCCCTGGATGTAGGAAGCCCAGTTGGGCAGTCATGGAGTGGGACAATAACACAATCCAGGGCTTGAGCTTGCCACCCACTACCTGTGTCTACCATGAGGACTTCAAGCGTCTGCTGCTGCCCCCTGTGTACTCAGTGGTGCTGGTAGCCGGCCTGCCATTGAACGTCTGCGTCATTGTCCAAATCTACACGTCCCGCCGGGCCTTTACCCGCACAGCCGTGTATACATTAAACCTGGCCCTGGCTGACCTTCTGTATGCCTGCTCCCTGCCCCTGCTCATCTATAACTATGCCCAACGGGACCATTGGCCCTTTGGGGACCTCATGTGTCGCCTAGTGCGCTTCGTCTTCTACGCCAACCTGCACGGCAGCATCTTCTTCCTCACCTGCATCAGCTTCCAGCGCTACCTGGGTATCTGCCACCCCCTAGCCCTCTGGCACAAGCGTGGGGGCCGCAGGGCTGCCTGGCTCGTGTGTGGAGCTGTGTGGCTGCTGGTGACAGCACAGTGCCTGCCCACAGCCATCTTTGCTGCCACAGGTATCCAGCGGAACCGCACCGTCTGCTATGACCTCAGCCCGCCAGCCCTAGCCGCCCGCTACCTGCCCTATGGCATGGCCCTCACGGTCACTGGCTTCCTGCTGCCCTGTGCAGCCCTTCTGGCTTGCTACTGTCGCCTGGCTCGCCGCCTGTGCCGCCAGGATGGCCCTGCAGGGCCTGTGGCCCAGGAGCGGCGGGGAAAGGCGGCTCGCATGGCTGTGGTTGTGGCAGCCGTCTTTGCCATCAGCTTCCTGCCTTTCCACGTCACCAAGACAGCCTACCTGGCGGTGCGCTCTATGTCAGGTGTGCCCTGTCCCATGCTGGAAGCCTTTGCTGCTGCCTACAAAGTCACACGGCCCTTCGCTAGTGCCAACAGTGTGCTGGACCCCATCCTCTTCTACTTCACCCAGAGGAAGTTCCGCCGGCGGCCACACGAGATAATACAGAAACTCACAGCCAAGTGGCAGCGGCGGCGGGGTGGCTGAGGCCCCCAGAGAAGGACCTGGGGCCTGGATGCTGTCATGTTTGCCATTGTGGCCAGGGTGCCCCACCAACCCCAAACCATGCACAGAATTAAAATTCAGCTCAGCTGGGTATGCAGCTGAGGTCCCAAACCTCATCAACTATTTATTGAGCCCTTTCTCACAACCAGGGCCTGGGCCAGGGATTTAGCTCCGTGGTTCTGCCACCTGCCTCACAAGCACAAGGTCCTGAGTTGGATTTCTGGTACCAAAAATAAAAAAAGACCAGGGCCTATGGGCACAGAGACCAATAGGCCTGAGCCTGGGTCTCCAAAGCTCTCAGTCAGCCAGAAAGAGTAAAGAAAACCATGTTAAGCTGGGCATGGCAGCACAAGCCTGTAATTCCAGCACCCTAGGAGGCTGAGGCAGGAGGATAGCAAATTCAAGCCCAGCTTGGGCAACTCAGAGACTTATGAGGCCCTGACTTAAAACTTAAAATAGGAAAAAAGGGCTGGGGATGTAACTTAGTGTGAAGGCCCTAGTTCAATCCCCAGTACAGTCAGACAGACAGAAAAAAAGAAAGCTACTCACAGAAGTATAGTGTGACTTGTACTGTAAAAGAGGCTTTGTACTATACTATACTTTGTACTATAATACATGCTTTGGAATCACCAATGAAGGGCATGAGGGAAGGTAGGAAAGGGAAGTGAGAGCCTCTAGGAAGGGGCATTTGAGCTGGATTTTGAGGGATGAATATGGGCTCTCTGGTGGGAAGTTGTGGTATTCCATTTATTTAGTAAGCCTTTACTAAGACCTTGCGCTCAAGCCTGTGTGGCTCTGAGGGAGGCCCTAGAAAAACCAGTTCTAGCCGGGCCCTATTCAGGCTTCCAAGAGCTAGAGGTATAGACACTGACACAGTGACATCAGAGCTGAGACTGAGGTATTAGGGCCCATCGGGTGCCTATGACCTTGTCCAGGGAGTGCAGGAAAGACGTCTTGGGGGAGGAGCCATCTGAAGCAGACGTCAGAGGCAAGTGCAGGCTCAGCAGACAGAGGTGGGGAGCACTTTGGTGCAGCCTGGGACAGCCTTCTGCTGGGCTCTTCCCTGGGCAAACAGGAGAGGGCTGGGGAGGAGGTGTGCAGCTTTCTGTGTGTGAAAGCTGAGGAGACCAGAGCTGTCCCGCACCCAGCCCCCAGACAAGGTGCTGCAGGTTATGGAGCTCAGCAGAGGGAGGAATCTCAAACACCTAGCAGAAGCAGCAGCTCCTGGGGGATGGTATGGTGTATACCAAACCAGAGGGAGAAATAAGCCAAGCATGGCTGGGCAGCAATGAAGCCTGGGGGGCTAGGTGTGAAGAGGTGCCCAGAAAAGGAGCTGGGTAGGGCCAGAGCATTCATTGCTAGGAAGAGTCCAGACCCCACCTCTGCTGCATCTGCCTCTTCCAAGCTGGGTGGATTCTCGGAGCCTGGGGCACCTCCACCAGGCCCCCAAGAGGGGGAAAGAGCCTTCAACACTGCTTCACTTTAAAAGAAGCTGACAGCTTGAGGAGACACAGGGCCACCAGGAGGCTGTTCAGGAAGGTCCCATGACTGGAAGCCCAAAGTCTCAGGGCAGTGTCCTGGCTATGTTCCACCCTGCCCTTTCAGGTCCCTCATTCCAACCTGTGGGTATCCAGAAGGAGGCCTTGGCCAGCTCCCAGAGAGCCATCTCAAACTCAGATCTGAGCAGCGCCAAGCTGGGTAAAGACATCGTTACTAAAGGTCACAAAGGTCTCTTGAGCAAGCAGCAAAGAGGAATCACACCACCTCCGGGAGTCCTCTTCCCTGCTCTCCTCCAGGATGCCCCTGATCACCGCTCTGTGGCTGTTGTCCTCTCTGCTCTGGTTCCTTCCACCCAGCCAGCCCTGCCCCACTTCCCCTTACTTCTATAGCCCTCATTCCATCCTCTCTTCCAGGCCTGTTTTCCTCATGCTGGATGATCCGCCTGCCCTCGATGCTGGTACCCTACGCAGACCTGTAGTAAGCAAGAGAACTCACCAAGAGCCCTCCTTTCTAGAAGGCAGAGTGGGCAGAAGTGAGGGCAGAAGGACAGGGTGGAGGAGGGACTGTGAAAGGTATTAAGGACCTCTCTTCTAGCCCTTCTCAATCCTCACGGCTGCCTGCAATAGAAGCATCCAAAGAGGGGCTCTGGAGAGTTAAACTCCCTAACGTGTCAGGGGCATTTGCAGCTGGAGGAGAAAAAGAGAAAACCGGGCCCAATTCTCCTTGGGATCCACTCAGTGTCCTTGCTGGAGAGGCTGGTGGTGCGGACAGAAGGAACTTGAATTCTCTGGGTCACAGTGAGATAGATGTGTGGGGGCAATGGAAGACAAGCTGCTTCTGATTCCCTGCTGGATGCAAGCCCGTGCCAAGCAGGACAGACGTTACCCACCTTGCATCGCCTGTGCAGGGGCAGCAGGGGAAACCACAAGCAGAAGACAGAGGCCTCTGTCCACAGCCCAGCCAAGCCCTGTAGAGAGTCTCAGATGACTGACCCACCTGACTAAGAGCTGTGACTCTTTAGTTACTTTCTTGGAGTGGGAATTGTGGGTCACAGGTAAATTGCTTTCCCGGCTTCCCTCTGCAAGGCAGAGTTGAATAGAGGGTACAGACTCCAAAGCCAGGCTACCTGTGTGTTTATCCTGGCTTTACACTAGCTGTGTTACTCTGGAAAAGTTATTTAATAACCTCTTTGTTCCTCAGTCTCCCCAGCTGAACAATGGAAATAATGATCCCTGTCTTGTAAAAGTGGTTGTGAAGATTAAATTAATATGTGCAAAACAGTACCAGGAACAGTGTTTACAACACAGTAAGCAAGGTGTGAAAGTTACTATTGGTAATTATTTTGCCTTCTTGGAATACAAGTTGCCCCAGGACCTATGGAATAGGCATAGGGGGTATCTAAACAGGGGACTTTTCTTTTTTCCAGTACCTGGGATCGAACTCAGGACCTTGCACTTGCCAGGCAGGCTCAGTGCCACTCAGCTACATGCCAGGCCCTAAACAGGGGACTTTAAGCGGGGTGTTGTAACTGTTTCTTTTTCTCTCTTACCTGGGAGGCATAGGTCTTTAAAGAAAAAAGCTCATCACACTTCTTTTGAGAATAAGGACCAAAACCCACAATCCCCTTCTATTCCAATAGAAGGAAAAGCCATTTATTACATGCCAGTACCAAGGCCTCCAAGTGCTGTTTGGAGACTTCGAGTCCCTCTTTCTCTCTCCCTCCTTTTGTCCACTTCCTCCTCCCTACCCTCCTCACTTTAACCCAGAACATAGCAGTGATAAGTGGAGGTTGAGTCCTCACCCTGGGGATGCTCTGCTCCCTGGGGTGGGACACAGAGGGAACACAGACAGGAGTGAGAAGACAGTCTAGTGAGCTACCAGGGAATGATGTAGGTCCAGAGGAGTCCAAGGCAACTCTCCTGGATTTGGGATTGGGAAAGACTTCCTGGGGGATGGAGCAGGGCAAGTGGCCCCTGAAGGATGGATGTGATGAGGCTGAAGGAGAGAAGTTCCAGTGTAGGAGACATCACAGGCAAAGGCTGGGGGCTGTTGGAGGAAGTATAGAAGGGTCATAGCCTGAGCCTGACAGTGAACGGCTTGGGTGCCAGTCCACAGAAGTACCAAGGAGCCATGATAATGAGAGCAGGGGCCATTAACTGGGCTCTGTGGGTTTCAGGGACTGAGCAATGTGCTTTATACACATCTTTACAACTATCCCTTACAACACTTCCTACGATTAATAAGGTAGGAATTGATTTGCTAAAGTCACAAAGCCTTCCTCCAACCCATGTACTCAATCCCTCCACTTTACCTTTTCTCCCTTCCCTTCCTTGATCCTCCGTCCCAGTACCTACCTTCCCTGCCAAGTCCCAGTAACTGCGGCCTCCAAGAAGGCACAGCAGAGGCAGCTGGCTCCCAGCCACAATATTGGTTCTACCCTTTAGCTGGACACGTGGCCTCCTTGAATGAAAAGTTCACTTCCCAGTCTCTCTTGCAGCTAAGCACTCCAGGTCACTTCCTCCTGGCAATGGGGTATCAGCAAAATGCCCTAGGTACTTTAATATGGAGAGGGAGGAGTGTCTTTAAGATAGGCTGTGTCTTCCTGAACCCCAAAGCTTTCTTGTTTCTTACCAAGTGCAAGGAACAGCTGGGGCACTATCTTGAACCATTTGGGTAAGGGCCTTTTCTGTAGCTGGTAAAGCAAGAATCTGGAACCAGGGTGAGTCTCTAACCATTCTTGTTTTGGACTTCTGCACTGGAGAGAAATAAATGGCTTTTTGAAAAAGCTACTAGTTTTTCAGGCCTTTGCTAACCCACAGCCAAAACTAATCCCTTTAGTCAGGTTCTATCCTTAGCAGGTGGATGTAGGTGGAAGCCAGGCAGTGACCCAGACTGGGGTGGGAGTCAGGGTCTAGGTTGGGGGTGAAGCCTCACTCTGGTAGAGTTCAGAGCCAACAGACTGGAGATCTTCAGGAAGGCCGCTTAGAGAAGATGCAAAGCCTGGGGAGGAGTAAGGACCAATGTGGCCTGAGACTGAGGGGTGGACGGCATCCAGCCATCTCAGAGGAGAGGATGTAGAGGAGATGGGATGGGTAAAGAAGAAAGGAAGGTTGCAAGGAAGGCCAGGCTCAGGAAGTAACTTCCAAGATAAAGAACTCTGAGTGTTAGCTTCTGGCACTTGAGGATGGGGAAGCAGATGAGTGGGGTCAAGGACCAGGGAGCCAGACGATCAGCAAGCAGGTCTCATCTTGGAGAGATTTCCGCTCTAAGCAGAAAAAGCCCAGAGGCATAGGATCTGTCCTAGCAATGGTCGCAGCTGGCACCTTCCTCCCTCAGGCTTGTTAGCGAACATTCTCTGTGTGCTCTGAGCTGAGGCCAGACCCAGACTCTACCCTGGGAAAAAATCCAGGGGTTTTGCCTTTGAGGTGCAGACAAGGAAAGACTTCATTTAATAAACAATGATTGGTTGAGCACCTACTGTATGTATGCCAGGCGTCATGCTGGACAGTGGGTCCCTTTCCTCCAGGAGCTCAGTTTGATGGAGGAAATAGGCAATAATGAAATAAACACACATACCTGGATCATTACAGCTGGGAAGGAGTGCTAAGAATATAAAGAGAGCCATCCAGCAAGGAAAGTCTCACTAGGGGGATGGTGAGTTCATGGAATGGTTGGTGGCTGTCTTAGTTTTCTCACTGATGAGACAAAATACGCAACACCCAAGGTTAAAGAAGGAAAGGCTTATTTAGCTCACTGTAGAGGTTTCAGTCTAATTGGCTGGCCCCAAGGGAGGGTGGCATAGCAGGCATCACAGAGAAGAAATAGTTCATGGCATGCAGAAGGTAGCAAAGTAAAAGACAGCTCTTTCTATCCCTTATAGTTTATGCAGGCTCCTTAGGGCAGGTAGCACTCACACCCTTACTCCTAGCACCCTTGATCCTAGCACTGCACCATAAATCAATTCCAGTGTCACACACTCTAGATCCAGCCACCTCCATAAAAGCCTCACCTAAGACCGCATGAGGCTTTGGGGGGACATCTAGACACAAGTCATAACAGTGACCAAAAGACACTGGGGACCAGAGGTAGTGGTGCGACCTGACTTACTATAAAGGGGAGAGAAGGCTTCTTACCTTACAAGGGTGCACTTATTCAGAGTAGTGGACTGCAACAGATTCCGGGACTTTAAGCCTGTTTCCTTGCCTGTAATACAGCAATAAAACTACCAGCCCTCCCCCAGCTGCAGGGTGCTGAGGATGAAAAGGTTAGAACAAAAATGCCATCAAGTGTCAAAACTACTATGACAACTAGAAGCATGAGCAAAAACAAGTACTTCATATAAAACCAAACACAGACAATCCTAAAAACAGAAGAGATATTTGAGGCTAGCTTGATGGAGCCTCTTAATGTTGGACAATGACATTCTCTGTGCCTGAGCACTTATGTCCTTCTGGCCCAGAGTCACACATTGCACTCTGGAAACATCTGGAAACACCTAAATGCCCATTGACAAGACAATGAATTAATGGATTGCTATGCTCCCACATTGGAATATTTCATGCAGCCAGAATGAAGCATACTGTGCAACCATAGCTGTCAGGTGGGCTGGGTAAGGCACAGACTAGAAACTACAGTGTCTCCCTGAGGCTGGGCCACTGAGTGAGGGCTGGAGGGCCAGAGAAGGTTTGACCAGGCCTGAAAGGGGCTGGGCCAGGGCTGAGAAAGCACGGGGCAGCCCAGGCTGTTCCCAGGGAGGGTGAGCTCAGCCTCAAGGAGGGCAGGGGTAGGACGACGACTACGGGGAAGAGGCTACTGGGGGCTCAGAGGAGAAAGACCTTCTTTACCAGGCTGTGGGGCCAGGGAAGGCTGTGTGGAGGAGGATGGTGTTTGAAGACTCTAAAACCTGCCATTTTTTTCCTGACTTTAACAGTAAAGTTACTTTCCCATTAAGATTAAATAAAATAAATGAACTATTATTATTCATACATCAGAGGCATCTCTTAAATTTTCTTTCATTCAAATGTAAGCTTCAGCATTTAAACTAGGTCCCGAAGTGATGAAAAGGACATAACAGGCAGCTGAGGGAAGGGGAGGGGGTGACACCTCAGCACCCGGTACAATGTCAGATTCACCAGACTGGGGCAGAAGTGGGAGGGGACCTCTAGGGTAGATCAGTGTGAAGCTGGAGGAGCGTCCTAATCCTCCCCTGCAAGGAGGGTGGAGCCGTGTAGGTCGAGCACGGTTCGAGTGTAGGTCTGGCTGTGGGAAGTCGAGGGCTTTCCGTTCAAGCTCCTTTTGTGTGTGAGGCCAGAGAACGGACAGAACATTTTAACGACTAAAAGAAGTCTTCCTAAATCCCTCTCTGGTTGCTCAGTGTGAATCGGGTTTTTCCTGTCTAGCGGTCCCAGGGTTGTGAAGATTAGCCGGTAGAGGGCGCAAGAGCGGCGTACCCCAGAGCGCCAAAAAGGAGGAGGCGGGGTGCAAGGCGGAACACCGCCCGGACGGTGGGGGCTGGTGGGGGCGAGGTAGCTGGAAAAGTTGGGGAGGGGGTATGATCCCCCTGAGGGGCGGGGCATCTATAGAGAAGAGGGTGGGTTAGAAACGGTGAGAGCGGAACAGACCGCCGGGAGGAGGAATGGGTGGCCCGTTTGGGAGCCTGCGGGGCGGGACGTGGGCGTGGTGCAGCGGGATTCGCAGCGGAGGGCGGACCTAAGGGCGTGTCTTGGGAGTGGTGAAGGGGCGGGGCGGGGAGCGGCCTTCCCCGCCCCTTCACCGCTCCTCCGGGCTTGGGATCCTCCCCCTTTCCCGGCTGGGAGTGTTTCTGGGTGTACCTGAGCGTCGGTGTGTACGAGTTTGTGGGTTCAAGGTTGCCATGTTGGAGCCCCTAGCGCCGGAGGTGTTCCCGCGCGAAAGCGGCTGAGCCGCGGTGCGTGCGCCACGGTGGCTGTGTGTCTGCAGAGCTGACCACGTTCCGAACTTGCGTGTGTCTCAGCGAGTCCTGGGCGGCAGCTCATCCCGCCGCGCTCCCGCGGGACTTCCCTGGAGGGTCGCTTCTGTCGGCTAGTGTTCCAACATCTTGTTTCTCCTTCGGCTCCTCCCCGATTCCCTTCCCCCGCCGGGTTCCCAGACTCGCGCGCGCCCAGAGCCCACCCCCTCTTTTGGGCGCGAGGCTCCGCCCCCCGCCCCCTTTCCTGTGTCACAAAGTTTATTTGCAACAAAAGGGAGCTCGGAGCGAGCAGCCAACGGGGAGGGAGCAGGAGCCGGA
This sequence comes from Heterocephalus glaber, assembly GCF_053883595.1. Classification (NCBI taxonomy): domain Eukaryota; kingdom Metazoa; phylum Chordata; class Mammalia; order Rodentia; family Bathyergidae; genus Heterocephalus; species Heterocephalus glaber. Next base: position 28,043,230 of record NW_028258293.1, read on the forward strand.
GCGGGAGTGTGAGAGGGAGGCCGGCCGGCCGGTGGGAGGGCGGGCGCGGAGCTGAAGAACGGAGCTCTGGGATCCCTTCTCAGTCGGGCCGCGATGCCCTCGGCTGCCTGGGCCGAGGCGAGGGTCGCGCATGGTGGTCGGCACTGAAGCGAAGGGACCGCTCGGGATGGAGCTGCCGCCGCCTGTGGCCACAGAAACTTGATCCGCGGCGGATAAATCTGTCTCTTCGTCCTCCTCCCAAAGCCCCGCGCGCGGCGGGTGCAGGATCCAGGCCTCAGGACCACGGCCAGTGAGCGCCTTCGGAGCGGGGACGGGGGGGGGGGTTGGCCGCGGCTCCCCGAGGCCGGCCCCCCCGGAGTGAGTGCCGCCACCATGGCGGACGGGTCTCCCCGGCCCCCGCTTTATCGCAGCGTTTCGTTCAAACTGCTGGAGCGGTGGAGCGGCGGCCCCGGGCCGAAGGTGGAGGACGCGGACTCCCCGGGGTTGCGACGCCGCACCTCGTGCCGGCCCGCCGCGGCAGTCCTGGGCCAGCCCTCCCGGCGCGTGTCCAAGCTGGCGTCGGGGCCCCCGGCCGCCCCCGCGCAGCCGCGCCCGCTCCGCAGCCTCTCGCCCTCTGTGCGCCAGCTCTCCCGGCGCTTTGACGCGCCGCGTCCGGACTGCGACTCTGCGGGGACTAGGGACGGGGGCGTCTCCCCCGGGGCCGCGGAAGAAGCGGCCGAAGGCGCAGCGCGCGGGGCCTGGCCCAGCGTCACCGAGATGCGCAAGCTCTTCGGCGGCCCCGGCTCCAGGCGGCCCAGCGCAGAGTCTGAGGCCTCGGGGACGCCCACCCCCGACGGCGCCTCGTGGGAGCCCCGGCAGCCTCCAACGCCACCTCCTCGGACTTGCTTCCCCCTGGCGGGTCTGCGTGCGGCACCGCGGCCTCTGCCCGGGCCGGGGATGGAGGGAAGGCGGCGGCAGCAGCTACTGGAGCGAGCGCAGCGTCCAGCGGATGGTTTACATTCTTGGCATAGCTTCTCCCAACCGCAGGCCGGGGCCCGGGCCTCCTGCTCCTCCTCCTCCTCCTCCTCCGTGGTCTCCTCCTATCCTGTCAGCCGCAGCCGGGCTGCCAGCTCCAGCGAGGAGGAAGAGGAGGGCCCGCCGCTGCCACCAGGGTCGCAGAGTCCGGCCTACCACGGCGGCCGCTCCTCGGGCAGTGAGGAGGACCAAGACGGTGAGGGCAGTCACCACTGGAGGAGGCCGGGGTTCAGCCCTGGAAACGCCCTATTGGATCAGGACTACGGGCCCGACAGTGATGGGTTAAATTTGGGCAGCATGGACTCAGCAGGGGTAGTCAGGAGCCCTGAACCTCCAGCCTCTCCAAGAAGAGTCCATAGCGAAGAGGGACCTCCGGAGTGGGGTAGTGGCTTGCAGCCCTGTGTCTCAGGCCCCCAGGAAGGCATGCGGCCTATGTCCGACATTGTGGGAGGAGCTTTCCGCCTAGCCAAGGTGAGCTTTCCTGCATACCTAGCCAGCCCTGGAGGCTCTCGCGGTAGCAGCCGCTATTCCAGCACTGAGACCCTCAAAGATGACGACCTGTGGCCTAGCCGGGGTTCTGGGAGCTGGGGGTTGTACCGCTCCCCTAGCTTTGGAGCTGGGGAAGGTCTATTGCGGCCCCAGCCACGAAGCCGAACCAAGGGACCAGTGAGCATCACCAGGGCCTTAAGGGATGGAGAATTGGAGCTGGACAAGAGTAGGCAGCGAAAGTCTCTGTCAAATCCAGATATCGCCTCAGAAACCTTGACGCTTCTCAGTTTTCTGCGTTCAGACCTTTCTGACCTGAGAGTCCGAAAGCCCAGTGTGGGACCTGGAAGCAGCCCCGTAGATGGCAGGGACTCAACGTCAGCAGGTGGCCTAGTGGAGCAAATTGAGCCCGTGCCCTCCCAAGCCCCAGCATCACCTGGCACCCGCCCTACGCTCAAGGACTTGACAGCCACCCTGAGGAGGGCAAAGTCGTTTACCTGCTCTGAGAAGCCGGTGGCCCGTCGTCTACCCCGAACCAGTCCTCTGAAACCCAGCTCCTCTGAGCTTCTGCTGGCAGGCCTTGGTGTTGAGGAGGATCCACCACCACTTGTGGTCCAGGATCAATATGTACAGGAGGCTCGTCAAGTTTTTGAGAAGATCCAGCGCATGGGTGCCCAGCAGGATGATGGAAGTGATGTCCCCCCTAGAAGCCCTGACTGGGCAGAGGACATGACACGAGGGCAGCGGTCCCAGGAGGAGCTCTCAGGCCCCGAGTCCAGTCTGGCAGATGAGGGCATTGGGGCAGACCCTGAGCCTCCTGGTGTGGCCTTTTCCAGCCTGGGCACAGCAGGGGTGTGGCGACCTCTTTCTTCATCAGCCCAGATGAACCGCCATGCCTCTGGGGCCGAGGACAGTCTGGGTGGGTGGGCCCTCATGTCCCCTGAGACCCCTACCACACCAGGTGCTCTCCGGAGGAGACGAAAAGTCCCACCTTCAGGCCCAGGTGGGGCTGAATTGAGCAATGGGGAGGCAAGTGAGGCTTACAGGTCCCTGAGTGACCCGATTCCACAGCGTCACTGGGCTGCCACCTCTGAGGAGCCCTCTGGGTTCTCTGTGGACAGCAACCTCTTGGGCTCACTGAGTGCCAAAGCAGGGCTTCCAGTGACCCCAGCTGTGGATGAGGGCTTGACCAGTGGCCACAGTGACTGGTCTGTGGGCAGTGAAGAGAGCAAGGGATATCAGGAGGTCATTCAGACCATTGTTCAGGGGCCTGGTACTTTGGGGTGTATAGGGGAAGACAGAGTTGCTGGCAAAGCCCCCAAGAAGAAATCTCTGAGTGATCCCAGTCGTCGTGGGGAGCTGGCTGGACCTGGATTTGAGGGTCCTGGAGGGGAGCCCATCAGAGAAGTCGAACCCGTGCTGCCTCCATCTAGCAGTGAGCCTATACTTTCGGAGCAGCGGGCAGAGCCAGAGGACCCTGGTCCTGCCAGGAGCCGGGCACAATCTGAGAGAGCTCTACCTGAGGCCCTGCCTGAGTCCACTGCCCACCATGCCTTCCACCTTGACCCCAAGCTGGCTGACATTCTGTCTCCTCGGCTCATCCGACGAGGTTCCAAGAAGCGTCCACCCCGGAGCAGTCACCAGGAGCTCCGAAAAGAAGAGAGAGATCAAGACCAGAATGGTGGCCTGTCTCAGGTCCGGCCTTCCTCCAAACATGTTCGCCATGCCAGTGTGCCTGCCATCTTCATGCCTATTGTGGTACCTGAGCCCCAGACCTCTGTGGACCCTATTGTGGCTGTGCCGGAGCCTGTGGGCCTCCCTGCCCAAGTCCATCCCACATTGCAGGCACCATCACTTGAGGATGTCACCAAACAGTACATGCTGACTCTCCACTCCAGTGAGGTCCCTGCCCCAGTGTCTGTGGACCTGCCCTGCTTGACTCCTGTTGCACCACCTTCTGCTGAGGCCAGGCTCCCTGAAGCCACCCGGGCTCCAGATGAGCCTGCCTCTGCCAGCAAGTGTTGCCGAAAGCCACAGGTGGTGAGTCCTTTTAGGGGGGAGACCTTCAGTTGGGGCTGAAGGGAGGGCACCAGCACTGACTTGGGCAGTAACTTTTACAGGTACTCACTGGCCAGGTGCCCAGGTCCAGGGGTGTTTATCTGGTCCCTAAGTGTCCAGGCAGTTCTTAGTTAGTGTGTTAAAGACCCAAGTCTCTGTCACACTCAGGCCCTGAAGAGGCTTCAGGCTTCTGCTGGTGCTAAAATCAAAGTTTCTTGTCTGCTCTGAGGTGTTCTGGTAATGATTACAAAGGTTCTTAGTGAATTTTTTGAGTGTTTTCAGAAACTGTCTTTGTGAGATTCCTGTGTGGATTCTTTGTTGTGAATACATGGAGGTGTGAGTATGGTGGTGCCCAGCACAACCTTAGTCTTTTCTCTAAGCCTGGCTGCCCAATTGTTGGCCCAGACCCCTTGTAGGATGTTTAGGCACAGGGGCCACCATTGGCATGTGTTTGCCTTTCCTCAAGTGGTTTCCTGTGTCAGGTCAGAATGTCAGTGTGCTCCGGGCTGGGAGAGTTGGGGAGATCAGAGGCCTTACTTTATGGGGGGTGGGGGGCAGAGTTCTAACCCCAGCCCCATCCAGGTTGTGACATTGGCTTTTCTTGTGATTTAGACCCCACTGCACCCGCCTTTGTAAGATTGGGTTGGGAGGGATGTGGACAAGATGGTGCCTATGTTTTCATCCAGCTGCTCCTGCGCAGATGTGGGGCAAGTCTGTTCATTTCAGTTGGGGCACTCTGGGAGTCTGAGTTCTGACAGCCTGCTGCTTCAATTAGAGGAGCTTCTAGAGGGGGACTGCTAGGGAAGTGGGGAGGCAGGAGGGCTTCTGCTGAGGCAGAGCAGCAAGGGCCCTTCTGAGAGGTTGGGAGAGGTTCCAGCCACCGCAGTCAGGAGTCTTCTGGCTTCAGTGGTTCAGGACGGGGGGGGGGGGGTGTTGGGGGGGGGGCTGGTCCCCCATCCTGCCTGCTTCCATCTTCTCCCCACCATACCCCTTTCCAGGTGACTCAGAGATGTCCCCATATACACCAGACCCCTAGCTCTGGGTTCTCACTTTCCCTGAAGCCCTCACTTTTGTCTTCTGGCTTTACTTGTGCTTGGGTTTTGGATGGTGGGTTCAGACTGATTCTAGATGGCCTGTGCCCTGGCATCTGGGTTGGAAACCAGATTTAAGGCTCTTGCATTCTGGGCTGAGTTCAGAGATTAGCTGGGGTTATTCTAACTGCAGCTCTCCTCCCACTGTGTCCCTGACTGTGAGAAGGTTGGAAACCCTAAACCCTGGACTGATTTGGTCACTCCCATTCCCAGCACTCCTCTCACGGTCCCTCTGAACTCCCTTTCCCTTTGTTTCACTGTCTTCAGCTCTATCTTGCCCTGGTCCTGCCTCTGCTGCTCTTCATGGAGTCTGAAGCCAGAGTCAGCAGACTGGGAGTGGGGCGTAAGGGAATTTAGGGCATGTTCATCCTTCTGAGATCCTGTTAGAGAAGCTTATGTGGTCATATACTAGTGCCAGTCTGTCTTTGGAAGATGGCAGGGGAGCATGGGCAGCTCCTGCCAAGAGTTCCCTCCCCAGCTTCCTGCCCCATGTTTGATCTCCTCTGGGACCCCTGAGCTCAGCTGAAGGAGAGGGCAGGGGTGAACCAGGAGACTTAGGGAGCTTGGGTGTATGGGAGTACCCCTAGGAGGAGGGATTGAGCCCACAGAGGAGGTGAGGGTTTTTGTGGAACTGGCTCCTGCCCTACTTTCCATCACATTTCTCCCTCTGCTCTCCCCCACCTTGGGGGCTGAGTTGGGACAGACCTGCCATAATACAGTCTTTTCCCTGCCGTGGATAGAGGCTTTCCCTGGCCTCTAAGCCTTTGCCTGCTCCAATCCTCCCACTTTTCCAGTCCTGGTTTGAGGTCCCCTCTTACCTCTTAGGGGAGAGAACTAGTGAGTCTATAATTAGAAGACCAGGGTTGGAGCTCAGCTGCAGATCCCTGTAAGGCCTAGGATCTGTCATATCCCCCCTCTTTGCTTCATTTCCCCTTCTGTAAAATGGGGGCAATGTTCTTGCCTGGCAGGCTCTTGTAGGTGAGTGGGAGGTATGATCATTCTGTCCCTGGGGGCAGGAGAGAGTTAAAACCAGGTGCCACTGCCCTAGCTGCTTCTCAGTGACCACACTTGGCCCTTCCATTGGCACAGACCTCTGTGTAACCGGGTGGACTGACCTAGGCTGAATCTCAGAAGACATTCACCATCCCCTGGTTCCCCAACCCCTCGTAAAGTCTGAAAGTTCTCCCATCTGCTAGCCTGACTCCCTCCTGCTGTCCTCTTCCTTCTGGCTCCAGAAGATGGGGAGTAGCTGTCCACCCCCTCCTGCTGGCCTCCCTTGAGGAGACAATGTTCCCTTGTCTGGGGCCTGGGGCTCCAGTCACGCTCCTTGTGCTGTGGGTGGAGATGGTGTAGTGTGGGCTCCAGAATGAGAAGAAACAAGAAGAGCTGCCACACTTTGCTTATGGGGCAGAAACCAGTGTAACCCAGTCAGGGGCTACAGGAGAACCTGAGGGCAGAGGAAACCCTAGACTCCCACTCAGGCTGTGGGGAATCTCTCCCAGCCCGGAGCCTCTGTGCAGTGTGGTCCTATTTCTGGAGACATGAATACCAGCCTTGACTCAGCCTTTGACTCACTCGAGACCTGGCAGAGTCATCTTTGGGCCTCAGCTTTCCTATCTGTACAGTGGGAAGATAGACTACTTAGTCTCTCAGGCTCTGGAGGAAGGGCTCAGCCTGCAGGATGGTCTAGGGAAAGGGGAGAAGTCAGAGATGTGACTGGAGGGAAGAGAAACACAGCTCTGCAGTGGCTGTAAAGACTGAGGACTGCAGTGAATGAGAGCAGCTTTTGGGGCACCTAGTCTATGAACTAACTGCAGATTTTCAGTCTTGCCCTCCCTGCCTGCCCTTCTCACCCTCCTGGTTTCCTCTACTTAGGTCCTGAGACGCCTGGCTGTAACTCTTCATGGCAGACTTCCACCACCCTGGCCTTAGAGCAGAGTTCTGTAGTCCACTTTTGCCCTCAGGTACTTAATACCCAGTTGACACATAACATGTGTGGCTCAGAAACAGCAAGTGACTTGTCACTCAGAGTCGTAGATGGATGAACTCATGGAACTTCAGCATACTGGAATAGTGGTAACCATGGCTGACATTTATTTAGTGCCTACTATATGCCAGACATGGTTTTATCTTCGAATGTGAAAGCTTGGGTACCTTATGATGTGGAATTAGGCTTGCAGACTATTGGAGTCACTGTGAATTCTAGCATATCATTGTCTTATAGGGAAGGGATCCAAGAGGTCCCTATTCCTCAGTGGAATCAGTCTGCCATCTGAGAAGAGGCATGAGTCAGGGGAATTTGGGGGCATCCCTACACATCCCCAACGTCCTCAACATTATCATTATGGTTATTTAATTCACCAGGGCCTGGGGTTGACGTAGGAAGAACTTTGAGACCCAGAAAGGGAGAAGGCTGGGCCTAAGGTCACACAGCACAGCTTGGCAGAGCCAAGCCTGAGCACCAAAACCATGGCTTTATTCCTTCCTCTCCCCCGCCAGCAGACATGCCACCCACGCCATGCCTGGCTTGCCCAGCCAACTCCCTGCCTTCCAAGGATCTCCCCAGGTGTAGCTCTTCCTATCACCTTTGTTTCTTTTTACTCCTTTGGCAGGGACCTTTGAGGGAGGAGGTGTCTCTCCTTCCCTTCCTTGGCTCTTGGCTGTGATTTTTCCATGGAAACTGGTTGGGGGGGCGGGGGCGCTGAGGCAAATAGGACAATTAGAATCCTGAGCAGTACCAAATATCTATAATTAAGTATCTTGTCACCCAGCAGGAGGATGAAATGGGGGAGGTAGGCAGCAAGGCTGTTCCTTTCCTTTATTTATTCCCTGCCTCCCTCCTTCCCAAGGCCCCTGGGATGTTGGGAGGAGTGCTATCCAGGAATGAGTCCATCTAGCAGCAAAAGGTTGGGGGATGGACCAGAGTTGAGTGTGATATTTTCCAGCCCCACGTTTCCGGGACCAGCTGGGTTCGGGAGGCTGTTGCTAATCCCATCCCTAGTCCCCTGCTCCTCAATGTAGGGACTTATCCCTCCTGCTTTCCTCCCTCCCATCTGTGATCTCTCTGGCTGCACAGCATTGGGCTGGAGACACCCCCAGGCCACCTGGGACCTGAGCTCAGAGAGTTTAAGAATCTAGAAGCAGTCTGGTGGGGCTTAGGATGGTAGCCTAGGGGCTGGCAGAGGAGGCTCCCTGGACCAGGCTCTTCCTGAGCTTGGCTTTGAAATCTACAAGAGGGGTTCTAGGAGGGAGGCATAGTCTAGGAGTGGGAAAGAACAGGGCAGGTTGTGTGTGGTATGTTTGTTTCAGAGACTTGGGTGGCCTTAGATAGGGAAATGTGAAATGCATTCATCTATTGAACAAATACTTAGCACCTGTATAGGTCAGATATTCTTCTATGCCTGGGAATGCAGCAACTTACAAAATAGAGGTGGCTCTCATGGAGCTTCCAAACTAGTGAGGTCATCTGCTTGGAAATTGAGAGGCTATGTGTCAGGGAGCTAGAAAAGGATGGGGAGAAAAATAAAGGATAAAAGAGCTGAGAGTGACAGAATAGGGTACTGGAATTTGGATCAAGGAATCTGGAAAGGCCTGTCTGAGGAGGTATCTACCTAAGCAGAGGCCTAGAGAAGTGAGGAAGCAAGTCAGGTAACTGGGAGAGAAGCATTGTGAACAGAGAGGACAGCGAGTGCAAAGGCCCTGCCTGAGCTGTTTGGGGAACAAACTTAAGGGTAGTGCAAGGAGCTGAGCAGTGGGCGATCAGAGGTCAGAAAGATAAGGGAGGGTAGAGGTGGACCAGAGGGTGGAGGGAGCTCCAGGGCCAGTGGAGGACTTTGCATCTACTCAAAGGGAGAGAAGCAGGCACTTTTGGAGAGTTCTGAGTCGAACAGTGATCTGAGCTGGGCTGCTGTGTGAGGGTGGACTGTAAGGCTTAGAGTGGAATCCTCAAGGCCAGTCAGGAGGTCACTGAAGTAATCTGGCCAGGAGATGATGGTGGCATGGGCCAGGGCACAGGTGGTGGGATGCTGGGTTACTTGTTTTTGTTTTTTGTTTGTTTGTTTGTTTTACTTGTTTTTGTTTTTGTTTGCTGTACTAGGGATTGAACCTAGAGCCTTTGCACTGAGCTATACCCAGCCCTTTTTATTATTTTTATTTTGAGACAAGATCTTGCTAAGTCACTAAGTTGTCCAGGCTGAGGTCAAACTTGCAATCCTCCTGCCTCAGCCTTGCAGAGTGCTGGGATTACAGGTATGCAGCACCATTCTTGGCCAAGGGTAATGGGTTTCTACTATAGCCCAGAGTGCTGTGAAGGGCCCAGACTCTTAATACTCCAGGTAAACACAGAGCTACTGGCACTCCCATGGCTAGGTAGTGTGTGAGGAGTCACTTAGGAGAGGAAGGGAGAATGACAAAGCTCCTCAAGTTGACTGGGGCAGTGGGCTGCACTGGCCACCCCCGGCAGAGGTTTGTCCATTGAACTGGGCTCACGTATGAGCTCTGGCCTGAGGTGTCCTCATTCCCAGGCCATGGCCCCACAGAGTTCCCCCTGAGCAAAGTTGGCAGAGATGGTGGTAGCAGGGCGGGGGATAGGGGAGCCCACGTTTCCCAGAAAGACTCACAGCCCTGGCGCACTTATTGGGAAATGTGCCCAGGCAGCCTGGCGCCTTGTTGGCAGACTCTGAAATGGGGGCCCCAGGTCCCCTGGGATGCAGGAACCTATTGGAACTGAGGTTCTGGGTGGGAGTCCACCCTCCCACACACACCCCTGTACTTGTCAGCCCTCAGGGCCTCTGGGGCATTCCAGGTATAGAGGAGACAGTAAGTACCAGGTGCTGGGCTATGAGCAATGAGTTACCCCAAACCCATAATACGCAGGGACCTGAGGTCACAACCAGACTATCTGAGCCCTCAGAGGGGCTTCCAGGACCCCCTTCCAAGAGCTATGGGGTTCACTAGGGGTAGCCTGGTAGAGCACATGGAGAGCCATACTAGGGAACCAGGAGTCAGTCCTGGGATCCAGGCTAGCCTCAACAGTTCCCTGCTGTGAGGCCATGAGTGACTCCTTTCTCTTCTCAGAGCCACAGATCCCTCCAGACTCTCCGGCCCCAGAATCAAACCTCCTCCCAGAGCCGCTGGGAGGGCAGCAGCTGTCCTGAGCAGGATCTCCACTTACAGACCAATGTGTCGGCAGGCTGGGCCTTAGGGTACTGACACCCGCTCAGAGCGGCGCTGCTCCAGGCCTCTTCCCTTCTACTCCCACACACAGAGTCTTTGATTACACTCGTGACGGGCTATGGTGCTCACTCTGAGATCCTGTCGGCAGAAGTGGTGATGTTGCTGCGCGTGGGACATTCAAACTTCCCCTGGTTTATTTCCAGGGACATCATCAGGCTCTAAAACCCTCCCTGGGCAGGGAGAGGGTGGGGAGGGGTGTAGAGGGCACCTGAGGAGGGAAAGATGTGGGCTGACTTCAGAGGCTAGGGCTGCTGATGGATAGTATATTAGCTTCCTGTTGCTGCCATAGCAAATTGCTGTACTTTAGTGGCTTAAAACAACCCAAATTGCTTGTTTATGGTTCCTGAGGTCAGAAGTCTGAAATGGATTTCACTGGGCTAAAAGCAAGGTCCCTTTCTAGAGGAGAATGTCAGCCCCTTTGCCTTTTCCAGCTCCTGGTAGTTGGGGGCACTCCGGGGTTTGTGGCTTCTTCTCCCGTTGTCAAAGCCAGATGGATACCAGTAATGGTGAACCTTTTAGAGCTTTCAAAGATACAGCCTGCTGTGGCACACGTGCCATAGGTTCACCACCTTTGGATAGTGTCTTCAGATCTCTCTTGCTCTGACCCCCCTGTCTCCTCCTGTAGTATCCTTGTGATCACACTGGGCCCACCTGGATAATTGGGGATCCTTAATGACACTGCAAATTTTTTTTTTGCATAACATATTCAAAAGTTGTAAGGATTGGGGCACAGACATTTTGGGGCACTATTATTCTGTCCACCTGGGACCAACTCTTACCTTCTGAGATCCAGAGTCTCCAGTACGTGCTGGTCCTGGGCCTGCTGTACTTACCTTGCCTTTCTTTCTTTCCATGGTCCTTTGCCATTCATTCATTTAGCAGCCAACCATTGAGTTACTTTATGACCAGGAGGGACACGCAGGGAAAACTTGAACACCATCCTTACTTGCCAGGAGCTTTCAGCGAAGGTCCTGAGGTGGGTGAGGCCCAGAGGGAGGCTGGTAGAGCAAGGACAGGAGGGCCAGTGGGTCTGTTGGGGATAGGCTAGCTTCCAGAGGGAAATGGGACTAGGACTCGTGTGGTATGTCTCAGCCGAGGTTGGGAGGGAGAACAGGGCTGAGGGAAAGCCCCAGACGCTGGGAGATGGGGCTCAGACACTGCTTCCCATTCTGGGCTTAGAGCCCCTTCTGCAGCAGAGAGTTGGAGAATCTGTGTGCCTGGCAGGTCAAAATCTAACTCCCTTGCTGGGTGATAAATAACATGTTATTGGGCCTCAGCTCTGAGCCTCAGTTTCCTGCTCTGTAAAATGGATGAGTTATTACGAGAGCAAAGAGGTCGTTCTTCTGGTACCTTCAGCGCAAGACTCTGGGTGTAGTCAGCACCCAGATATGTGGCCACTTAGTGTTTGTTTTTGAGACTGTCACTCTTAACTCTAGCATTCTATGGTTTCAAGACAAGATTCTGAATTTTTTTCTAAGAGTCCGAGCCCCTTAGCTTGATTCTGCTTGTGATTTTGAGATCGTTACTGTCTCAGTTCTGTTGCCCTTTGTCCTGGGGCTGGGGGGCAGGTCCTGGGCCAGTGGTAGAGCAATGGGGGCTGTGGTGGTGGGGCTGGCTGACGGAGCAAGTGCGAGGTTGGTGTCTGTTTCCTGTTTACTGGTTCCCAGAGGGTGAGCAGGCCCTGCTTCTCAAAGCACTGTGGAGTAGGAGGGAAGGAGGCTGCACTCCTGGCCGCCAGCCAGCCCCACAGCCGTCCTCCTGGGACTGCTGAGACCCCACTCCTCACCCCCTGGACAAACATTCAGTGCTTTCCCAGGACAGAGTACTGGAGGTTAAGGAGCAGATGTGGAAGGGAAGGGGTGGGAGAATGGAAAGGGACCCCTCCCCCCTTAAAAGCCTTGCCGACTCCATCTTTCCTGGCTGCTTCTATCAATGAGGTTTTGCTCCTTGTTTCTCTCCAGCCCCCTTAGTCTCTCCTAGGTTGGCCTGGTGATGAGATGTCAAACTTCTTGGCAGGCCAGGAGGGCAGGAGGAAGAAGAGGCAGACCAGGGCCTTGAATGCCAGTCCACCTAGACAGACCCTTAAATACCAGCTATGTACTCTAACCACCTCTCACCCCTGCATTATGAGGATGGGGGAGCTGAGGCCCAGCCAGGGAAAAGGTCTACGAAGACCCCACAGCAGTGGACCAGACCCAGAAATCTCTGCTGTGCTCCTCACTGTTGCTCCAGCCCCACACTTGGACTGCTGGATAGAGGCAGCCACTGAGAGTTCTTCAGAGTAGGTAACATGCATGGTTCACTAGGCATCTGAGGAAATAATTCTGAGCCAGGACAGCAAAGGAAAGCTGCTGTATGTGTCAAAGGCCAGGAGGACAGGGAGGTCTCGGTTTGGCACGAGCACATGGACAGAGGCTGTGTGTACAGGAGCCAGGCTGAACACCTCAGTGTTGAGATGAATGGCGTTGGCAGTGGGAGCCATGGAGGATGACGAGCTCATTCACCCACTAGAAGGCATCTTCTGTGCAGTGATGGATGGTCAGACTGTGGGAACAAGGAGGTGAAAGCCTGAGCTCCAGGAAGCAGATGCCGTGTGGACCTTGCCTCACAAGGGGTCCCCAGGGAACATCCAAGCTCCACATGCCATCCCCAGTGGACTTTCTGTGGGAGGCCTGATATAGCGAGCATTGGAGGAAGGGAAGGACAGGCTGTGCTGCCTTCCTGCCACTGATTTAAGACAAGTTACTCTGCCTCGCTTTCCCCATCTGTGAAGTGGAGTCCCAGATGTGGCTCGGGGATTCACGGGTGCTCCGGAGCTGGGGAGTGATTGGTAGGCAAACTTCAGGCAGCCTTGCTCACCATGTGCATGGTGGGTCCTGAGGCGAGAGGCAAAGAACCCTTTTGATAGTTGTTTCCTGGATGCTTGGGACCAGGTCTGTGCTGTGGCTCTGGGGCCCTGGAAGAGGAGCAAGGGAGGGGCTGTAGAGAGAGGAGCAACTTAGATTGGGCAGCCTGATCAATTTCCCCATTAGGTGCCTAAGAACCCTGCAGGCTTCTTGCTGTGTCAGGACCCCTCCTCTCCCCTTTTACTGGACCAGTCACTTCCAAACTTCTCCAGAAGGCCAGCAGGGTGTTGCCTGGGGCGGGTGAGGAATTTCCGAGGGAATGGCTAAATTCAGCCCCAGCTAAAAATAGTCAGGGCCTGGCCCCAAGGCTGGAGAGGGAGGAGGGGGAGAAGGAGGAGGAGGAAGAAGAGGAAGAGGAAGAGAAAGTGGTAGGGTGGCACTAATCCCTGCCTGCCCAGCCTCATCACCTGGGCCCAGGTCTCTGTCCTCCAAGCACCTACTTCTTCATTCACACCAGGGCTTCTTCTCTGGGGGCTCCTTGCTTTCTTCTTTTTCTCCTCTGTCCTTGGCCCTGCTCTAGTTCCTGGGTCATGTGCCCTGTGTCTCTTCTGACCCTCTTTCTCCCCACCTCCCTCCATAGAGCTCGTGGCCAGTTACAGGCCTCTTGAAGAGGTCTGTGTACGATGTTTCCTGGCTTCCCAGCCCAGTGTCAGGAACTCTCCCTGCCCCAGGACACACAGCTAGTGCATCTCCACTCTGGTTAGTGGTAACCCACATCAAAGTCTCTGGGTGTGGAGATTGTAGTGGAAGTCCCCAGGTCTCTCTGGGTCTCAGTGCTTAGTTCTGGACAGGTGTCCCCACCCATGCCAAATCCTCCTGTTGCTGGTACTCAGTGGAGTTTTGATATACATTTATTAAATAAATAGTGTGGAAGAGGTAGGAAAAGGAGAATTGAACCCTGCCCAGGGGCTATTCTGCCCTGGGGGTTACTCTGAGATCCCCCTATTACCCACACTACCCTTTTGTTGTCTCTGCCCTGGGGACCAGGCAGGTGGACCTGGGCACATGGGCAAAGGATCCAGTAGCAAGTTAGTACCAATTTCGGGCAGGGCAGGAACTAGACACTGAGGCCCAGAGAGATGAGGTGCCTAGCTCAGGTCTCTGAGCGCAATAGAAAGGTGGTATTTGAACCCAAACTGGCCTCATTCTAAGTCTGGCAGAGTGAATTTTGCCTATTGCAGAGAGATAGGGAGGGAGCAGGAGGAGAACCTTCAGAGGAGATGTCTGCAAAGCTCATAGTCTTCCTGGGGCTGGGGTCAGGTCTGAGCACATCACATACATTAACTCACTCAATCCTCACAACAACCCTGTGAGGAGGTTCTGTCACCGCTATGAGCCACAGCACTGCGAAGGAGTTTGCATGGGTTAGGAAAACTCAGTGAGTGGCAGTGCTGGAAGTCAACCAGATGACCTGGCTCCATCACCCAAGACCGTCACTCAGATTCCTGGCTTTCAAGACTGCCTGGGGTGGGCACCACCAAGTTGGGCACACAAGGAAACAATGATCTCACAGGATTCACAGTCCATGGTCCTAGCCCCAGAAACTAGCACATAGTTATTCCATGGTAAATATGAGTTGAGTGACTCCATTGTATTGGAGGAGTGACCCTAGGGGAGTGAGAAAAAGTGATAGGTCAGCAGAAGGAATGAGTGTTTCATGCCTTCATGGCTCCAGGGGCCCTTCTCTTGGTGCTGGAGAGCGGCTGAGGCGGGACTGGACTCCCTACTGGTGTGAAGAACTCTGGCCCAGGAGGTTGAGAAGGGGCTGAGAATCGCTTCTCGGCCTTTTGGCTAAGATCAAGTGTGGAGAAGGGGCTGAGATGGGCCAGGGCAGGAGAAGGGGGGGTCAGGCCGGCAGTGCTGGCGCAATCCTGCCTGCAGTATCTGGAAAGCAGATCTCTTGGGCCATGGCCGGTGTGACTCAAATGGAGACAAAAAAACCTTCCATATTTGGACAAAGAGCCCAGAGAAGCCCAGACCCACAGCCAGCCCTGGCCAACTCCCCCATCTTGGCCTCCTGCCCTGTCTCCCTCTGGGCCCCTTACCCTGAGCCTTGCCCCATGAGTCCCCAGGCAGCACTGTGGCCCCCTCCCTCAGACATCAGGCTACCTTCTGTGTGGTCAGGCCTGGGTTTGTGTCTTGGGAAGGGATAGTGTTGGGCTGTGTGCTCAGAGCTGTAGATGCAGAGAGGAGCCCAGCCTAGCCCACGGGCTGGAGGGCGGACACACACCGGAACCAACACTTAAACCACACAGTACGGTAAGTTGACAGTAGTCCCCACCCATCCCGCTGTGGGCAAAACTGGGGGTGCACAACATGCAGGCACACACAAGTACACACTCATGCTCATATATGCTCACACTCCTCAATCCCCAGCAGACTTCTATACCCAGAAAAACATCTGTGCAAGTATAAGAAGTGAGAACTTAGCCTGGAACTCCTCAGACCTTCCCTAGATCAAGCTTTGAGGTCAACAGAGTTGGAGTAGGTAGATGTCAGCTGGACAAGTAATGTAAATATTCATCATCCATCTGGGAGATGTGACCTGACAAGGGACTGGGCTGGGCAGGGGATCCCAGAACTAGGAGAGGGCCTCA
This sequence comes from Heterocephalus glaber, assembly GCF_053883595.1. Taxonomy (NCBI): domain Eukaryota; kingdom Metazoa; phylum Chordata; class Mammalia; order Rodentia; family Bathyergidae; genus Heterocephalus; species Heterocephalus glaber. Next base: position 28,058,617 of record NW_028258293.1, read on the forward strand.
GCCCACTTTGTGCCTGGCAGCAAGCCCTAATTCCCCTGGGGAAAACCCAGCCATCTGAGGACTGGGCGCTTATTGTTGTTGATGGACTGACTGGGCACTGACTGCACAGCACTCCTAACTTTTCTCATTAGCTCTGGGTTAACTCTGGGATAAGCTTCAGGTGGTGGGTTGGGAGCCAGGGTAACCTGTAAAATTTAGTTCCACCGAGGTCCACTGGGGCCTGTAGGTACAGGGTTAGCACCAGACTATAGGATGAATAAGAAGGGATTCCCATGGGACCAGAATGTAGCTCAGTGGTGCTGTGCCTGCCTGGCAATCGCAAGGTACTGAGTTTGATCCCTGGTACTGAGAAAAAAACCCCAAAGAAACAAAGGGTTCCCACCCCAGGGAACCTATCTGAGAACCAAGGTCATAGGAGGCCAAGGAAAAGTCATGAGGCCCTGGGGAATCTCGAAGGCCAGGCCTGAATATCTGGACTTAATCCCTGGGTAGCAATATCTGAGTTTTCAAAAATAATGAAACTTTTTCTTTAGTGTCATCTTGACACTGAACTGTAAGCTGGCTAACCTCACTGACTTAAGTGAAGGTGGCGTGTGTCTACCCCCTAGATAAGGTCTTCCCCGTGTACCTCCATGGAGCTCCCAGGACTCAGTCAGAAATTACTTGCTGAAACTGGACATGGTGGCACATCATGCTGTAACCCCAGCATTCTGGGAGGCTGAGTTAGGATTGCAAGTTCAAGCCCAGCCTGCACAACTTAAAAATTTAGTGAGACCCTGTCTCAAAATTTAAGAATTAAAAAAAAAGGGGGGGTGGTCCCTGGGTTCAATCCCCAGTAGTGTGTGGGGTTAATAGAAAAGAAAGTAAAGTGCCTGTTGGGGGCAGAGGGGATCCCATCCAAGAAGAGAAACAAGGATGGCCTCCCTTTTGGTGTCTCGGGCTCAGAAGTGGAGCCAGCCTGGTGCCCTGGGCAGGGATAACTCTGGGGCCAGGACTTAAGAGGAGCAGGCTGATGGAGTTCCACCTGCGCCTGGGGCTCCTGTGAGCAGGTGATGATGCCTCCATCCAGGATCTCGGGAGGTGAGCTGGGGCCCCTTGATCAGGAGGACAGCCTGTCAGAGCAATGGGAGATCCTGTCTGCCCATGACTGCAACCCAGAAAAATAAAGCCCTCTGAGGGAGGTAGGTGCTGGCAGCCAACTGTGCTCCCAGAAGTATGCCCTTTCTTGGCCTGGCTTAGTCACACTGAGCAGTGGTACATTCTCCGGAGGCCCAGGAATCACCCTGGCTTCTCTAGGGTAGGGTGATTTAAGTTAGAATCAGGAAGGACTTTCCCAGAGTTGAGAGTGAAAAGAATGTGGATGAGCATGTGCAGGAGGAGGCCTAAGCCCTGAGGCTGCCAGGGCCTGGAGCTTGCCCACCTCAGGCACCAGTCTTCCAGCCAACCATATGTCACCAGCCCCATTCTTTAAAAAAATAGAGGATGAGTAGCAGTTGTTCAACATAAAAATAGGATGCAGAAGCCTAAGAACATAAGAAAGAATGCAATAGGCTAAATTACTGTGGCCAGGACATGATGCTGCCAGAGTGTGACATGGGTAGGGAAATTTGACTCTGGTAGGTCAGCAAGGAGCAGGTCACTGAGGATGACAGGGTTCAGCCTAAGTGCTTGGACTTGATCCTGTACCCAGCCGGTTTGATGTAATGTTAGCACAGACTGGAGCCAGGTGGAATAGGTTCAGGTTTTACTGTGTGACCATGAGTGAGTGCTTACCCTCTCTGTGGCTCAGTGTATGCACTTATAAAATGGGGAGAATGATGATGGCACTGATTATAGAGTTGTTAGGTGGATGAAATGTAATAATGTCTGGTGGCTGGGTTGGGGATCAGTGGGAAGCCCCAAAGTGTGTTGAAAGGGGAGGGAACATAGTGGTTTCTCCTAGCTGAGGAAGTTCCATGGGGATGGAGGAAGCAGATGGGGGTCTCCGACAGAGGCCTAGAGAATCATCTGGTGGGAATATGAGCTGAGTTCCCTGAGAGAGGCATCTGTTCAGAGGAAGGGGCTCAGCCTGCAGGGTGCGGTTGGGCTTGAAGAAGGAATCCAACAGATCTGGGCAGAAGGGGTGGAACGCAGGCCCCTCTCTCCACGCCTCGGAGTAGGGAGGACTTCCTGAAGAAACATCCCCTATGAGACTGGCAGTGTCCAAGAGGGGACCAATGAGGAAACCGAAGGCAGACAGCAAACACAATGGCTTCATCCACACTCAGGTCCCAGGGCAGCACCCTGTTCTTTCCTGCGATTTGCATTCGGTGGGAGCCACCTTGGGACCTGGTCCTGTGTGCAGGCTGGAAATGCAGGGTGGTGCCAACCAAAGATACCAGAGAATGACCAGGCTGGGGCAGTGATACCCTGAGGTGAAGGGAACACAGGAGTCCTCACCCAGGAGAGGAAAAACAGTGAAGGGCACAGAGGCTGCTCACAGCTGACACAAGGAGTTGGAGCCTACAGCGTTTCAGATCATAAGATGATGGGGGGGGGGGGGCAGTGCTAGGGATGGAACCCAGGGCCTCTAGCATGCTAGGCAAGCTCTCTACCACTGAGCTATAGCCTCAGTTCATGAAGTGGATTTTTTAAAAAAAATTTAATCTATTTTGAATAGATAATCTATTCATGAGGTTAAGATTAAAAGGATAAAATGTCTCCCTCCCATCCAGCTGCTTGTTCCCTCTCCTGCTCCACCCCAGGATGGCTAGGTGCTGGGTTTCTGTGGATCTTTCTCTCTGAAATACCAGCCAGTACATTGTCTGCCCCCCAGGTTCCACACAGGTGGCAGCACGTGACACACTGCTCTGCCCCTTGCTCTTTACACATTAGTATCCACACAGACCTCACCTTTTCAGTACTTTGAGGGCTACCAGTCTCTTTCCTGTGCTACAATGCTCTTCAACCGTGTAAGTACCAGACTGTACGGAATCATGTGTTAAAGGGTATCTGGGTTATCACAGACTTTTGCTGTTAAAAACAGTGCTGCAGTGAACAAATTTTTTTCTTTTTTCGGTATTGGCAGTTAAACCCAGGGCCTTCATACTGAGCTATATCCCCAGTCCATTCATTCATTTAGTTGTTGGGTTTTTTTGTACCAGGAATCGAACTTGGGACCTTGTACTTTCGAGGCAGGCAGCAGAATCACTGAGCTAAATCACTAGCCCCATTCATTTAATTTTGAGATGGGTTCTCAGGGAATTGCTGAGTTTCCCAGGCTGGGCTCAAACTTGTGATCCTCCTGCCTTAGCCTCCCAGAGTGCTGGGGTTATAGGCACACCCATCTCAAGCTTTTCGTATATACATCATTTTTCGTGGACATCACTTCTTAGGAGTAGAATCATTGAGACAAAGGGTGTGTAAATCTCCAGCAGCATGGAAGAGGTGGTTCCCCACAGTCTCACCAGTTCAGACCTTTGCAAAATGATATCTTGGTGCATTTTAATTTGCACTTACACTGAGCAAGGTTGAGCATCTTCTCCTGCATCCAAAGAACACTAGGTTCCTTCTTTTGCTAGTGGTTCAGTTCTTTTGTCCATTTTTCTGTTGATTGTTGGCTTTTGGTTTTATCTATTTCTAGCAACCCTTTAAATATTTTGAGGGAGATTAGTTCATTGTCTGGGTTATGAATTGCAAGTATCTTTTCCTGATTTGTCAACTTGACTTCTGACTTTGTTTATAGTGTAGTTTCGCTATGGAGGAGGTTTTATTTTTATGTGGTGTAATTTATCAAGCTGTTATTTTATAGCTGCTAGATGTGGAGTCATAGTTAGGAAGCCTTTCCCACTCCAAGACTGTAAAGCAATTCTCCTATGTTTTCCTCTGGTATTTTATGTTTTCTTGTTTTGTTTTACATTTAAATCTTTGATCTCTTCGGAATTTGTCCTGCTGTGTAGTTTGAGTTGTGGCTCTAACTCTGCTTTCTTTTTCCCTGGGTGGCTGGTGTTTAAGCTGAGGAATGACTTGGTCACAATTGTAGTATCTTTCTGGCATGGGTGGGAAGGTCAGCAGAAGGGAGTGAGGCTGTGGCTGCCGAGAGTCAGTGGCAGAGGGATGAGAATGAGCTGCATTGGCACCTGTGGGGGCATTTGGAGGTGGGGCCACAGCATTCCCAAGTTCTTCATCCTTGCTGTGTGACTTTGGACAAGTCCCACCCTCTCCCTGGGCCTTGTTTTAATTTTTTTTTTTTTTGGTACTGGGGATTGAACTGGGGTCCTTGCGCTTGCGCAGCAGGTGGTGAAACCACTGAGCTAAATCCCTGGCTCATCCCTGGGCCTTGAGTATCATAGCTAGAAGGGGCCCTGGACATCACTCTGATCCCAGGGCTGCCTGTGGGGAGGAAGGTATCCCAGAGGTGGGCTGGGAGGGTGGCTGTGGATCTACCCCCCACTTGGGGTTGCCTGAAGTAGATGGAGGGCTGGCAGCAGAATTTACTGTGTTCCTGCAGGGTACAGGCGGAAAGGAGCGGGCACCCACTTAAAAATACTCACTGTAGCTTGGCATAGCAGGTGGGTGGGGCAAGTCCTCTGTCAGCCTTCTGGATCCAAGCATGCCAAGAGTTCCTGGGGGAGGGCCGGGGATTTAGCACGGTGGTTTCGCTGCCTGCTGCGCAAGCGCAAGGGGGGCAGGCATGTCATCTGCTGTCTCACTACTGTGGGCTAGACCAGCCATAATCATTCTTGGGATGTCCCCTTCCCCCATGAGGAGCAGCACCCTTTTCCTTTCCTCTGGAGATACAGGGATGCAAGAGTGGACAGACCACACGCCTAGGACCTAGGCTTGGCAGTGCCCTGGACTTGCTTTGAGACTTTGGATGAGTCCTTGGTCCTTGGGGTCTCTGACCATTAAAGGAGGAGCTTGCCTTGCTTACCCTGGCTGCCTCCACCATTGATTAGAACCAGAAAGTGATATCTTGAGGTCCATGCCTTTTCCCCTTTACAGATAGGAAAACTGAGGCCATGGAGGAGCTATGACCCCTTTCCCTGCCTTGCAATTCTTGGCTTTCCTAGGCCTATGGACCCTCCTCCTGCCCCAGCACGGCCTGTACCAACTCCCCACCCCCACCCCTGGGCCCCAGTGGTCAAATTCCAGGGCTGCTGTTGCCATGACAACAGCCAGCTCACAAGGCCCCTCCTCCAGGGCTTTCTACCAGGCCCTTGTCCAGGGAGGAGGCAAAGAGGGCCTTCTACCCCTGGAGGACTGGAAAGTGGCAGGCTAGGGAGGCAGTCAGATCCAGCTGGTTTCTCAGTTGTTTTCCAAAGGAGAAAATGGAAAAGGCACAAAGTACTGTCAGCAAGTGCTACTCTGTTATCACAGAGAGCACAAGGAACAAAGGTGATCACCTGGGCTCGGGACAAAAGAGCCAACCAAAAAGCTCCTAATCTCTCTTCTAGAGAATCACCCTATAGAAGGTCCAGAGACTAAAGCATTTTAGAATGGAAGGCTAAGGGAGATTTCTCCAAGGTTACAGCTGTGCAATGCTAAGGCTACCCAGAATTGCTAAGGACCCAGAGGGGTCCAGCCCAGCTTGACTTCCTCCCAAGCAGACCTGGCTATAGTGGAAGGAGTTCCTATGGTACCGTTGGTGGGGGTGAACTCCTCAACTGTGGGAGTTTACAAGCAAGGCTTGGTAGGACTGCCTGCCCTGGGAGAGGTTTGGTCCAGTCAACCTCTAAGATGTCCTGCCTTCTAAGTTTCTCTTAGAAATTTATTCCTAAAATAAAAATGGTCCTACTCATAGCAGCCAGTATTTATTGAGCACTCTCTTTGTTCTAGGCACTATGCTAAGTAAGTCCTTTGTGTTATCCACTTTATAGACGAGGAAACTGAGGCACAGATGTGGGCTTCCTGGAAGTCAGCCAGACATAGTGGAGAGTGGTCTCAGACTTTACCCTCCCATTTCCAGTGGCCTCTCCCCACCCTCTGTCTCTCTGCCTCTCTGCCTCTCTGTCTCTGTCTCTGTCTCTGTCTCTGTCTCTGCCTCTGCCTCATTTATTTATTTTTTTTTTTGGTACTGGGGATTGAACTCAGGACCTTGCACTTGTGAGGCAGGCACCGGAACCACTGAGCTAAATCCCCGCCCCCCTGCCTCATTTTTTGGTATTATCTTTAAATGATGTTTATATAGTGCGATTATACATGCTTCTTGCTTCTTTCATTTACTAATTACATCTGAACCCTTCTCCATATCATTTCAAAGATTCCCATATCTAGATCATGCCTGTAATCCCAGCAACTCAGGAGGCTGAGCAAGAGGATCTCAAGTTTAAACTCAGCCTGGGCAACTTAGTGACTCAGTGTCTCTAAATAAATAAATAAATATGGCTGGGGAGGGAGTTCATTGTGAAGGCCCTAGGTTCAATCTTCACCCCCACAAAATACATAAAGTAAATAAATAAATATAAAAGGGCTGCAGATATAGCTTAGTGGTAGAATACTTGCCTACTACAGGTTCAAATCTCAGTACCACCACCAAAAATAATAAATCTCCATAAGTGCATTGACTCACTGGGCCCTCTTGGATTGGATGTTCCAAGCCTGGGTGCTCTCAGGGTTGCTCCTGGCTGGAAGGTGCCCCCTTTCCCGACACTGTGGAAAGATGGAGCTCCTCTTCTTCCTGGGGTCCCCTGGGTGCAGGAATCCTGTGTGCTGAGAGCCCTTAAGCAGGGTTCTTAACTCCCCTGCTGCCTTGCCCTCCTTCTGTAGAGCAAGTAATAATAAGGTCTACCCAGGACCATATTTTGAGGTTAAATCAACCCCTGTGAAGCGATTAGTAAGCAGACAGTGGAATCCCTCAACATAAAGTTACTATTTTTAGGTTTTTGCTCTCTTTCTGTCTGCAGGCTCTGTGAGGTTAATTGATTTATCCACAGCTCCAACTGGTCAGTGCCAGAGGCAGGGCTTGAGCCCTGGTCTCACTGCTGCTTATTCCTGTGAACCTGAGCAAGTTGTGATTCATCACTGAGCTGCTATTTCCCTGTGGAGTTGCTGTGATGGTCTCTGAGATTAGGTCCTGCAAGTGTTTTATGAACTCAAAGGTATTAGATGACCAGCAGTGCCATTTACTACCCATAGATATGACAGCAAGACTAAAGAGACCCTGATATTCAAAGCTGCAGCTCCAGAGCTCAGAGGAGGGGCAGGTCTAAGCTGTGAGGATAGCTTCCTGCAGGTAGTAGTCTTAGTCCTGGGGCCTTGGGAGAGAGAAAGCAGGCTGACCTTCAGCTGTGAATCTTGCTGTCCACTTTGTGCATGTGTGCACACGCACACTCACAGGTTCACTAATGGGTGTGTGTCCAGGCATTAGGGCTGGTCACCAGTTGTGGATAAAGTACAGTAAGGCCTGGATGTCCAAGCTGCCTGCCCCTGGTCAACTGGGACAGAGACTGCTTCTGCCAGCATGGTCCAGGCCCAGAGACAGCCCCTGGAGGTTGGAGTAGACAATCTGTGGAACAGGGCCTCGAACTGCCCCTGGGCATCATGACCTGCTGTCATAAAAGGGGTTTCTTTGGGCTCTGGTTTATGCCAAGGTCACCAGGTCCAGGGATGGAGTGACTGGCTGATAGAATGAACTTAATACCCCGCCCCCATTATCCCCTGGGTCCCAGAATAGGGTGGGGCTTGAGAAAGTGAGGCCATAGGCAGCCCAGCTGGCTGGTCACCTCTGGTTAAGCTGTGGTGAAACAGCCCCAGAGACTTAGTTCTGGCTCAGCTCACTACTGCCACCCTGAAGTCCTGAGTTGCCTTCCTTTTTGGGCTTCAGTGTCTCAATGTATGTCCCATGGAAAGGAATGGTCCCTTCTCTGCCTCCCTCCATTGAGAGAGAGTTGAACAAAGACTTTATAAATGTGCTGCACACATTCATTGTACTGATACCTACCTTCATTCATCCATTAATTCACAACTAGGCACTGAGTGCCTCCTGGGGCCAGGCTGTGGTGTAGGCCCTCAGGCTCCAGGGACACAAAAGAGGAGACCCTCCCTTCTAGAGCTCACAGACTTCGTTATACTGCAGGTCTCTAGAGCCCTGGGTAGCCTGCTGAGAGCAGGACTGACACAGTGTAGGTCCGTAGCATGTTGACCAGAAGAATGTTGCCGGGGGAGCTATCCCAGGATAGTTAGATCTGCCCTGGTCTGTAGTGGGGACAGTCCCTGAGGAAGAAGAGGTAGGGAGTGAAGAGGGTTTAAGAGGCTTCCTGGAAGAGGCAGAGCATTAAGTTAGATGGGACTTGAATAGGACCAAGAGGAAGGAAGCCCGCAGCAGGGCAGGGGAGGGCTCCAAGATACAGAGGTGGGGTTAGCCTGGTGTAAGGCAGTGAAGAGGCCAGCCTGGCTGCCTATAGGACTGGGAGGTAAGGTTACAGGCTGGTGGGGGCTTCCTCCACCTTAGGCCTCCCTGGGCCTTTGATGGCCAGAGTAGCAATTCTGGCACTATGGTAAGGGGGGAAGATGGCCTCTGTGACTACAGGACTGTGAGCGCCCCCAGGACTTACCCACAACCCAGGCAGCTCCCTTCCCCTGGGGCTCTGGCCTGAGGCTGGCCTGGCCTTTCCCAGGGTGCCTGGCTCACTGCCTAGTGAGTCATCTTCCGCCCCAGAGGCAGGACACCCCGTCTCACCCAACAACACACACAAATGGAGGCCCCGACCTTGGGTCCCAGGCAGGGAGGGCAGGAGGGGCTGGAAACAGACCCTGGAAGCTTCCGTTCCCACGACCCCTCACCCCAGCCTCCCTGCATGCTAGAGAACTGGTGAGAGAAGAGAGGAGCCCTCCTTCCAGAGCACCTCCTGAGCAGTAGGTGCCCCTCTCTTTCCCAGTAAGGAAACTGAGGCTGAGGGAAGGATGTTCACAGCCATGAGGTGGTGGTGCTGGCCCAGACCATATGAGGCTCGGTTCCTTGCACAGTGTTCTGCTGCTGAGCAAGGTACTTTCGACATTTTGAATGAAGTAATGTGGAGGGGTGGGAAGGGAGGGCACCTGGAGGTCATCTGAACCAGAGGTGCTGAGCCATGGCCAGGACACAGGACCACCAGTATATGGGGAAAAGTGTGTATGTAGGGGTGCATTTCCTGGGAGCTCATAAAGTAGGGCTACCAGATTTAGTAGATTGCACCCTAAGATTTCATGGGCCCCCAGTGGTGTGCCTGCCCCTGTGCCCCACTGTCAAGGGAGGGGCAGCCTCGCCCTGCACTCAGACAGGAATCTCAGAAGATCTGGCTTTCAGTTTCTCTGCCTGTAAAATGGGGGTGCCAGTCCTTGGGTCTTGGGCTGAGAAGATGATTAAATGCAGAATTTACCAGCTTTTCACATCTGTTGGGACCTAACTAAATCCCCACCCCCCACCTCCTGTTTCCGGCTATCATCAGTGATGTTAAGAAATTTTCCTTCTCAGCCTAGAAGGTCCAGCTGTATAGTCTTGAAATTAAAGGGGCGGGGTGACAGAGAAGAAAGAAAGGAGAAAAAAAATCCCACATGAAAAACACGAGTTAAATTCAAACCACATGCTGCACAGTCCCTTCCACGAGGGCCTCTGCTGCCACCTGCAGGTGTCTGGAGTCCCAGCTTCCTTCCCTGAACCAGGCTTGATTGGTGCTGAAATAAGGGAGAAAGGTCAAGCTGCCTGTCCGTTTCAGGTCTCCAGGTAGGACTTCACCACCCCCTCAAGGAGCCTGGTTGGGAATTTAGAGTCTCCCTGATCTTTCCTTCCCCCTTTGTTTACAGAAGGGGAGTTGAACCCCAGAGTAAGGAGAAAGTTGGCTAAAAGAGCAAGACAGTCAATAGATATGTATTATGCACCTACTATATGTTGAGACTTGGTCTTTGCTTTTGTAGACCTTATAGTTGGGGTGGGGAAGGCATTGAGACCTTTCTCCTGTTTCCATCTGTGTCTCAGCTATCCAGGGAAGAGAATTTACCCCCCAATTCAGGGTGTCCTGTTCTTTGCTTGTCTTCTCACTTAAGTGCTCTGTGACCCCGGTGACATCACTCAACCTCTCTGATGTGCCAGTTACTTGCAGTGAACTCTCAGTTTAAGCTCCTTCACTTCTTGGAGTCTTTGTTTCCTTATCTGTAAAATGGTGATAACCCAGAGGATTGGTGTGAGGACTTAGACAATGCATTTAGAAAGCACCTCCCTAAGCATTAGCTAGCTATAGATGGAAGTCCCCCCCTGAGGATACGGGGAGTGTACCTCATACCTGGAGGTCCAGCAGGGCTCCCACGTGCAGCCATTAGGGTTTCTTCTGGGCTAAGAGGTGGCCCAGCCAGGTCCAGCTCCCAGAACCCAGACCTGAGCCCCAGCACAGGGAGTGAGAGTTGCCACCCAGTCTTCCTTTCAGTCCATAGTGATGGTTTCTGGAGGGCGTGGTAGGGGCCAGGGATTTAGCTCAGTGGTTCTGGCGCCTGCCTCACAAGCTCAAGGTCCCAAGCTCAATCCCCAGTTCCGAAAAAAAAAAGTGTTGGAAGGGGTGGTAAGGCTTTCCATGCTGGTCATGCTGGTGTCTCAGCAAGACACTTTGGGGTCAATAGAGGAAGTCCGAGTCCATCAGAGATCATCCCCTTGTTTCATTTCTTCCATCAGAACATTAAAGACCCTGGGTTCCTATTCCAGCTCTGCCACTTACTGACCATGTGACCCTGGCTGCAACCTCACTGAGCCTGTGTTCTCAGCTAGGTGGTTCTCCGTGTACCTGTTGTCAGATGGTGCCTCAGCTGGGACCTCTTTGAAGGCATCCTCACTCAAAACTCTGGTGCCTAATGCTGGCATGTGGCTGGGACCTCACAGGGCTGTCACAACACGTGGCCTCTGCTTGTGGCTAGGCTTCCAACATGAAAGCTTCTTCAAGAACGAGCAAGTGGGAGATTATGGTGGAGTACATGGCATGTGGATGTTACATAGCGTCACTTCTGCTGTGCCCTGTGGTGGAGGCAGTCAGAGATCTGTCCAGTCTCTAGGGAGTGAGGGAGATCTGGATTTCATTACCTTATGGGTAGAGGGCCAGCACCTCGATATAAGATGTGGGATGGACAAACTATGGTAGCTCTCTTTGAAAAACATCACCAGTCACATTCATGTAGGATGAATGAGGATAAAATGAAATGGTGATGTACTTAATGCATGCCTCGCACATAGTAAGTGCTCAATAAATGAGCTTTGATTTTTTTTTTTCTTTTGAGACAAAATCTCAATACGTAATTCAGGGGTCAGGGATTTAGCTCAGTGGTTCCAGCGCCTGCTGCGAAAGCTCAAGGTCCCAAGTTCGATCCCCAGTACCAAAAAAAAAAAAAAATTGTCCAGGGCTGGGGATTTAGCTCAGTGGTTCCGCCGCCTGCCTTGCAAGCACAAGGACCTGAGTTCGATCCCCAGTACCAAAAAAAAAAAACAAAACTAAAACAAAAATATGTAATTCAGGCTGGACTTGGACTCACTATGTAGCCCAGCCTGTCCTCAAACTTGTGATCTTCCTGCCTCAGTCTCCCAAGCGCTGGGATTACAGGCATGCACCACCATGCCTGGCTTGGTTATTTTTTATCATTATTGAAGTGGCCTCTTCATTTTTTGCACCTCTGTCATAGAACCACATGGACTGTCATCCTCAGACCTCTGTGCAAACACATGTCCACAGATGACCACTGACAGAAGAGACACATGCAGTGTCACTCAGTCGCACCTCCAAATGCACACATAGACCCCCCTACACAGGTCAGTGCCCACATAGCAGGAAGGTCCTGAGGGTCCTGCTTAGGTACAATTCCCAAAGCATGTTCTCCAGAGTAGCCAGTCTCTGAGGAGCCCTATGGCTTGGACACTTCCCTTCCAGTTGCCTGTGAGGCCTGGGAACTCTGCAGATCCTTGAGGGACCCTCTTTCCAGAAGGGAAGGTCTGAGAGAAGAGAATGTGACCTGGAAAGGCAAGGAGAAGAGACCAGTGAAGAGGGAAGATGTCTCAGAAAGGAACAAATGGAGAGACTGAGGCCCCAGGAAGCGAGGTGTTTTGCCCAAGGCTATACCCCAGTAAGTAGCAGAGCTAGGATATGAGTTTGAGCCACATGGCTCCAGAGCTGTCCTTCTTAGTCTCTATACCAAGGTGTCCCTTTTGGGGAACTTTTGTCTCATTGATGAACCGAGGACCCAAGGAGGCAGCAACCATCAGTGAAATGGATGGTCCCTTAGCTTGGGAATATCCAATGCCAGCTTCATACCTGAAGACATTGATGGGATCAGGAGTACAGGCCAGGCTAGCCAGGTCACCAGCCAGGGATGGGTTCCCAGGGCAGAGGCTCCTTCTTGATCCTAGATTACCTGTGGACAGCATTTTGTTTACCTTTATGGACCAGGAGAACCTGTTTATATCAGTTCTTCTTGAAGTAAGAAAGGCAGCTCAGGTAACCAGCCTGCTCGGAGGCAGGAGAAGGCCCAGCTATGTCCCTGAGGCCAGGGAGGAGCCGTAGGCTCTCTCCCAAGGGAAAGGCCTTAGAGCATGGGCCTGGGAGGCAGCCAGTTGGCCCCTATCCTTTACTAGTTAGGTGACCTCTCTAAGCCTCAGTTTCTTGTTTTGTAAAATGAGAGAATAACAGTAATAGAGCCCTTAATGTAGGGCTGCTGTGGGAGCTGAGAAGCCAGGGCTTGCTAAGCAATGGTAGTGTACCTGACCCTGAAAGGTGTTCAAACCGCAGTAACAGCAAGGATTCTGATTATAGGGTTCCCCATGTTCCAGTTTGGGCAGCTCTGGGACCCAGTGACTCTCTTGACAAATATTTATAGAGACCTGCAGATGAGGAGGGCTGGAGACCCACCCTGCAAGAGCCCGATGACACTTGCTTTCCAAGATTGCATGTCTTCTTCACAAACTGCCTTCCTATGTAGACTGTGGTGCCCAGCAGACACAGACCCCTTTTCTTACTTTTAAATCCCCAGCACAGTGCTTGGTACCTAGTAGGTACTCAATAAATATGTATTGACCTAATCAACAAGTGACTAAAAGTTAAAGTAGCTCTCTGTCCATTGAACTGTATCAGTGGGGCCATTCATGTATTCACCTGTCATTGATTCACCCACTTTTCTGCCCACACTTTTAATATTTATTCATTTGTCATCATTCCATCCTTTTATCTACTTAGCCTTTACTCATCATCCATCCATTAGTCCATTCTGTGTCCAAACTTAATCATCCTCAGTTGCCCAACTTGCCCCGCACTAGCTGCAGGACCCCACCAAGCCAGTGCCTAGTTGCAGGAGGTCTCTGTGGGGCTTAGAGTGGGCGATGTGTCTGGAGGCAGTTAAGCTGGGCACCTGCATTCCTCAGAGATGGAGAAGTTGTCAGCAGCTGGGTGCAGGTAGGAAGAATTAGGGGTTCCCCAGTGGCTGGCAGAAGGGTGGTCCCAAGGAGCTGGGACTCTCCTGGATTGGGGTGGTGATCTTATGGGGCAGACCCCTTTTCCCCTCTCTGTCCTTTGCCTTCCCCTGACTAAAGAGCAGGTGGGGGCTGCTCAGTGAGGGGAAGGAGTCTGTGGGTGGTTGTGGGGTAGGGAGAGAAGGGCCTGTGGGCCTTTACCAACCACCTTGTACACTTAGGAAAATTCTGAGCCAAGCTTGCTCTAGACAAGTGCAGGCCCCCAAGAGGGAAAATGATACCAGCAGCCAGACAGGAGCTGAAAGGAACAACAGATCCATACCTGCAGGAGGTGACCTCGGCCCCACCCTAGCTGAAGGGCTCTGGTGCCTGCTCACACTGTTGAGGGGCAATCCCTGGAGACCCTGACTCAGCCACTGTGTGCTGCTGTTGCTTCTCTTAGCTTTCTTTCGTTTCCCTGCCCCACCAGGCTCCCCCCGTTACCATGACAACAGGCTTGGATCTAATTAGCCATCCTTGATGTAAGCAGTTAGCAGCAGGCAGTGCCTATGGCACCAAGTGAGGCCCTCTTCCGAGGTAGGGGCCTCCAATGAACTCTGCCTTCTGGTGCCCACATGCTTCTGGATCTCTAGGCCTCACCACCATATTCAAATTCTACTTCCTCCAAGAAGCTCTCCCTGATGCCTTCTGTCCAGGCAGAGGTGCCTCCCTCTGCTGAGACCCTGTGTGTGGACTGGGAGCTCCTGGAAGGCAGCAAAGGTAGAGTCATCTGTCTCTCAACCCCAAGCTCTGCACTGCCTCCCACTCACTTGGAGAAATTGAGTCTAGAGGTCAGGTGGCTTGAGAGGGTCAGGGTAGAGGAGGTATCCTGACAAACCCACAGTATCTGACAGGGGTTCAGTATCCAAGGTGGTCACGCAGTGTGGGGGGAGGGGGCTCAGGCCACAGGTGCTCAAGTAGGGTTATCTATGGGACCTAGCTGTCTGTCCTGGACACAGGGTGTGTCTACCCCCTGCCCAAACCCTAATCAGTACAACAGTCTGCCTACTCCAGACTCTTTTCTTTGAACTCCAGCCCTGAGAGGAGGAAGGGAGAAGCAGATATCCACTGCCCACAGGGAGGCCTGCCAGCCATCCCTTGGGAGAGGAAAAGGCAGACTCATTCACTGAATTTCTAGGCCCAAACTCATGGCAGAGGAGGGCTTCAGGGCCTCTCCAAGGACCTTTGCTTCTGCCACCCAGGAGCAGAGAAGGCTTGGCAAGGACCTGCTGCTCCAGGATAGGATATGGTAGCTGGTGGGGCAGGCTTCAGGCCTTGTAGGCTCTGTGCTGCCATGCATTAGAATTACATGGAAGGCTGGTTAAAAGCACTTGCTGGACCCCATCCCAGAGTTTGTGATTCATGGAGGGGAGGTGAATATGCATTTGCAGCACATCCTTAGGAGGTGCTGGACTCTTAGTCCAGGGGCTGCACTTTGAGAACCACTGCTGTAGAGGGACCAGAAAGGGGCTTCGTGCAGAGTATACTCACTCCACACTCTGCAGAATGAATGAACAGTTTCTCTGAGCTTAATCCCGAGGGGAACCCAAGGGAGATGAGTTCATACAGAGATGGTTCATTCACTTACAAAACACAATCTCACCAAGCACCTATCAAGTCTGAGCTATGACCCCCACCCTGCATCCCCCCTCATTTGTGCTGTGCTCATTGCCCTGGGGCCAGCCACTGTGTGGGGTCACACTGGCTTTCATCTTGCTGTTCTCTTGGAAATCTGTTCTCGTTTTCATTTTTTGGCTTTTGGGAACTGACTGTTGCATATGGAGTAAACACTCTTATGTTGGTTGTTTTGGACTCTGAGGAGGCCAATGCTGCCCATGACAAGGCCTGTGTTTTCGGGAGGGGAAAAGGAGTAATCCCCTTGGAAGGAGGTGGGGGCAGGAACTGCCTGGTTGAGAGCTGAATAAGAGTGAAGAGTGGGGGCGGGGGTGGAATAGGACAGGAGACTTCAGGGGCCAGCAGTGGGGCTTGGTCCCTGGCAGTGGGGATGCCAGGGAACCTGTGTGTGTTGGTTTGCTTCTCAGCCAGCTGGTGACTGCTTGGTGTGGGGAGAAGGAAGGAGGAAGAGTTACTGGGGGTTGGTTATAGGGCCCTGCCTTACAAAGGACATGGACCTTGCCTTGAGGGAGGCAGTCTCCACAGTCTCCTGGGAAGAAATGAGCATCAATCTAGTCATTGCTCACATGTTTAATTACAAACTGTGATACCTGATTAAGGTAAAGAAAACTGAGACTTAGAGCACAGAGCAAGCATACATGAGCTCATGTAAACATCAGAGAGAGCTTCCCTGAGGAGGTGACATTTGCATAGACTGATCTTAAAGGAAAAGAAAAGGCATTGCTAGAAGGAAAAGACTTGCCAAGGCCCTGAGGCAAGAGAAACTGTAGTCTGTTTCTGGATGTTAAAACAGACCTATCAAGGGAAGAGGCATGTATTAGCTTTCCTGTCAGAGGACACAATACCAGACACCTACAACTTAAAGGAAGAGAGGTTTATTTTGGCTCATGGTTAGTGGATTCAGTCCACAGTCAGCAGGCTCCAAGGCGGAAACATCATGGTGAAAGGGTGTGGTGAAGGAAAGCTGCTCACCTCAAGGAAGCCAGAAAGCAGAGAGGAAAGGGAGGAAGTGGGGAGGGTGATATATTCTCCAAAGGCACCTCCAAGCGGGTCTCACCTCCCAACAGTACACTTGTGATAGATACACTGATGAGTTACGAACTCATCAGTGGATCAACCTGCTGATGAATATACCCCCTAAATGATCTGATCACCTTCCAAAAGCCATCTTGGAACACAGGAGACTCTGGAGGGACATTCTAGATCTAAAGCATTACAGAGTGGGAGGGGTGGACAGATGGGCCTTGCTTGGATGATGAGGTGTGGATGTCCCCACTGCAAAGGAAACCCAGGTGAAAGCAGGTTTGGGAGGAGTCAGCTTGGGGCTAGGTGAAAGTCAAATTAACCAGGGTCAAGGCCCAGCTGCAGGGAGCATCAGAACTACCTCCCATGCAAGGGTGGCAGCTACGGCAAAACCACCTTGCTCACTTTCCCACCCCAATCCTGGCTAAGCGTGTGTGGGATAGGTTCTGGCCTCACCTTGGGATTTGAGGAAGTGGATCTTGCTTGGAGATACTAGAGAGCACAGACTAGTGGAATGAGGAGGAACTAAGTGCCAGAGCCCCTCCCAGTGAGGGGCTGGGGGACCAGAGAGGACCAGGCCTGGAACACTCAGAGACAATGCCAGGTACAAGACACTGGCCAAACTAGGTGGAGTGGCTGAAGGGATAGGCATAAGGATGACTCCAAGTGGGCCCCTGGTGGTCGCCCCCCTCTGTCATACCCAAGTGTTCCTCCAGGGGCAGGAGCCTGTGGAGTTATCAGGGATGTGTGCCTCCATGGGTGCCTGTGTCTGCCCTGCCATGGATGCGGGAACACGGACGCAGGTGCCACAGTGTGCAGCCAGGGTCAGGTTCGTGGGTCAGGGACCAGATCTGTGTGGGACTGCAGTGTGTTGACGTGGGTGCACTCGACTGACCCATCCGGCACACGGGCCAACGAGGGAGGGGCGCACACTGCACACAGACCTGCTCTGTGTAGGGATGCACGCGTCCCATGCGTGCATCTGTGCCTCCACGGTGTAAATCCGGTTCAGTGTGTGCCCAGGCTGGGTACCGGTGTGGACGGAAAGTGCGTGTCGCGGCACATACTCGCCTTTTTGCATGGTTGTGCACGGCAGGTGTCCTGGGGCTGGGTTGGGGAGAAGCTGGCCAGCAGAGGTGAGGTCCCGCGGCTCTGGGCGGGCCGTGAGAGGAGGGGCGGCGCGGCGAGGCGAGGCGAGGCTCCGAGGGCGGAGACCCCTCCCCCATTGGGCGGGGCGCGGGGCTCGCCGGGCTCTCTCCCAGCCCACGGAGGAGGCCACAGCGCCACCGCCAGCCCCAGCCGCGCCGCCGCCTCGCTCCCAGCGACGCTGGAACTGACTCCGCCACCGCGAAGGGGCTGAGTCCCCAGAGAAGCAAAGGTGGGAGGACCCCGCCTCCCTGGCCCCGCACCGACACCCCACCCCCGCCACCTAGCCGATCCCGCCCCGGCGGCGGGCCGGCCGTATGCTGCAGATGGTGAAGACCCTGGCCCAGTTCACCATCGCGCTGGAAGACATGCGTGAGCTGGGCCCTGCCGCCGCCTCCCAGGAGCCCGCCGAGGGCAGCGGCGCTGACTTGGAGGAGCTTGGAGAGGCCCAGGTACGGGGAGGAGGAGGGCAACCAGGACCTGGGCCATGGTAGGACTCAGCTGGCCCAGGAGGTCGGGGAGTCAGGCACGGGCAGATGATGGCGCACAGGGCTGAAAGCTCAGATAAGGGGCCCAGCTCCCTGGGCACTGGGCTTGGGGCGCTGTGACCGGCCATGAGGTCAGGGAGGTTGAGGATGAGGAGCCTTGGCAGGGAGCGGTGTGGCTGGCAGGGTGCTAAGGTCAAGGCCCAGTGACACTCGGCTTATGGAGTGGGTCAGGATGGAAGCAGATTTGTTGCCAGGGATCTGTTGGGGCCACAGGCTGGGTAGCAGGAGGGTTTCTAGTGTCTCTCTGAGGCTTGTGTGCTGGAGAGTAGCCACCTTTGCCTGCCCCTTGCTGTCCTCCCCCGGCTGGACCTGCTGGGCTTTAGAGATGCTGTTCTGCATTCTGGGTGGGAACTGTGGTGTCCCAGTTCCCCACTCAGTATGCGCCCAGCGAGGGAGGGGGAGGCCACCAGTCTGTTGCCTTGCCGTTGTGTGTTTTTCTGGGCCTGGCCTCTGATTGTTCCACTCTTAAGGCCCAGTGGTGGCTGCATGGCTGTCCTCTCCAGGTGCTGTGCTTTGTTGTCTCTGGGCTGGGGTGCCTGGTTCTCAGCAGGGTGACTGGACTCTGTTTTTTGTTTCAGTGCGGGGTATCTTGCCTGTGGCCTCTGTGTATGTGTGTCTGCCTTCACTGTGCTCATCAGAATCTGTCTTTGGGTTGGGATGGCCCTGGAGAAGAGGCCCCCCTCTGTCTTCCTGCTGTATCCCTCCTGTCCTCAGCCCCTTGTTCCCACTTCAGAGCCTCATTTAGTGACCTAAGGAATGGGGGTGTTGAGGGTTGAGGGGACTCTGGAGGGAGGCTGGGCCTACAGGGCTGTCCCACCCAGAACAGGTGGGCCTGCTGATCTGGTTGACAGCTGCGTTGTCCTTCTGCTCCTGCAATCTCTTCCCAGCCCATGCACTACTCTGCACTACTCCCGTGTCTGGGCACGTGCAGAAGGGGACTCCATGCAGTGACAGGGAGATGGTCTTTCTGTTCTTTTAACTGACAGCTGAGTGACAGCCCAGTGTGCTTTGCAGCAGGGAGGAAGCTGGGAAAGGCAGGCATTGAAGCATCAGCCTCCCTGTACTACTCCAGCCCCCTCCCGGCGGCCATCAGTTCCAATGCCAGCCCTGTGTCTCACAAAACCTCCCTGACTATGACCCTCATTGCCCATTGGGCTGGGCCTGGGAGAGAGGTGGAGCCTGGGAGTGGCTGAGGGGCCCAGCTCCCAGCCTGGCCATCCTGCTGTCAGGAAGTGCTCTGTGTGGTCTCACCAAGGTAGGATGAAAGTGGACAGTGAGGGCCACTGTGTGTTGACACTCCCCTACCCCCCGCTGCCATGGTTTTGCAGTCCTGGGAACGAGGAAATGGAATTATGATTAATTCCATTTCATAGAGGACAACATGGAAACAGAGTGGTTAGGTGACCACCAAGGTCCCACAGCCAGGGAGGGCAGAGCTGGGGATCTTTTGCACTGTCAGTCTGGGTGAAAACTTGGGCGGCTGGGACCCTAAGACTTAGCATGAGGTGACTGAGGAGACTCTGGTCCTGGCTCTGCCAGTCACTGACTGTGACCTTGAGCTAGTCATGTCAGCTCTCTGACTTGACTCATCTGTGCAGTGGAGATGACAGCACCTGTGTCATGGAGCTTTAGTCTGCAGCTAAAATGAGGCCACGACTGGGAGATGTAGAGGTGTCCTGGGGATGGGGAGCAGAGGTGGGCAGCCCCCCATACTGTGTGCCCATCTCATACCAACTCCTACTGGAAGCTGCCCTGGTTTTTTTAAGGCCTCAGAAGCATGGAGGAGAGATGGCAGTTGGGCACTGTGAGGCAGGACCTGGTGAAGAGATCAAAGCACAGGGCTGGCAGGGGTATGCAAGGAAGCCTGCTCACTTCCCTGAGGGGGTGCCACTTACCTCACAACCACCGAGTTCCTGGTATGGGAGCCCACTTTTCTGAATGTGCCTCATTGTAGGACTCTGGGGGACAGGCCTGACCCCAAGACCCTGGGTCAGAGAGAGGAGGACCTGAGATGAGTTTAGCACAGGCAGAAAGGTGTGCAGTGGAGCTGAGCGCGGAGTCCACATTCCCAGCTGGCTTCCAGCAAAGCCTTCTCACAACACTCTTCCTGGCAGGGTGGCACTCTGTCTCTCCTGGCATGTGGGTGCAGGGAGCTGAGTGACCTCCTGGAGACCCTATAATTCAGATCCTCAGGATGGAGGTAACAGTGACTGTGTCTCCTTTTCCCAATTCTTAAAATGAGGAGAATGTCATCTGCTTCACAAAGTGATCAGGAAGATTAGATAATATATGAGGTATGATTAAAAAAATACGATCAAGGGGCCAGGGATTTAGCTCAGTGGTTCCGCCGCCTGCCTTGCAAGCACAAGGACCTGAGTTCAATCCCCGGTACCAAAAAAAAAAAAAAAAAATAGGATCGATGTTAAATTTTTTAAAAAGTGTATTACAGTAAAAAAAATGCATTACAGTAAAAGAGACATTACCATGAATTCCCCCTCAAAATGCTCTCCTTCACTTTGAACACACTTATCCCATAGTTCTTGCCACTTTTCTGAAGCAGTTCTGGAAGTCCTCTTTCTTGTCTTTAGTTGTACAGCTAGGGGTGACTTAATGTCCTGAATTGATTAAAGCAGTTACATTTCATGGTCATTTTGACTTTGGGGATGAGCTAGAAGTCTCACAGTTCCAGATCCAGTGAATAAGGTAGAAGAGAACACACTGTCATGTTTTTATGAACCTTCCTTTCCATTGTATGGCACTCAGCAACAGCATTCTCCTTATTTTTTATCACACCTTGTAAAGACACTCAGGAAAGAGGACTTTCAGAACAGCTTCAGAAACTGGCAAGAACAATGGAATAAGTGTGTTCAAAGTGAGGGGGAGTGTTTTGAAGGCGATTAATAGCAGTGTGTCTTCTATTGTAATAATTTTTAAAAATTTAGACATTTCACTGTATTATATTTTGATCACCCTTTGTAAAATGCCTGGGACAGTGCCTAGCTTGTTGGAGGGCTCAGCAACCTTTTAAAAACAGAGTTGGGACCCAGCCTTGTCTGACAGTGGCTGAAGCCTGACAGTGGCTGAAACCTGACACTGCCCAGCTATGTGATCTCCAGCACTGACTTCACCTCTCTGGGCCACAGTGTTTTCATCTGTGGCAGGGGTGACAGTGCCTACTCTGAAGGATGGTGTGAAACTCAGCCAGTTCTGGCATGACCCCATAGCATTGACCCAGAAGCTGGGGTTTTTCAGACTTGGCAGAGTTAGCAGCTGGAATAAGTGGTGGCCTGGAGGCATCTTCCTTTGCAAATGTGAGAGTTTATTGATTTTTTAAAATCCTTTTCAAGAGCCCATTAGGGGAGCCAAGAAAGGAAACCAGAGGTCTCAGGTGTGCCCACAGCTGCAGCAGGGATGGAGGTGGGGTGGAGGAGTGGAACTAACTCTGAGGAGGGGTGTGTTTAAATGTTGCGGGGGGGGGGGGGAACACCTGCAGGGGGAGCACCTGAGTCAAGGCCTGGCAGAGTGGCATCCAGGATGCTTTGGGAGAACAGCAGGAGCCCTGGGGGAGGGCAGGTTTTGAAGGCCAAGGAGAGAGGGTATGAATGGGTTCTCTGGGCCTACAGGTGAACCTGCATGTGCTGCAGGTAACAGGGTCCGAGGGGACAAGGCATTGCTCACCTTCTGCTCCTGTCCCCACAGGACATGCGGAAGCACGTGACCATGACCCTGCTGGACACAGAGCAGTCGTATGTGGAGTCGCTGCGTACCCTGATGCAGGTGAGAGACCCCCACACAAACACCTGAGAGCAGCCATTCTGAGCCTAGGGGCCAGTCAAACTGGGGGAGGCAAACCCATGCCTTGGTCTAGTGAGCTGTAATCCTGGGACACACTGCTCCTCCATGGAGAACCCCCGACATGATAACCCCAGAGGAGGAGGAAGCTCCCTCCAAGGCAGGAGAGAATGGAGAGGGATTAGGCCAGGCCACCTGAGGGCAGAAGTCCCCACCCTATGGTCCTTTTCCATTCTGTCAGAAGCCCTGGACCCAACTTCAGAGCTGTGTACCCCTTCAGGTCTGCCCTCGCTCTGTTCTATGCATTGACTAGGAAAATGTGCCTTGAGTGGAATGGAGTACTGGGCACCTGCAGTGGCAGGCCCTGCTCCAGATGCAAGAAGCAGAATGATGACTGAGTGATGAGCCCCTGCCTTGGGAGCTCTCAGTCCTGGTAGGAACATACCTCAGTCCATGGGGCACTCTGGAAGCACAGGGTCAGCAAAGGCTCCCAGGAGGAGGTACTGGTTTCTGCCAAGTCCTCTTCTCTCAGCAGCAGGAATATGAGGTGCAGAGTGACATAGGAGAGGGCCTAGTGCATTCATAGGTCCATGTGGCCAGCATGGAACATAAGGGATTGGTTCTAGGGTGACACTGTGGGAAGGGACCACATTGTAGGGGCCCTGAACACCAGGAGGAGAGTTTGGATTCACCAGGGACCCTGGAGAGTCAGAAAAGGGTTTTGAGCAGGGCAGGTGTGTAGTCTGCTTCATGCCTTATGAAACCTGTCTGATTGTTGGGAAGGTGGGTGGCAGAGGAGGAGCTAGGGCCAGTGAGATCAGGCGAGGGCAGAAGCAGCAGAGGGAGCTGGGGCCAGACACTTAGGAGGTGAGATGGCCAGGCCAGATATGGTAACCAGTGGGATTTGGAGGGCATTGTGTGGAAGCCCAGGCTTGTATCTGGGCTCTTGGCATGGGAAAGGTGGGGCACAAGGGAAAAGCATGTGTGGTCAAGATGGTGGTGAGTAGAGGCTCAGACGTGGGTTTTTCGAGCAGTCCAGAGCCTGGATACATATGCTAAAGTGGGCCCTGCCGTGCAGTGGAGGATGAATTTGCTCAGGCACCTGGGAAGGGGTAAAGGTGGAGCCCTGGTAACAACTATATTTCATCCATTCATTCATTCATCCATTGCACAAATCTGTGAGTCCCTTCTGTGTACTACACTGTGTTCTGGGTTGGGGATACATCCAGATCAGTAATGAGCATGAATGATAGGGCCTGGTTCCTGAAACTCATAGTCTATGGCAGAGATCAGCAGTCACCAGCTAGACACTTGATGTCAAATGATGACACAGAAGTTCATGAGAATACATACATGCAATGGATATTTCTCAGCCAGAAAAGGAGGGAAATTCTAACATGCACTGCAACACGGATGAGCCCTGAGAACACGATGCTGAGTGAAATAAGCCAGTCATAAAAGGACAAGTGCTGTATGATTCCACTTATATGAGCTACCTGGAGTAGTGAAACTTAGAGTCAGAAGGTAGAATAATGCCTGCTAGGTCCTGGGAAGGAGGGAGTAGGGAGTAGTGTTTAATGAATGCAGAGTTCCCGTTTGGGAGGATGAAAAGTTCTGGAGCTGGATGGTAGACATGATTATGCAACGATCTGAATATACTTGGTGTGAATGTACTTAGAAATTGTTAAAATATAAATTTTATATTATGTATACTTTGCCACAAAGAAATATGTTGCTTTTTTTTTTTTTTTTTAAGTTCATGGAGAGATAAGAACATAGAATGGTTAAAAAAAAAGAAAGAACATAGAATGGTGCCTTTCTTGCTGTGGGTGGGGAGTTGTCAGAAAAGGCTTTTCTGGGGTCATGTGTCTAGTAGAGACCTGAGGGTAGGTAGGGTTTCAGCAGAGAGAGACCCTGGAAAACATGGTTCCAGGCAGAGGGTACAGCAAAGGCCAGGGATCTGGGGAAGCCTAGAGCAACCAGAGGTGGCCTGTGTGGCTGCTGGGAAGGAGGCATGACCAGACCTTGCGGAGCCTGAGGGCTACTGGCAGGGACTGGGCTTTCCTGCGAGTACAAGGAGGCCACAGAAGGACACCACCAGAATGTCTGGCAGGAAGAGTAGACAGGCAAGGGTGAGGGTTGGAGGCAGTAGAGTCAGATGTCCAGAGTTTGAGTCACTTGCCTCCCACTGAGTGATCCTAGCTGCTGAGCTTTGATTTTGCCTGCAAAATGTAGCTAATCCTACCTGTTTCCTAGTCCAAAGATTAAAAGGTAATGTTGCCACTTGTGCCAGCAGGGCAGAGAGGCAAAAGCAGCAGTGGGGAGAGCTGAGAGCAGGCAGGGCCTGGCATGTTTTCCCACCTCTGAATCTCAGGCCCAGAGCAGGGATGCAGGTGTGGAAGGTGTGCAATAGCTGTGGGTGGAGGCAGCCAAACCCAACAGGAAGGTGACACCCACACCTGGGGGCTGTGGAGTGCAGGGGTCGGGAGCATGGCTCCAGCATTGAAACTTGGCTGCACTCTGGACCAGCAGTGTGACCTGGTGCCTCTTTCTTGACCAGCCTGTGCCTTAGCTGCCCAGTCTCCAGATTACAGAGAGACATGTGATTCATTTCTAACACTGCCAGCAACTCTGTGTGCATTCATGTGTGTGTGCATATGGTTGTATTAAATTTTGTATTGACCTTGTGAGATAGAGATTATGATTCCCTTCTTTAGATGAGGAAATGAAAGCTCAGAGGTTCAGTCTTGGGTCACGGTCATTGTCTAGTAAGTGGTGGGAGTTGACATTTACTGAGTCCTAGTCCATGCCAGGACTGTTCTGAGTGCTTTACATGAGGTCCTTCATACACACTGACTATAATGCCCGTCTTACAGACGATGAACCTGAAACACGAGAAGGGAAGAAGCTTGTCCAAGGTCACACTTAGGAAATGTCATAACCTGGGTGGAAACCTTGCCAGTCTGCCCACCCATCTACACTGCCTGAAGCACAGTGGTATTCAAATGGAGTTTGGACTCCATAGCCCTGGTGCTGACCTCCAGTTATCACAGCCAACAAAACTCATTAGCATTGTTCTTGCAAGCCAAGAGAGTTTTTTTGTTTTGTTTTTTCAGTTTATTAATACATATATGTAATACATAATTTGTGTATTCCTTGTGAGAAATTGATACGTGTACTTAAGATACATGTACTTGAAGAGTTTAAAATAAAGAAGTTAAATACTGACATAGCAGCCAGGAGGAGGTAGGATTTGAAGCCAGGCCCCAAGGTGGGCCTCCTTTCCTAGATGTGACTCTTGCACCCTGTCTTCAACCTCAGTACTCCCAGCTATGAAATTCCTTTCCCCTGAACACTGTGACCAAGCCCCTTTGTGGTACCCTGACACCTCTACTCTGCCCATTCCTGGGTACCTGCTCCCTTTTTGCATCCTGTGTATAATCATTCACTTATTGGGCATGTTTGTTTTCTGCGCACTGCACTCAGATCCCAGGCCCACAGGTACAGGGGTCTGAGTCCCAGGGCTTGTGGCCTCACATGCAGTAGTTGCTCAGCAGGCATTTTTATTGATTGACTGTGATGTTAGCTAAGCAGGTTCTCTATGGGCTTCTCCGTCCCTGTTTACTCTTTCCTCCCATTGTGTGCCTGCCTCTCTGTGCGGTGTGGCACCCAGAGGTGAGTGGCATTAGCTTCTCCTTGGGGGCCAAAGATCCTGCCCCAGGCACAGTGCCGGCTCAACAGGCCTAATAGTGCCAAGAGGAGGTTGCCTGCCTCTCTCTTTCCTGTCACCCTGGGCCTTTTCACAATCCCCATTCAGGCAAGAGGATTCTGTGGAGCTTGATTTTCTCAAGTTTGTTTTACAAAACAAGCCAATTTTTAAAAATGTTTAGTATAAATTTTATTGGAACATCACATGCTTTTTCAAACAACGTTTCTTTGGCCTGTAGTTACAGTGTGGGCCAGTAGAGGGCAACCTCTCCATATGAGTCTCAGCCACGGACCTGGGCAAGTTTGTGCTCAGGTACACACCATTGACTGCAAATTCAAGGTGGAAAACAGAAATTTTAGTCACTGACCAGCAGATATGAAACCTGTTAAAACAGTAACTTCCCATGAGTCTTTCATGCCCCAGCCTGCCATGTCTTCTCGGCAGTGTCACCTCTTACCCTGTGATTTCCACACACAATTGATTCTAAGACACATGTTCATCACATTTTAACATCTCTGAAGCCCACATTCATCCTCTAATTAGTGGCAAATCCTAAATTAATTAACAGCAAGCTTTTTTCTTAAAGATAAATAAAATGCAAGCTCTGTCAGGGCAGGGATTTGAGTCTTTTTGTTCACTGGTGTCTCTCACTTCCTATAACAGTACCAGGAACATAACAAGTGCTCAATAAATATTTGCTGGGTTAGTTTGGAGAGGTCTCCCAGGGAGCTCCCCCTTCTTGCTTTCTTCATTCCAAGCTCTCTTCATGCATCCAGCAAACCTTTCCTGAGCCCCTTTACCTCCATCTTGTGCCAGGCCCTGGGCTGGGCCAGAGGCAGGTGTGGGGATAGGGCTTCCCATCGCCTCTGCAGCCTCCAGTGTAATGAAGGAGACACAGAAGTCAGGGCAAGAGCAGGCCCCGATGATTCCCCATGTACTCACCCAGGGATTGTGCAGGTGGGGCGAGGGTGCCGTCTCTGCCGGAAGGCCCACTGAACCTGTGGGTCCTCCAGGGCTACATGCAGCCACTGAAGCAGCCAGAGAACTCCTTGCTGTGTGACCCGTCACTGGTGGATGAGATCTTTGACCAGATCCCTGAGCTTCTGGAGCACCATGAGCAGTTCCTGGAGCAGGTGCGGCACTGTGTGCAGACCTGGCATGCCCAGCAGAAGGTGGGGTCCCTGCTCGTCCAGTCGGTGAGTGCCTCACATACTGCCCGACTTCCTACCTACTTGCCCCAGACACTTACTCTGACCTCAGATCTGACCTGAACCTGAACATCGCCCACCCCTGGTATGGACTCTGGTCCCAACCAGACATTGGTACAGATCCTGGACCCACCTCCAGAGGCTGGAACTGACTTGTCCCTAGTCCTAACCCTGAGCTGGTGCTGACGCTGACCCTGACGTCACATGGATGCTGGTGCTGTCCTGTTTTGTTTTTTTCTGCTTAGTTAATACTTTTAATTAAACAATTGTAATTACACAACTGCCACTATTCAGTATTTTGTATAAAACCAGTTACAATACAGAGTATTTTCAAATGCAACAATATGTATCAAACTATATATATATATATATATGCAAAGTTTACAGGCCATTATGAAGCTTTATCTTAAAAATACCTTCATGAAAATAAACATTCAACCAGTTCTCTCAGCTTTAAAAAATATAATTAGAAATATACATTTTAATAAAAAATCAAGACAATGATTGATCAAATACTGATTACTCAGTTATTTTAAAACTTTTAATAATCTGTACTTGAATGCACATTAGATAAAAGTCTGCAAATTATTAATCTAAAACTGCAGTACTCTAATCCAGTGAACAAGTCTGCTGACCAGTTCCACTGGGTAATTGAGGTAATTTCCAACACGGTATAGGTGAATCATCCAGTCTTTTAAACACATCTATAGCATTTTCACTTAGCAACATGGAAAATACTTAGATTTAGGAGAGAAGGAAGAGCAGCAACTAACCTCACCAGGGCATTTCAGTGGAAGAGAACTATTCAAGAAATGAAAGATGGGTTAAGATTGTTTTTGATGAGCACTCCTTTCCAAAGTGCAGTAAGAAATTTTTAAAATATTTTGAAGGGCGGCTGAGTTACCCTTAGAACAAACACCCAGTGGTCACAGTGGTTATTTGTCAAGCTTGGCATGAACCTCAACTACTGCCCTAACTCTGGATATGATTTGACAGAGACACTGGCCTCATTCTGACCAGCTCTCTTCACCAACGATTTTAATAATCATAGCTAACACTCTGGCACTTACCTAGTGTGCATTATTCGAAATACATTATGTGTACCAAGTACCCCCTGAGAGCTGGGCATGGTAGCACATGCCTGTAATCCCAGCACTCGGGAGGCTGAGGAAGGAGGATCATGGTGAGTTCAAGGCCAGCCTGAAAGGCCTAGCAAGACCCTGTCTCAAAAAACTGAAAAGAAAAGTTGATGGCTAATGCAGAGAGATGAGTAACCTGATCAGAATCACAAATAGTGAGTGGCAGAGGAGTCTGCTCTCGGGAACCTGGCTTCAGGCCCCAGCTCTCTTGTGTTGCATAGCCCTCTCACAGGCTGCCCTGTAAGCTTTTCAAGGTCCTGCAGTAGTGACTCAAAATTCAAAAAGAGCTGCAAAAACAAACCTGATAAAAATTCAATTAAATTTCTGTAAACATGCCATCTTCGGGGCTGGGGATTTAGCTCAGTGGTTCCAGCACCTACCTCGAAAGGGCAAGGTCCCGAGTTCAATCCCTGGTACCAAAAAAAAAAAAAAAAAAGAGGCTGGGGATTTAGCTCAGTGTTTCCGCTGCCTGCCTCACAACCAGAAGGACCTGAGTTCCATCCATGGTACCAAAAAAAAAAAAAGAGAGAAGGGCCGGGGATTTGGCTCAGTGGTTCTGGTGCCTGCCTCAAAAGTGCAAGGTCCTGAGTTCGATCCCCTGTACCAAAAAAAAAAAAGAGAGAGAGAGAGAAATCTTATCTATTTTGAGAAGTGAGTGTGTTTTAATATGTTTGCTATGATGTGGAATGGGGCCTTGAACCTGAAAAGGTCTTATAATTTCCTGCCAACCTGGAAGTTGATGTGACCGGGGCTTTGCCCTCTCCTGCCCTGAAGCAGGGACTCAGAGCCCCAGAGAGACCCAGAGACACACTAAAGGTTATTTAGCCTGGCCATGGTGCAGCTGGGCTAGGACCCCAGGTGTCCTCATTCAGCCAAGGCTTCTGACCTGACCTAAAACATCGCCTTTAGCTTTCCATCAGCCAGCCCACAGGTATCAGCCATTGTCCTGTGCTCTGCCCTGAGGCTGGCTATATGGTCTGGGAAAGGAGCACTTCCATCCTCAGAGAGGGAGAACTTGTCCTGGGGTATCAAGAGAAGCCAGAGGCTGGGTGGATATCAGGCAGAGTTCTAGACGGAGCAAGTGCTTCCTGGAAGAGGCATACCTGGAACTTGGCCCTGACAGTGGTAGCAGTTGGGGTGGTAACTGCATTCTTGGTGGAAGTAATTGGGTGAGCAAAGGCCAAGTGGCTGGAGTGAGTCAGTTCATTGTGAGGACAGTGAGGAGGGACCTGCCTGCTGGACTTGGTATACTCTGAGGCCTTCAAATGGAAAGGTCCAGTTGGAAGTGAAAGAACCAGGCCTGAGCTCAGAGGACACATCCTGGCATGCAGATGTATGCTCGCACACAAACATGCACAGATAAGATATACCTATGTGTACGTGTATGTGTACACACACACACACACACACACACACAGACACTGTGTTAATGAGCTTCTGTTGCTGTGACAAAATGTCTGAGAAAAGGAAAGGTTTATTTTGGCCCACGGTTTCAGAAGTGTCAGTCCATGGTCAGCAGGCCTGTGGGGAAACAGAACATCAGAAAGGCAGGGTTGAGGATGCTGCTTTCCTCATGGTAGCCAGGAAGCAAAGTGGTGGTGGGGGTTACTGAGCCTTCCTCCTTCCACCTTTATTCCTTCTCATCCCCCACCCTACTGGATGGTGCCACCCACACTCAGAGTGGGTCTCCCCGATCCATTTGCTGTCCCATCTGCCATTGGTCTCTGGAAACACCCTCACACCCACGTATGCTAGACTAATTTCCCAGGCTTTTCTCAATCCAATGAAGCTCATGACCTAGATTAACCATTGTGCATACCTAATCACAGGGTCATACATACAACAGATACATACTTAGAGGCACAAGACATGGAAGCACATGCCTGTTACCATCACGACTGCATTATTTCTAGTTGTAAGGAAAAGATGTTCACTCATAAATTGGTGGAAACCAGAACAGCGTGAGGTGGGATGAAGGATGCCTTGAGGATCCCCAACCTGCCTTTTCACCCACAGTTCTCCAAAGATGTCCTGGTAAACATCTATTCTGCCTATATTGATAACTTCCTCAATGCAAAGGATGCTGTGCGTGTGGCGAAGGAGACAAGGCCCGCCTTTCTCAAGTTCCTGGAGGTATGTGGGCTAGGCCATGGTGTGGAGGCAACCCTTACTCGGGGTCAACTTTGAGAACCCCAGGAGCTCCCAGCCAGGGCACCATGGCCCTAACCTTTGGGTCAGCCTCTGCCCCTGAGCCAAGCTGGAGGGGCTTGCCAGGAAATCCCTCTCTGACACATCATTTCTCACCATTCACCCTGCTTTGGGTTTCAGCAAAGCATGCGGGAAAACAAGGAGAAACAGGCTCTATCAGACCTCATGATCAAGCCCGTGCAGCGGATCCCACGCTACGAGCTCCTGGTGAAGGTGGGTAAGGTCTAGAGGCATCGGGATATAGGAGACCCTGAGGCCTCTTCCTGGTTGACCTTGGCATCAGGGTCTCCAGGGTTTCAGGAGAGGAAGTCCTCCCGTAGTCTTCTGCTGCAGCAATCATTTGGGCTCCAGGGACAGCTAAGCAAGCAGGTCTGGTCCCTATTCCCACCTCAGGACCTCCTGAAGCACACCCCTGAAGACCACCCAGACCACCCTCTGTTGCTGGATGCACAGCGGAACATCAAGCAGGTGGCTGAACGCATCAACAAGGGTGTTCGGAGTGCTGAGGAGGCAGAGAGGCATGCCCGAGTGCTGCAGGAGATCGAGGCTCACATCGAGGGCATGGAGGATGTGCGTGCTCTCCCCCTCACCCCCACTGTCCTCCCACCTTCTGTGTCTGCATCTGTCACTTGGAATTGTGGCTGTGTTCTCCTGTCCATGTGTCCTTGGTCTGACAGCACAGTGCTGGGAGGGTCCACGGGTCTAGACCAGGCAGTGGGGCCGAGGGGTTACTGAGGTTTGTGGAGTGGATAAGTATTAGGAACCACCTTAAGGTACTGAGTCCCTTCTGCCCCACAGCTCCAGGCCCCTCTTCGGCGGTTCCTGAGGCAGGAGATGGTCACTGAAGTGGTAAGAAGTGTCTGTTTCTGCCCACCTGTCCCTACCTCCCTCTAAGTTCCTTCTTTTTGCACCCGACACCCTGGGTCTCGCTGCTCTTCCAGTCCAGCAGGAGCCTGGTTGAGTCCAGGCTCTTTTCTAACTCTCTGGACAGCCAGAGAGAGTCCTCTCCCCTACCTGGGCCTTGCTATCCCCTTGGGCACTGTGGCAAGTGGGTGGGCTTTGGGACGCTGCACCCAGCCTGAACCCCACCTTGGGGCCCACAGAAGGCCATCGGTGGCAAGAAGGACCGGTCCCTCTTCCTGTTCACGGACCTCATCGTCTGCACCACCCTGAAGCGAAAGTCAGGCTCCCTGCGGCGCAGCTCCATGAGCCTGTGAGTGGTTGAGGCAGGCCTGGGGGCACAGACAAGAGCAGCAGTTGTCCTGTCATGGGCCCCATTCATCCACTCTGGACAAAGCACCCCATTGGCTCCCCATAGGTACACAGCCGCCAGTGTCATCGACACAGCCAGCAAGTACAAGATGCTGTGGAAGCTGCCATTAGAAGATGCAGACATCATCAAAGGTAGGGCTCACCAGGACCTGCCAGGGTTCTGGACAATCTGGCCATCTGTCCATCTGCTTTTGGGCCTCACTTTTTCATCTGGTTTGAGGGGCTGGTGTGAGGGACTTGGGTGTACCTACAGAGCCAGAATAGTCGCATGCAGATTACCTTCTCACTGGGTGGGACATGGATGGCAGGTTGGCTGGGTGGAGTGGGGAGAAAGCAAACATACTGTAGTTAGCCATTGATTCCTCTGTACAAGCTCATTTGAGCACCTCATATTAGATGATTTTTGCACCCTTCTGGCTCAGTGGTTTTGTACCCAGGGGACAGAGTACAAGTGAAGGGCTGATTGGAGGGACCCAGGTCATTTGAGGCTGAGTTTGTCAGGGGCTGAGACAGCCTCAAGGAGGTGCTCCTCCTCCTGTCTCTCTTTTCCTCCTTTATGGAGTCAGCCTCATATGAGTCTTACTGTTCTTAGCTTTCTCTCCTTCCTGGTAGCCCAGCTATAAGGCCCAGACTGTCTCCAAGCCCACCTGAAGGCTGCCCCCAGGTGAACCAGACTGTCTCCACAAGCCCTATGTAGGAATTCAGGCTGCAGGTGATGATTGTTGGTCCACCTCATTTCTTCTCACTGGAGAACAGGCTACTTTCAGGTCAGGTACCCATTCCTGGTGCATTCAGCTATGCCCAGGAGTAGGGCAGTTATATGGAAGAAAACACAGCTGCCCAGGCAGTAAGTGAGGTTGAGTGAGATAGTTTCTCTCAGAAGGAATGGGATATTGTTATAGTCTATGTGGGTTGCCATAACAGAAATACCACAGACTATGTAATTTAAAATGAGTCGGAAATTATTGCTCACAATGCCAGAGGCTGGGACATCCAAGATCAAGATGCCAGTCTGATGAAGGGCCTGTTCCTCATATGTGGCCTCACTTGGCAAAAAGGGCATATAAGCTCTCCCAGGGCTCTTTAAAAGGGCACTAATCTCATTCATGAGGGCACCATCCTTATGACCAGTAACCTCCCTAAGGCCCCACCTCATACCAACACACCAGGGATTAGATTTCAGCGTATGAATTTTGAAGAGACCGAACCATTCAGACCATGGCAGAGATACTCCAATCCTTGACTGGTCTGGTCCACACCACTGCTGTCTATCAGCACCCATTCTTTCTGTAGACACAATAGCACAGCCTCTCTGTTCTTTGTGATCCCATCTTTCAGTTCATTTTGTGTCCCTACCCCTCCTCAACAGACTATCCCTCTCCCCTGCAGGGTCCCTGGCCACAGAGCCATTCCAAGGCCTGTCACAAAATCTGTCCCTCCTCTAGAGCTGATATGACCCCTTCTTTCTTACCATTCAGCAACCTGTGACCCAACTAAGTGTATATTCACCACCAGTACACTCTATAAGAACAGAAGACGGGAAAAAACTGTCATTTAGGAAAGAGCAAAAAGAAAGAAGTTTCCTGTCTCTCGATTTGGAGACTTGGTGTCATGACCCAGGGTGTGGAGGGACAGCCCCATGTTTGGGCCAGTGGTCCAGAGGGTACATACCTCCTAAGCCCGACAGTGAGGGCAAGGGGCAAGCCATTTGGCAGTAGTCAGGTGAGGGATAAGACCAGAGCAATCCAGGGCATCAGCTCACTGTCCCTCCTTTGTGGGGATACGAGTCCCTTTGGTCAGCAGATTTGACTTCCTGAGGCTGTGCCTGGTTGGCAGTTCTGCTGTGGCTGGCTGTACCTGCTGCAGCCTAGTGCCCACATAACCTGTGAAGCTGTCTGCCATTACATACTTTGTGCCCTTCCAGTGAGTTCTTAAAGGGACAGATATCGTTTGCCAGGTGGCTCTGAACAGGCCCAGCCCCATTCTCAGGCCTGGGGCTTCTCTGGGAGTTGGCTTAACTAGTAAGAGAGTTCCTGAGGACATGAGGTCTGTAAGCTCTGTTGGGCCAGTTCTCTTGTCTAGGTGAAGGTTGTGCAGCGAGGGAAGAATGTCTGGCCTTGCCTGACCTTTTCTACCTGTCTGTCCATGGGCTTCCTCTGTCCCCACCAGGGGCATCCCAAGCCACCAATCGGGAGAACATCCAGAAGGCCATCAGCCGCCTGGATGAAGACCTGACCACACTGGGCCAAATGAGCAAGCTCTCTGAGAGCCTCGGCTTCCCCCACCAGGTCTGTGCCCTGTGCCTGAGGCTAAGGGTGGGGGTGGGGGCTCTCTGACACTCTCTGAGGGAAAGACACAGCTTTAGCATTTGCCTAAGGGAGGAGGTACCCTTGTCATTTATCAGAAGGGGAAAATTACAGCCTGACTGCTATCTGAGGGAAGTAACGTGTTCTAGTTCTGAAGGTAGAGACATGGCTGTATCCCATTGGAGGGGAAGACACAGCCCAGCCCAGCCCCTGTCTGGGAAAATCCTGTCTTCCTCTTGGTCTAAGGTAGGAGACAGTGCCCCACTTCCTGTGTGAAGGAAGAGGTCAGTCCCTACACATATTCCAAGGACAAGTGCTGGCTATGAGGAGACTTTGGACCTGAGGCCTGGATGTTCTTCCCCACAGAACCTGGATGACGTGCTGCGGGACCTCTCGGCTGCCATGCACCGGGACCTGTCAGAGAAGCAGGCTCTGTGCTATGCACTTTCCTTTCCACCCACCAAGTTGGAGCTGTGTGCCACCCGGCCTGAAGGCACCGATTCCTTCATCTTTGAGTTTCCCCACCCTGATGCCCGCCTGGGCTTTGAGCAGGCCTTTGATGAGGCCAAGAGGAAGCTGGGTGAGCCAGGGCCCATAGCAGCGCTCTCCTCCTAGAGTCTGTGGGCAATGTCTGGCTTCAGAAGCCTGAAACCCTGGAGCTGCTGTGTCTTGTGCTCCAGCAGCTGGCAGGGGTGGTGGTGGTGGTGGTGGTGGTGGTGGTGGTGGTGGTGGTGGTGGACTGAGACTTTTGCAGTGAAACATGGGACCGAATACTAACTGTGGCCTTCCCAGGTCCTCCCTGGCAGCAAAGGAACCCGAGAGACAGGGTCAACTTAGGGGAGAAGTGCCATCATGGGCATGACTAGACAAGACCCTCCCCACCCCAACCCACCACCAAGCATGGCTACATCAAGGAAAGCTGTTGATCAGGGTTCATGGCGTAGAGACCTCTAGGTCTAACATCCTCATTATGAAGATGGGAATACTGAGGCCAGGAACAGCAGTGCAAGATCCATAGTCCCTCACTGTAGTTCGGCTGGGATCAGGCTCTCTCTAGATAGACCCTGAGGGAAGGAGAGGAAGGGAAATGAGGCTGGGGCAGGACCAGGGTAAGGTGGATGCTAAGAAAGGTCTGCATCCTTCTGCCTGTCCTCTCCCTTGTCTATCTGTCCATCCATTTCCACTACAGCATCCAGCAAAAGCTGTCTAGACCCTGAGTTCCTGAAGGCCATCCCCATCATGAAAACTCGCAGTGGCATGCAGGTGTGTGTATGCACGTGGGTCATGTGGATGTGCGTGGCAAAGCCAGCATGTGTTGATGAATTTTTGTTCTGTATACAGCATTGAATATGTGTCTGAAAAGTTGCAGTTTCTTCTTGTGCATGTGGACCCTGAGTTTGTATGTTTCTTAGGTATCTATATCTGTTCATGTGAAGGAAGGCTATAGGATTGATGTGATATATCTAACATACACTTGCACGAGTCTGCATACATATGTTCAAAGGTTCAAAATGTCACATTTGTTACATGCACATTTCCATGATCATATTCACGGTGTATGTGGACTTGGAGGTATGGGTGAGGCTTGTGTCACACAGGCATGAGTGCATTTGATGAGGAAGGAGTGTCATGTGTCCCGTGTGTGCTGTGTGGAGAAGGGTGGAGGGAGGCGTGGGGAATCCACACATACCCATGCAGGCCTCCCTCTATTCTGCTGGGATCACCTGCTGGAAGGGATGCTGGTAGCAATTCCTCTATTTACCTTTTGTTGTCCGTTGGCACTCCTGCAGTTTTCGTGCGCGGCCCCCACCCTCAGCAGCTGCCCAGATCCCACGCCAGAAGTGTGGGTGTGTAACAGCGATGGCTACGTGGGTCAGGTGTGCCTGCTGAGCTTGCGCGCCGAGCCTGACGTGGAGGCCTGCATTGCCGTCTGCTCAGCCCGCATCCTCTGCATTGGGGCAGTGCCAGGCCTGCAGCCCCGCTGCCACCGGTGAGGCCGGGGGTGGGCGGGCGTGGGGACCTGGGAGATAGCCTCACCCCTGGAACACTCTGAGGCCACCCCCACATGGGTGTGGGCAAGGCCTGCACCAGCGGCTGTGCAGCACCTCCTAGCTGCTCTCTCCCACTCTTTTGGTCACTCAGGGAGCATCCCGAGTCGCTGAGGAATCCCCCAGAGACTGCCCCAGAGCCAGCTGGGCAGGAGCTGGACATTGAGGCTGCAGCAGAGGAAGAAGCAGTGACGATGGCCGAGCCGGGGTCACAGCCCTGCCTGCACATCTCCATCTCAGGCTCTGGCCTGGAGATGGCGCCCGGCCCCACGGAGGGTGACTCCCGCCCCGAGTTAGTGCCCTTTGACAGCGACTCTGATGATGAGTCTTCACCCAGCCCCTCAGGAACCCTGCAGAGCCAAGCCAGCCGATCCACCATCTCCTCCAGCTTTGGCAGTGAGTGCCGGGCTTGGGGCTGGCAGCAGATGGAGGAGGGAGTGAGGAGAGGCCAGTGGAGGCCAAGGCGGGACTCAGATCTCAGGATGCTAGCACAGAGCAGTGGTGGCCTGAGAGGTGCGCCAGGATTGTGACACAGGACCCAGAGGACAGTGGGATAGTCAAGTGGGATCCTGAAGATGCTGGAGTGCCCAGTTAAGGCAGGTGGGTTACTGGGTGGACTGGTTGGTCCCTCTGGCCAAGGCTGGTGGCAGCTAGGACTAGGAACCTGCAGGTATGGTTGCTGAGCAGATGCAGAAGGCCCTCAGGAGGGGATGCGGAAGAAATTATAAGGGGGGACTGAGGCTTAGAAAGACATCAGATCTCTGGCCTGGTGGAGGGGAATGAAGACAGAGACCTTTGTCCCCTTCAGATGAAGAGACCCCGAGCTCCAAAGAGGCCACAGCAGAGACGACCAGCTCAGAGGAAGAGCAGGAGCCTGGCTTCCTGTCACTGTCTGGCTCCTTCGGGCCCAATGGACCCTGTGGCACCAGCCCAATGGATGGGAGAGCCCTACGCCGCTCCAGCCATGGCTCCTTCACACGGGGCAGCCTTGAAGACCTGCTGAGTGTGGACCCGGAGGCCTACCAGAGCTCTGTGTGGCTGGGCACTGAGGATGGCTGGTAGGGGCAGAGGATGAGCTGGGGACGGTGTCAGAACTGAGCTTCATGCTCTGGAAATCATACGGTGTCCTGAAGCAGAAGTGGGAGGGCTTTGGGTCAGGGTTCAGGGGTCCTGTCAGCCAGGATGGCACATGGCCTAAAACCCACAGAGAGGTTATGAGATCTAGTGTCCTGTGCAGGTATCTGGTGCAGGGGAGATGGGGGTGGAGGGATAACTTTTGGGGCTGTGTATAAGCATTTGTCACAGGTGCTTACCCTCATCCACAGTGTCCATGTGTACCAGTCCTCTGACAGCATCCGTGATCGCAGGAACAGCATGAAGCTCCAGCACGCAGCCTCTGTGACCTGCATCCTGTAAGGCCCCAGTGTGCTCTTCCCATCCTAACCCTTTACCGCCACACACGCAAACCTCTTCTGTTCACCTGGGCCCCTGCCCAATCAAGCCCTCCTTTCAGGGGGGATCATGGGACAGAGCCTTGGGCCAGCTGTGCCTCTTATACACTGTGAACTTGGGCAAGTGCTGCCTCTTCTTAGCCTCAGGCTTATCCCACCTGGAGAGCCAGGGTGAAAGGAGGTTGTTTCTCAAGAGTTGTAGACATTTGGTGATTTCCCTGGCCCCAAGTAACCCACTTAATCCTCCCAAAGTCCTGACTCCTTCTTTTCCCTTCTTCTCAGGTATCTGAATAACCAGGTATTTGTGTCTCTGGCCAATGGAGAACTTGTTGTCTACCAAAGGGAAACAGGTGGGTGTCCCTGAACCCTGCTCACCCTGATCCCCTTCCTCATGGTGGAGCTCTCTCCTGGGAAAAGTGGGGGCCTCAAGCTCTTGGGGCTGGAGATGTGGCTTTGGGCAGCCTCTGTGTCCTTGCTTATAAATGGATGTTCACATCTCATTTCAGGGGAAGGGGAGGCCTAAATTCAGTACTGCACTGAATCTCCTCTTTTCTTTACTCTGCTCCCACTCCAGGTCGTTTCTGGGACCCCCAGAACTTCAAATCGGTGACCCTGGGTGCTCAGGGGAGCCCCATTACCAAGATGGTGTCTGTGGGTGGGCGGCTGTGGTGTGGCTGCCAGAATCGAGTCCTTGTTTTGAGCCCTGACGCGCTGCAGCTAGAGGTAGCAGGGAAAGGGAGCTGGAATTGATAAATTTGGATAAGTTGGGCCCACCTGAGAGGGAGATGAGACCTGGGGGCAGAGAAGCAATCAGCTGAGGGGTGGCGACCTTCCTTGACCCTTGCGTGATGCTGAGCCGGGCCCTGTCCTTCTTCTCTAGCTGATGAGGAAGACAGTAAGTGCCATGTTTGTTAGGATTCCCTTAGCCTCCTGGCCACCCTCTCTTCTCAGCACTGGTATTGGGATCTCTTGGGGATAAGTCAAAGATCCTTCCTGATGTTTCCGTCTTTAGCATTAGACTCCGGCATGGGGTCCTCGTTTCATTTACGTACATGCCAGAGGTTTCTGGCCCAGGTGGTATCCTCGGGCAGTAAGTTACCTTGATTTCCCTCTCATTGGCTCATTGGCTGGGCTGGACACAAAGCCTAGGTTCAGGCCCCAGCTTCATGGCTGACTAGTTGTGTGGCCTTGGGTGGGTTGCTTTTCCCTCCTAGGCTGGGCATCCCCATCTGTTCAGGGAGAGGCCAATGACCAGTCTTAAAACTCTCCAAGCCTTGAAGTTCTCTAAGTCTGAGGTACATGGGGAAAGGGCACGTCCATTTTAATTCCCAAGGGCTGAATGAGGAGGCACCAGTCCACCAAGTTTTGGAAGGTTAGTTGTCCAGACCCAGGGGCAACATGGCTGGGCCTGTCGGTCCTGATGGGGATCCTGATAGGTTTGGTGGGCATTGTGAGGAAGGAGGGATGGACACAGGTGGCTCAAGGCAGGGGATCAGGTGACAGGCCTGCAAGTCACCTGTCTGCTCTCTGCCTTCTCCTCACCCACAGCACACGTTCTGTGTGGGGCAGGATTCAAGCCGAAGCGTGGCTTGCATGGTGGACTCCAGCCTGGGCGTGTGGGTGACATTGAAAGGCAGTGCTCATGTGTGTCTCTACCACCCAGATACCTTTGAGCAGCTGGCAGAAGTAGATGTCACCCCTCCTGTGCACAGGATGCTGGCAGGTACTGACCTCAAACTTCCACTGCACTTTCCCTTGGAGCCTTTGCCCCATCAGTGAGGAGGCTGAGCCAGGGCCACCGCTATGCCCCAGAGCTGATCTGTTTCCCACACAGGTTCAGATGCCATCATCCGGCAACACAAGGCTGCCTGCCTACGGATCACAGCGCTGCTGGTGTGTGAAGAGCTGCTGTGGGTGGGCACCAGTGCTGGCGTGGTGCTCACCATGCCCACCTCCCCCAGTACTGTCAGCTGCCCACGGGCACCTCTCAGCCCTGCTGGCCTAGGCCAGGGGCACACGGGCCACGTCCGCTTCCTGGCTGCAGTCGAGCTGCCAGATGGCTTCAACCTTTTCTGCCCAACCCCACCCCCTCCTTCAGACACAGGTGGGTCTGCACATTCTACCCCAACCCAGGGATTCTGGACTTTTGGATTAGGACTCCTTTTTGTTCTGCCAAAAGAGTTTTAAGAGGGAGGAGAGGCCACGGGTTTAGCTCAGTTGGTAGAGCACTTGCCTAGCATGTGCAAGGCCCAGGGTCTGATCTTCAGCATCACATAAAAAAGCAGGGGTTGGGCCGGGGATTTAGCTCAGTGGTTTCGTCGCCTGCTGTGCAAGCATAAGGACCCGAGTTTAATCCCCAGTACCAAAAAGAAAAAAAAAAAAGGCAGGGGTAAAAGTCTAAAAACTCCCAAAATGAAATATACTAGGGTACTGTATATGTGTTAAATGTGTATGTGTTGAGTCTGTGCCTATATGTGCATAAAATTCTGTCCAAAGGAAGTGTCATGGGAGACAGGAAGTAAACTATAAGCTAAGAAGCAAAATATAGCACAGATATGTTTGTAGGAAATATATCCTGTTGTATATATTTCTTATATGCAACAGGGAATATAACACTAGAAATGATGTATAGGACAAGAAGACTCAGGAAGTGATGTACAGAGCAGGAAATGAAATAGCACTAGAAAAGAGGACATCTAATGGCTTATATGGCAGGAAGTAGCCTGTGAGAATTAGAAAGTAAAGTAATGGAAAATGAGGTCCATCAGAGAGGTCACAATCAGAAAAGTCTTGCTTTGGCAGGACAAGAAAACATATTCCCAAGAAGAGGCTGCGGGATTTGGGAGGCAGTAAAACTTTAGTCAGGAAGGGCCGGGGATTTAGCTCAGTGCTTTCGTTGCCTGCTGCGCAAGCGCAAGGACCTGAGTTTGATCCCTGGTACCAAAAAAACAAACAAACAAAAAAAGCCAGTCAGGAGCAGTCTGGGTCCAGAGAAGACTTGAGCTACCAAAAGGAGAGATGTGTATTAGAAACAGGAGCAGTGTATACAGTTGTGCACTACTTAACAATGGGACGTGTCGCTTTTTGTTAGGCAACTTCATCATTGTGTGAACATCATAGAGTATACTCACCCACCCTAGATGGTGTGGCCTGCTGTGCAGCTAGGCCATATGGTATATATAAATGGTATAGCCTATTGCTCCTGGGGCCATGACAAACAAAACAGTACAAGATGAAATCAAGGACAAGAGAAAATGATGCAGTGAAGAAGTACACTAACAAATATATGAGGCTGTTGCTAGCATAAAATGGCATACTGTTTACAGTAAAATTTTTTTTGCATAACTAATATACTATGAAACAACAATAAAAAGTTTAGTATAATAGCTAGGCAAGGTGGTGCATGTATATAATCCCAGGAGGCTGAGGGAGAAGAATGGCAAGTTCGAGATCAATTTATCGAGATTTTATCTCAAAAAAAAAAGTTTAGGAAATACAGGGCAAGGGGTGTGGCTCAGTAATAGTTTGCTTAGCATCCACAGGCCCTAGGTTCAATCCCCAACACCCCTCATACATATCCAATAACATAGTTGTTTACTAGCACTTTCAATATTATGTATTATACACAAATGTATGTGCTGTACATTTATAGAACTGGTAACACAGTAGATCTGTTTACACCAGTATCATTATGGACCCTTAAGTAATGTGTTGTGCTATGCCTTAAGATGTTGTGGTGTACACCTGTTAATCCAGCATTCTGGGAAGCTGAGGCAGGAGATTCAGAAGTTTGAGCCTGGGCAACTTAGTGACTTAGCAAGACCCTGTTTCAAAATTTAAAAAAAGACTGGGGTGTAGCTCAGTATGAAGACTCTGGGTTCAAGACCCAGTACCACTGAAAAAAAAAAGTCACTAGGCAATAGGAATTTTTTTTTTTTTTTTTGAGACAGGGTCTCACTATGCAGTTCAGGCTGGCCTTGAACTGTGTACCCCAGGCTGGCTTCAAATGTGCAGCGATCCTCCTGCCTCAGACTCCTGAGTGCTGGGATCACAGGTGTGTGCACCACCATGCCCCACTGGCAATAGGAATATTTTTGCTTTGTTAAAATCTTATGGGGCCACCATCATATATATAGTCTATCATCAACTGAAACATTGCTATGCAGCCTGTGACTGCATTATAACAAGAGTACTTATATGTGCAGTAATCAAGAGAGAAACTGGTGTGGCCCTGGGAAGCTAGGTCATTCCTGACTAGAAAATTTAGGAGGGAGTTAAGAAGCCTGACTGCCAGGAAGTGGGCATTTTTTTTCCAAATAAGCTCTTGGCTAACAAGTAGGATCCCTCATAGGAGCGTCACGTCTTTCTTGCTATCTTCTGGGGTATGGAAACTCAGGCTGTGATGGGATAGTAAAGCCACAGTCTCCTCAGGCTGATGGATCCTCCCCTGTGTCCCCCAGGCCCTGAGAAGCTGCCATCCCTCGAGCATCAGGACTCCCCTCGGCACCGACCCCCCACCTCAGCCAGGCCTAAAATGCTGGTTATCAGTGGAGGTGACGGCTATGAGGACTTCCGGCTCAGCAGTGGGGGCAGTGGCAGCAGTGAGACTGTGGGCCGAGATGACAGCACAAACCACCTGCTCTTGTGGAGGGTGTGACCCTGTCCACTGTGGCCCAGGACCTGCCTGCCCACCTGTGCTCAGTCTGCTTGCGTCTCCCTCGCCCACATGCGGACCTTGACCAGGAGTGTCTAGCTGGGGCACATATGACTTCGTGGGCTCCATCTCATCTTCGAGGAAGCATTCCTGCGGGAACACCACTGGCCAGCCATCGCCTCCCCCAACCCACTGGCTGCTCTGGTGCTCCCAGTTATAAGCAGGGTGGGGGCATGAAGGCTGCTCAGGACCTCTGTCCCTGGAGCTTCTACCAAAGACACGGCCGGGCCTGGACTCCACAGGGCTGGGGAGGGCCATGTGCAATATTTGGAGGGTTTTCTGGGGACAGCAGAAGGCTGAGGGATAGCATCCTTTCCCATGTACAGTATTTATATTCCTTTTTAGATGAGTACTTTCCAAAGCACTTATTTATGCCGTGACCTGGGGCAGGGTATGATGTGAGGAAATGACAGGAGGAAAAAACCTATTCCTGCCCAAGGGGCCACCCTGGGACCCTATCCAAGCCTTCCTGGAGGAACCAGTGTCTCCCCCTATTACACATACACACACACACACACACATTCTGCATGTTCAGGGCACCAAAACTCCACCCCTTGATACCAACTTTCCAGCACATTTTGATGGGGCTGCCTATTCTGACCTAGAGGCAAAGACCAAGTGCCCTCAGTCATTCAGGACAAAATGGTGATTATTGGGGGCAGCAACTCCTCTTACCCTAGGCTTTAGCATTTCCCAGGGTGTTGGTGGTGCCTTCAATGGTTTCTTAATTTGGTGGGGCCTTGGACAGGGCTCTTAGGTAAGAGAAAAGGGCCCTCATTCCTAGCATTTGGCCCTAGCCCCCAGACCCTGCCTCCCTGTGTCTCATGCACTGGCATAGATGGTCACCTTAGGGGGTGAACTTAGGAGCCCCTCTGACCACTGAATCCCTCCTTACAACCCCTTCTGTCAGAGGCATCCCCTTCAGGAAGGACTCCCAGAGCTGAGAGGATGAGCATAGCCTCTTCAAATGGGAAGGCTTCCACTGTGAGGGTAGCTTCTCCCCTGCCTCCCAGGCTGTAGGGAGCCACTCTGACCCTCAGCCCCTTGCTTCAGCTACAACTCCAAAGGTCTGGTTTCAGATGGGGTTTGTTCTGTTTGTTTTTGTTTTTGTTTGGGGTGGGTGGGTCATTGTGGTCTTAGATTATGTCTGTCTTGCTACCAAACAGTCATGTATTAACTTTTCTTGGATGATGAAATTTAAAGAGTCAATAAATAAAAACACCAAATGACTGTTCCCCATTGGCAGCCATAGTGGCCTCCTGCCAGCAGCTTTGGGGCTTTGTTTCCTAGCCACAAGGGCTTCCTGACACTGACTCACTTGGCCAGAAGAGAGGCCTTGGAGACCACAAGTCATGCTGAGGTGGTGAGTTGCCACTGACTTGCTATGTTACCCTGGACAGGTTGCTGCACCTATCTGGACTGTAGTTTCCTTTTGGGAAAATGAAGGAATTATGCTAGTCCAGTGCTTCATAACTGGGCTACTTATTAAAATCTCTTGGGCTGGTTATTTAGCTCAGTGGTTTCACCACCTGCTGCGCAAGCACACGGACCCAAGTTCAATCCCCAGTACCAAAAAAAAAAAGTCTCATGGGTGACATATGCAAATGTGCAACATAATGTAAACACACCACATGTGTATAATTTATGTATCAGTCAAGAGCTTCTGAGTCAATCAGTTTGGGATAGGCTTGGGAAACTGAAGCTGACAGCTGCAGGCAAATGATCAGAGCACTAGGGACCTAAGGCTTCTCCAAAAAACACTTTCCAGTGAAGCTTCATGGCTGGGGAACCCTGCCCAAGACCAAGGTGAGTCCAGAGTTTTGAGCAGAGGTAGAATCAAAGTGTGATTCTGAGTCAAAGAGGTGTGTCATTCAGTTAGACCTAACAATGCAAAGGCAACACAGGGACACTCCGTGCAGGGCCAAAGAGCTTTTCACACCATGGCACACCTGCAGGGACTCCAAAGGGCAGGGCAGGTGTCAGCTCTCCTAAATGTGTGAATATCTGCAGCCTAAGCAATTGACAGAAAAATTCTGTTCTTGTGCTGGGGTGTAGCTCAGTGGTGGAGCAGGTGCTTAGTTTGTGCAAGGCCCTGAGTTTGATCCCCGGCACTTAAATAATTCCTGCAATGGAGAGCAAACTCATGGTTTGCATATGGGTAGGTCTCATGGGGAGCTGCTGGGTCTTGCAACACCACAGCACACATATAGAATATCTCCCTGCTGCACCATTTTCTCAGTAAAGGGATTAAGCAGATCTGTTAGAGTAGAAGATAACGTTCATGTGGGATTTATGATGAAACAGTATGAGAAGGACAATAGGCTTTGCAGCTGGACAGACCATTTGGAATTTTGACTTTGCCACTAACCAGCTACAGTATATGACTGGGTGGGTTGCACCCTTCTCTGAGCTGTTTCATCATCTAAAATGGGGCTCATAATCTAGAACAGGATGGTTGCTTGGTGTGCACAGGTCTTCAGGTTGCAAGAAAGAGATTCTGCCTTTGAAGTAAAAAGTGTCCTTTCTGGGGAAGACTAATTGGTGCAAGTAACTGTCAGACGGAATGGTGGCCCAGACATGAGACCTCCATTTTAGGACCCCCTGGCCCCACCGCCATGAGTCTGGCTCCTCCACTGTTGCCACCCAATGGCTCCCAGTGTTTCACAACTTCTGCTGCCACAGAACTGGCCCCTCACAGAGCCCAGGCCCAGACTTCAGTTCTGGTACAACATACCCAAAGCCAAATCTGCCATTTTCCCAGCTTGAGTACCTTAGTAGGAACAGGACCAGCATAGCCCGCTGTTACTTGAAAGGCAACCTCCCTGGATGAACAGGCTCAGGCCTTCAGCCCAGCAGAGACTCCTGGAAGACTTAGGTCCCCTAAAGCCATGGTTTTCAGCTAGGGGCCTGAGCCCAACTGAGACCAATTCAGTCAGAACTCTCAGGAGGAACCCAGGTATCAGTACTGTTACTGGAAACTTTATTGAAGTATAACATTTTTATAATAAGAAAGTATGTAAGTGTGCAGCTCAGTGTATGTTCATAAAGTGAACACTCTCAGGCAAAGAAACATCCTGTCACTGCTTATCTTCCTCTTGGTCACCCTAGCTTCAGACACCTTGAGGCTATTTTGCCAGCCGTGGTGGAAAACTTGCTTCAAAGGGAGTGGGTGTGGCTGGCCTCTGAAGGTGAGAGGGGAGAAAGCAGAGCTGGGTCTGAT
The DNA here is from genome assembly GCF_053883595.1 of Heterocephalus glaber. Classification (NCBI taxonomy): domain Eukaryota; kingdom Metazoa; phylum Chordata; class Mammalia; order Rodentia; family Bathyergidae; genus Heterocephalus; species Heterocephalus glaber. The sequence continues at coordinate 28,103,468 of NW_028258293.1, forward strand.
GTTAAAGAGGAAACAATTGGACCAAAGCAAGGAGGGGTGCGAGACCCCTGGTATGAGGGGTCTCTGTGGTGCAGACCCAGGTGGAATGGGAAAGAGGATAGGGAGGAAGCTAGAGTGGGAGCTCTGGGATTAGGGATTTTGTTCTCTTCCATCTCCAGGCCTGCTGCAGCAGCTAACACACAGTAGATGCCCAATAAATACTTGTTGAATTCAATCTGGAAAATCTGGTTTGGGTCTTGAAAGTGACAAAATAACCCCAGCTTCCTTTTACTGTTTGCTGCAAGCCCCTGGAGCTTCATAATGAATGGTCTGGGAGGTGGGTACCACTGCTACCCTGTTTCCAGTGAGGAAAAGAAAAGGCCAGAGGTTAAATGCCTTCTTCAAGGTCCCCCTTCTACTGTAGGACAAAATGTGAATTCACATCTGCTTTGCTCAGGTCTCCGTGCCTCATGGAAGAGAGGAAAGGTCGCCATATGGGATGGCTGGGGTCAGGTGAGACAGCCCGAGCAATCACATCTACTCACTCATGAGATGTCTGGCTCATGTTACCTACAGCAACCCTGGGAAGGGTCACCCAGAGGAGGGGAAGGGTCCAGGCCAAAGACCATCTCTTCTTTCCAGGTAGTCCTTTGGGGTAGGGACAGAGAGCAAGGTTAAGCTGGACCATCTGCTTCATGGGGAAGATGAAGCACAGAGATGGCCAGGGACTTACCTGGAATCACATAGGCAGCATTAAGGCTGGGGAAGAGTCAAGCCAAGATGGTTTCATGTGGTCAGAAAAGCCAGGAAGTGACCCTTAGAAACCACGGGAAGCAGAAGGCAAACCAGCCTCAGTACATCAGTCTGTAGATCCAGAGAGCTTGGTAAGAGGAGCAGTAAACTCCCGGGCAAGGGTCCAGGAGTGGATAGAGGACCCAAGGGCCTGAACACAAGCTCAGCCCTGGCACCTCCTCACATGTGACCTGGGGCAAATGCCTGCCCATCTCTGGACCAAGCTGACCTCAGAGCCCTTCACATCTTCTGGATGCCTGCCAAACACCAAGTCTCTCTCTGTCCTCCCAGACTTAAGCCACAGACCAACTGTGGGAAGCTGCAAGACAAAGTGCTATTTTGGACTGAGTTGTGGCCAATGAGGAGCCCTGATCAGCAAAGGCAAGAGCCTGGGCATCTCAGGTGGGTGAGGGTAGATTGCAGAGCTGGACTGGGGAGGAAGACAGCTGGCATCAGGGATCAGTAGGGGCAAGGTCCCCGATGCCAGACTGTGGGAAGGTACCAAGGGCAAGCATTGACCTGAGAAGGGGAGGAGAGGGAACAGATGGGCTCCAGAGCCCAGTTGCCTGGAAGAAGCTGTTATCCCCCATATGGGGTCTCTGCAGATCCACATGAACTCCTGAGTGGGTGAGCTTGTTCTTAGGTGAAGTCATTTGCCGAAGGCCATCGCAGCCAAGGGCAGAACTGGCAATGGCAGTCTTCCGTTGTCCCATTAAAGCATGTATTCCTCCATTTTTCCTGAGATTTCTCTTCTCCAGGCTTCTTAACCTCAAATGCTTCAGCAGCCACCTGCCTCCCTGGGTATAGCTACACACTTCCTGTTCCTTGATCTGTCCATGTTCTGGGTCCAGAGGGTAACTGGACTGCAAGTACGACCTTGGAATCTCAGCACCACTGCCTGCAGTTGGTGGCTCTGGGTTCCTTTTTTAGACCTACCATAGAACCAAGAGACCCTCAACCCTGCCTTCCTGAACACCAGTCAGGTGATCCACTAGGGCCAGGCTCAGGAAAGGTATCAGTGAGAGGGTGGGAGCCCAATGAGGCCAGAGGGGGTCTGGACCTCAGTTCCCAACCCCAGTGGGACTCCAGATCAAGTAGGCTGGAACTTTCAGGCTGAATTGGCTGAATGCAAGCTGAACCTGGGCTTCAGATCCAGATAATCCCAGCTCAGCTCCTGCCCTGACCACAGGCTGACCCCTACTCTGGCCTCCGAGACCCAGGGCTCCCTAGGCTAAGCCCTTCCCCAGGGAGCTAAGGCACATCGTCAGGCAGAGGAGGACCTGCCCTGCTAGGTGTCAGCCTAGGACAGAGCATTGAAATTTAAGTCTGAACCTCTTGTTCCACCAGCCTTGTATAGTTGGCCTTTGGTGTCCATGACTTCTGCATCTTCAGATTCAGTCAACCATTTAGTTAGACTTATGATGGTTGTGTCTGTCCCAAACAAGTACAGACCTTTTCCTTGTCATCATTCTCTAAGCAATATAGTATAACAATACAATACAGTATAACAACTATTTATACAGCATTTACATTGCATTAGGTATTATAAGTAATGTAGAGATTGATTTAAATTTCAGGGGAGCATCTGCATAGGTTTCATGTAAAATTATGCCTTTTTTTTTTTTTTTTTTGGTACTGGGGATCGAACTCGGGTCCTTGCACTTGCGAGGCAGGTGGCAGAACCACTGAGCTAAATCCCTGGCCCTATGGCATTTTATAAAAGGGACTTGAATATCGCAAATTTTGGTATATTAGGGGTTCTGGAATCAATCCCCCATGGATACCAGGGAAGACTTTTTTCCATTTTGAAATTCTAGTACAGCTGGCAGGAGGTGCCCCACTCCCACCAAAGCAGTCACCTGTTCAGATTCCTCACAAACAACCCAACACCCACGGCCCCTGCCTCTGGGTCACCATCATACCTCACCCCAACTTCTTGGGGACTTATGCTATGCCACCTACAATGAAGTGTGGCAGTGCAGGGCTTCTCTGGGCTCACTCTCCTAGCTACACTGTGGGCGATTCAACAAGATAGTCTGAAGGTTTTGAGTTCACCTGAGATGCCAGGATTTTAGAAAGCCTGTGATTCTGACCCTGGGGGTCTCCAAGCTCTGTGAAAAGCTAGCCTTAATCTCTCCTGTGGTGTCCACCCCTCCTTCCTTATCCTCACTGTGAAATAGCCAGACACTCCCAGATGTCCCCAGAAGCTCAGGGAGGGTCACTTCTCGCATGGGCTTGGGAATCAGAGTCAGCGGGAGGAGGACCTAGCCCATCCTGACCACAGATAGTCATTAGGTTCCTTCATAACCCGAGGGGTGCGGGGGTGGGAAGTGTACAGGCTGTGGCTCTGCAGACCTGCCCTATGGAGCCAGCGTGGCCTGGTAGCCTCCTCCTACAAAAACTAGAATGATCTTGAGGCAGCAAGTTTTGGCACCTTAGTTTTCAGATGAGGAACTGAGTTGGGGGAATTTGACCAAAGCCTCCCAGAAAGGTGGTAGTAGAGATGGGCTTGGACCTCCTTTAGGATGTCTAATTAGATCCCAGTGCTCCTTGACCAAAAAGCAGATCCCCATTTGGTTTACTAAGTGTCATATGAAATGCCACTATTTGACTACAGAACTTGGAAATGAGGTATAAAAGGTCCCCTTATCAAGAAAGTATTTCTGGGAATAGAGGGCATCCTGGGCTTCTCTGGCCCCCTCACTGGGGCCCCAGTATTGGCCCTCTCAAGGCTTCCTGTACAAACTAGGATGTGGGCCCCAGGAATAATCCATAACCCTAGGCCTGCCCCTGGCTGCCTGCACTGACAATGGAGGGACCCTGACTCTGACACCAGTTACCTGGAGTTCCCTCTGCCCTTCTCCCACAAGCTGGGCTCAGCTCAGGGAAATGGAAACTTTTTCCCTACCCCCACTCCCCAGGTGTCTAGTTCTTCTGGAATTTCTTGGATCCTGGGAACCTGACCTTTCCTGTCCCTTATGTGGCTCAGATTCTATGACTGTTTTAAACAAACAGCCCTAGCCCATCTATCCCCAACAGACTTACTTACCTTCCTCCACCTCCCTTCACAGGCTGTGATTATCTTGACTCCAGCCAGGCCTCTGTGCAACAGTAGGCCTTCCCTGCTTTCAGAGGTGGTAGAGTCACCTGAGCTCCCTGAATGGTACTGAGTTGGAGACAATTGTTGAGCTGCTACCTCTGGCATTCCCCTTCAAAGAGGGGCAAAGCTCACAGAGCTGGGAATACAATGTGAATAGTGGCCTGGGCTTGTGCAATTTATGCCTCCAGCTGCTGCCCTGCTGGGCACTCTAATGGCTGCCACTGTCGGACAGTTGGTGGAAGGGAGAGAGATGAGTGTGTCATCTGTCTTGCTGGACTAGCTAAGGACTAACTACCCTAGCAGAGAGGGAGATCTGGGCTAGGGCCAGAAGGATGTAGGCTTCTTTTATAGTAGACACCCTTCACAGGGCCTTTTTTCCCCCTCTCCAGCTAGATGAACCTCATCTGACAAGGCAAGTGGGGTTATTCTCTCTGGCCATTCATTTCCAGGTGGCAGGACCCAATCACAATCCAAGATTCCAGTCTCCCTCCACCCCCATTGAATAGGGGGATAGAAGCCAGAGGCTCTCGGCCACCGAGCTATATCCCCCATCCTTTTTAAAAATTTGAGACATAATCTCGCTAAATTGTCCAGGCTGGCCTCTAACTCCTTAACTCAGAGATCCTTTTACCTCAGCCTTCTGAATCGCTGGGATAACAGGCATGCGCCACTGCGACCAGCAAGACTCCTGTCTTTTTACATTGCATTGTGCAACTCCTTTCTTTGTGTAGAGGTCTAAGGGCCCCATCCCAGGTGCGCCCTGGGTCACACTCCTGGCTACTCCTCAGCTCTGCAGTTCCTGGTGAGCTCGAAAGATGGCAACCTAGAGCAGCTTGGCTTGGCCGGAGAGCGAGGCCCTTCGCGGCTCCTCGGCAGGGGGCTCGGGGCTAAGAGCCGGGAACCTGACGTAGGAGGCGGAGCCGGCAGCCGTGACGCGAGAGGCGGGGTCCCGTGCTTCCCGGCCCGGCGGCGATTCATTCAAAAGGCGCGCAGGCTACCTGCGCTGCCGCCTGTGCGCTAGTCCAGCTGGCCCTGGGGGCGGCGTCGGACGCAGGACCAACCTGAAACTGCCGCGTCCAGGTAAGGGGGCACGTGGGGCCCGAAGCCTGGGGCCGCAGTCCGGCCAGCGGGATGCGCCCCTGCCTTCCCGCATCTCTGAGGAAGTTCGCCCGCGCGGCGGATGCGGCAACCGGGGAGCACACTCCCTCCCTGTGCCTTGTCCTGGCGCCCTCCGCGTCTCGGCTCGAGGGCCTCTGATCCCCGGCCTGGGACTGCGTGCCCTGCGCCGCGACTACGGTCCCGGCCTTGCGCATTGTCTGTCGGAAGGTGCGAGGCGGGGAAGTAGCCGAACTTGCAGTGTGAAGGGCGGGCCGAGTCCGGAGCCGCCCCCTGGTTCGAGCAACTTGGACTAAGACCAGGACGGGATGCGGGTCGGGGCAGCGGCGCCTCGGTGCGGCTGCGGCGCGGGGTGCCGGGAGGGGCGCCTCTGAACGGTGTCAGCCCGTGACTGTGGGTGACACGGCGCGTGAGGCGGCTTGGCTCAGGCGAACGTGTGGCCGGGACACTGGGCTGTGACGCGGAGCTGAGCGGGTGACACAGAGGGGCTCTGTGTGTCTGAGACAGGCGGAGGGTGTGTGTGTGTGATTGTGAGAGACCCTGAGTCACTGGGGTCACTGTGTGTGGCCCCAGCAGGGCCAGGACCACTCGTAAATATGAGGGTAAAAGAGAAGAACCCCAAGTGGCTGAGAACTAATAGTATGCTTTTGGGGCCAACCAGTGTCCGTATGTCTGTGCCTCAAGACAATGAGTAAGAGGCAGAAAAGAGGGGTGACCTCGGACACCTTCCAGCAGATGGGAGGACAAGGAAGTTGCGGGGCCAAGGGCCAAGGGTCTCTCCAGGACTATCCCCAAGAAGGCACCCCTCAAGGTTTCAGTTTAGGTAGGGGATGGAACCTGAGGGGCGTGGCCTGGCAGAGGGAGAGGGGGCCACGGCTGGGTGGCATCTCAGCTGAGGGGCCCTGAGGTAGTCTCAGTCTCCACCCCACAAACACTCACACAGTGAAGTCCCTTAGTAACCTGTATTGTCAGTGGGCCTAGGCTCAGTCTCCCCATCCGGACACTGAGGTGTTGGACTGTGAATGGACTGTGAATCATCACTTTGGGATCCTCTATTGTTTTTGGGTCAACTGCCTCTGTTCTCCCTTCTCTCTCTTCAGGCAGAAAGACTGCAGTGGAGGTTGGTGGCAGGCTTCTGTTGGGAACACTGTGGTCCAGGGTCTGTACCTAGGTGCTAGTGCAAGGATTGGAAGCGAAACCCTCCCTGAAACTGGTCAAGATGTCAGACCCAAAAGCTGCCCAGTCCTTGATCCCAGACAGGATCCATGGACAGCATGGGTCCCGAAATCCTAGTCCATAGATGTTCTTTAACCAGACTTGGTTTCTTTGGTTCCCTGGTGGTGGTGGTGGTGGTGGTAGGGTATTGACTTGTTCCCCAGGAATGATCTCTGATCCGGTCAGGGAGGCCAAATTCTTGCTGGAGAACTGGAACAGGGCCCCTTCCCCATCTAGCAAGACCTCTGTGAGGCCCTTACTCTGACATGAGAGTCTATGGGGTTCATGCAGGGTTGGTGGAAATTGGACTCCCTAGCCCAAGAGGTGGCAATGGCAGGGGGTGTGGCACCTGCTGTATGTAGGATCTGGAAGTTCTGTTTTCTGCTGTCATCTGAAAATGTTGATTGCCTTCTGGGGGGTGGAGTGGGCACAGTGCCAGGCTCTGTTCTAAACACTGTATGATGTGCTGTTCTGTTGAATCCTCACAGTGGTTCTATAATGGGACTGTTTCAAAGAAACAGAGGCTCAGAGAAGCGGAGCAGTTTGCCAAGGTCGTGAGAGAGTCAGGACAGTGTCAGGACTGGAACTCAGGTCTTCTGACCCTGTGAGATGCTTGGAGAGGATCATACCTTCTCTTTTTTTTTTGGTACTGGGATCGAACTCAGGTCCTTGTGCTTTTGAGCCAGGCATGGTGTCACTGAGCTAAATCCCCAGCCCTACCACTTTCTTTTTCTTTTCTCTTTTTTTTTTTTTTTGGTACTGGGGATTGAACTTGAGTCCTTGCTCTTGTGCAGCAGGCGGCAGAAACCACTGAGCTAAATCCCCGGCCCCTACCACCTTCTTCATAACTGCTTATGGCTTACCTGGGCTTCCATCTCTCACACGGGTGGCAGGCATGACCTTGCCAGGGTGTTCCATTTTGAGTTCCAAGTGTGATGTGTGTGCACACATGCAGGGAACATGGCAGGTGGGTAAGTTACATGATCTTCCTGTTCTTGCGCTTCCTCCTGCTGGTTATCACCCCCAGCCAGATGTCAGTAGAAAGGCTTGTGTCCTGCCTTCTAGAGTCTGCCCATTGGCCTTGGGAATGTCCACCTGGCTCTGAAGAGTGGAATGAGCAAGCAGCACAGCCCAGGGGTGGCAGGGATAATTGACTTTCACCATATCTGAGAGGCCCCCACCTGCCTCTGCCATTTCTCTAAGGACATTGGTGGGGAGCAGATGGAATGACCTTGAATGGCTGGCTGCTCTGCCCTCTGTGGGCCTCCATCTCCCCATTTTTTCCCAATGTCCCTTCTAGCTCTGACCACTGCCACTGCTTTGCTTAGAACTGAGCCTTGGGGATCAGGTTGTCCCTCGGTCCTCTATGAGTGGAGTTGTGCTTCTTGGGGCTGATGAAAATAGCTGTCTTAGTCTCCAGGGGCTGAGCCCGAGTTATTTTCATCCCCAGCAAAGAGGTGGAAATAGCTCAGGGCCTGGGAGGGGGAGGGAGAAGAAGGGTTAACTTAAGGATTAACCTTCTCTCCTCACCCCAGCCTTGTGGAGGCCCTGAGCTCCAGCCTGTGTCTGCCCACACCCATTCTTTCTAGGAACTTGGGCCTGGGACCTGGTGATAGTTGCTGGAGGGAGGAACCTATATCTGGCCAAGGCTGAGAGACATTGAGGGGCAGTCAGCCTCCCTCCTGCTCATAGGGTTAGGAGTTAGCCAGCAGGTCCTTCTGACTAATCCACATTTTACAAAGAGAGAGACTGAGTTCTGAGACTTGCAGGGACTTACCCAAGGCCCCCTGATCCTTGCTCTTCTGGCTCTTCTCCTCTAGACTGGGGACCCACCTTCTACCCTGGCACTCATTCCCTGGCCGGCTGGGTATGGGCCAGCATGGGAGGTAGGACCAGGACATATCTTCACAAAACCAGGCTGCTCTTACATTCTGGTTCAGTCCTGCTCTCTGTGCTTATACTCTTTCTTTCTTTTTTTTTTTTTTTTTGTCAGTTCTGAAGTTTGAACTCAGGGCCTCACACATGCTAGACAAGCACTCTACCACTGACCTACATCCCTGGCCCTTTTTATTTTTTATTTTGAGGCAGGGTCTCAGGTTGCCCAGGCTGGCCCTATACTTTCAATTCTCCTGCCTCAGCCTCCTGAGTAGCTGGGATTGCGGGTTTGTGCCACGGCACCTGGCTCTAGGCCTAGACTTTTGCACAAACTTCTGTGGCTCTATTTCCAGTCCTTCCACACACTGCCAGACTAAATTCCCTAAAGTAACTTTTGTCTTTTGCCTGCAAAATAGAGTCCGAGCTTCTCATCTTGGCCTTAAAGCCTTTTCCTTCTGACATCTTTTAACTTTTCATCTTTATCTATGCCTCTTGCTGCAAGATACTTCAGTTCTTTGTGTTTTCTATCCCTCCTCCCTTTTGTAGAAACCTCCTGGCCATTCCTGGTTCAACCCAGCCTCATCTCAGCCAGGAAATCCTCTGAGGCCAATGTCAGTTCCTCTTCATTATTGTATCCACCTCCTGGACGTCCCCCTTGTCTCTGGGGTACAGGCACAGGTGTGGGTCACCTGTGACACTGCTCTCCCAGCTGGGTGGTTGACCTAACCAGCAGCCTGCCCTTTCCCATTGCCACATCTGTACTGACACACTCTTCCCCGAGAAAGGGTGATCAGTCCCCTTGCCTGTGTTGGGGGTATAGGAGTTACACTCAGGTCCCATGGCCTGGGGCTGATTGTGTGCTGGGGTTTTGAGGCAAAGACTCAAGGTCACCCTGTGGATATGGGCAAGTTTGGTGCTTGCCATGCCCCTCCTCAGACAAGGCCTTCGTTCTGGGTCGGCAGAGGAAGCTGTCCCTACTGGTGTCCTGCTGTGTGCCAGACCCTGGACTCAGCACTTCCCACAGCAGCACCGATAGGGACCTCTCCTTTCCAGGTTGTTATGGGGGAGCCAAGACTCAGTGGAAGAGAGCAGCCCTAGTTTGCATCACACAGCTGCTGTGCTAGAATCCAACATACTAGCTTTTGCCCTTGCCTGGCCTGGTCTTCAGGTGGGAATTGAGGGTTAGGGGCTTGTCTGACAATTCTGGCATCAGCTTCTGGAGAAGGACTAGTTTGGACTTCTGAAGCAAGAGGACTTATTGATGGGTAGTTCAGCACCTGGCCTGATGAGCCAGGGTACACAAGGGAGCCAGGCCTTTTGCTGGCAGGTGGGAGGAGGGACCAGAGAGGGAGGATTTTGCCTGAGACCACCTAGCAGGGCTAGTGCAGCCCTGTCCCCCACACTCAGGCTTAGTGAGTGCTGGGCAGTTCTAACACCTGCAGTAAGCTGAATTCCTGTGTGACTAGGCCAGTGATGCTGAACTTTTTAGAGCTTTCAATGATAACAAATAGCTGGCTGTGTTATGCCTGCCATAGGTTCACCACCACTGGCCTAGGCTTAGGCTTGGTGCTGCTGGGTAGGGCTAGGTAGCAGAGAGGACAGGAGCTAGTGCTGTGTCCAGCCCTGACATTAAGGCCTCTGAGGCTGCCACATTTCAGCTTCATGCTCCAGAATGTCACCAGTCCTCCAGGCACAGGCATGGAAACCAAAGCCTTGAGAGGGCTTGCAAGACTCCAGTGTCACTGGGATCCAAACCTGGATCTGTCAGCCTTGAAGGCCGGAGTTCTTTCCTGGGCCACCCTGGGAAAGATGAGAGCTCTATAAATAACCTGCCCGTGTGGCTGTGAGAGTGCCCTGGCTGGTTGGCACAGAGGGGCCCTCTCCAGCCAGTTAGAGGCAGGGTCTGAATGTGGTGGAGAGAGGAGAGCAGGGCTTCCAGAAAGAGGGGCTCAAGCACTGCTCCCGTGGGAAGGAACAGGGAGAGCAATAGAGTCTGCAGGGTGCCCAGCCTTCTGCATGGACACAAGCACTGCTTACCTCCCAGGGAGCCTCGCCCTTCCGACAGGGGTCAAAGGAGGCTGAAAACTGATAACCCCTCCCCGACCCCAGCTTCCTGCAGGAGGTTTGATTATAGGAAGTCGCCATTCACCTGTGAACTCTGAGCCCTCCACCATACTGTGGTGTCTGTCACTCATGGACAAATAGGCACAATTGCCCCAATCTACAGAGGGGAAACTGAGGCTTGGGCAGGTGGGACTGAATCCTGACTACTTAATTGTCCCTGCTCAGTACCCCTCCACCTTCCTGACTGTGGCCTTAGCTGGTATGGTGGCAGGGCACCCAGGGTCCTCCCAGGGAGGCCAAGCTGAAGCACTCTTGCCACACCCAGGCTTCTGGGTGATCTTGGCTGGACACTGCTTGGTTCTTTTTTTTTTCTTGCTATTTTATTAGTACATGTTTACAGTACATGCATTTACATTCATCTTGGGGAGTTGGTACCTGTACATAAGACAGCTTGTTTCTTTTTTAAATCCCCTTCCTTCCCCCTCCCACTGCTTGGTTCTTAACTTGGGTTCTTCCACTTAGCCCCTCAGCATCCCAAGGACTGGCACCTCTGTTTGCAGAGAAGGACCTCAAAGTTTAGAGAGGGTAAGTGACCCGCCCAAGGTCACAGAGCCACAGCTTGAGCCCAGGTGGACTCTCCAGAGCCTTGCCTGGCCTTACCCTCTCCTAGCACCCACATCATACACACACTCACCCCAGGCCTCAGCACACATCTGTTGGATAGGGCCTCAGGGGAACCTCTTTCCTAGCACCCCAGGGCTGGGGATTTATCTCAGTGGTGCCTACCTCACAAGGGCAAGGTCCTGAGTTCAGTCCCTGGTACCAGAAAAAAAAAAAAGAGCTTAGCACCCCAAGCCTGGGAGGATTGGAGAATGGAGCCAAGGGGCTGTAGTCTCCCCTCAGTCTCTCCTGAATCCTCTGCCCAAGTCAGCCACATCAGGGCGACTCTAGGCTGCCTGGCCACATTAGTGATGAAGTACTAGATACGTGGCCAGGGCTGGAGGCCAGGGCGGCTTCTTCGAGGGGGAGGTAGCAGTAGCGTGAGCTTGAGCATGAGCGGGGGGCTGTAGTAGGGTATCCCCCAGCCCCTTTCTAGCCCCTTGTTATGCTGTCCTGGGGCAAGGACAGACAGACAGCCCGGGCCTGGCTCATGGTGCTGAGAGGTTGTGGGTAGACTGGAAGCCAGCCTCGTGGGAGCAGCAGGGATGCCAGGCCTGGGGGTGGGGTGGGGAGTACAAGAGTAGTCTGTTGCCTGCTCTTCTCCAAGGTGGGTAAGCCTCCTCCTTGCACTTGCAAGGCAGGCACCGGAACCACTGAGCTAAAGCCCCAGCCCAAGCCTCCTTCTTTGTGATCAGATTGTTACAGGTTACTACTTAGACACCATGAGCCTAAGTTTCCTAACATGTGGAACATAGAACCCTGTGTTTGAGGGCTCAGTGGGACCCAGGCTGGGAATGGGGTGTGCAGCAGGTGTGCTTAGTGAAAGGATGATTAGGGAGCCCCAGCTCTGCCCCAGAGATGACTCTGCTCTCAAACCCCGTCCCCTAGCCCCAGACTCAGCCTGGGGTGGAGGGAAAAGAGCACATCTATATCCTACCCAGACTGGGAGGAGCTGGGTGGGCCAGGTCTGGCCACCTCAGCTCTTTCTTAGTATCAAGGAGCCAATTAGCCCCCTCAGCCCCTCCTGTCCAGCTCACTTGTCTGAGCCACTGAAGCATAGGCCCAGAAGCAGCTGGGAGGTCTTGAGGGGCAGAACCAATTCAGCTCCTGGCATAGTGGCAGAAGGATTAGGGGTCCAGCATTGGAGAGGTACTCACCCCAGGGTGGTGACTGGGAGATCATGGTTCCCCAAGGCTGAGGGTGGGCTGGGAATGGGGGTGCCCTTCTCACCGAATGGCCCTGAGTCAGCCTCTGCACCTCTATGGGTCCCCAGCCCCAGCAGCAGCCCTAGGAAGCTGGGGCTTCACCCTGAGACCTCTCCCCCCGCCCCCTTTTTTTTGGTACCAAGGATCGAACCCAGGTTCTTGTGCTTGCCAGGCAGGCGACAGAACCACTGAGCTAAATCCCCGGCCCCCTAGACCTCTTCCTCTTAATGGGAATTCCCAGACTTTTCCAGTCTTCCTGCTTCTGATAGTTCCCTATGTCCTTTCCTGACAGAGCTGGCAGAGATTGGGACAGCATACAAATGAGTGTGGGTACAGGCAAATTCCAGAGGCCCTGAGAGTACCATGTGGGGACAGAAGTAGTCTGAAGCTCACCTGGTCTTTACAAGAGGCCTTCAGTTGAACCACCTACTGTGCACTACAATTGTCCTAGCCTCTGCCATCAGATGGGCAAACACCCTGAGAACATCTACCTGCCAGGCCCTGGGGAAATGTCAGGGTGGAGGAGGCAGAAATGAGGCAGTCTGGCTCCATCCTTGCTTCAGTACTTACTGCCTGTGTGACCCCCATGAGAGACCTCCCCCAGCCTCACTTTACGCAGGTGTGAAAGAGGAATGTTCATCTCTCTAGGCATAGGGTTAGGCCTGGGTGGGAGTCAGTGAGCAGGCAGTGCCTAGCTACCCTCGTGGCCACCCCTTATGGGTAATGCCCTACTTCAGCCCCAGTTGCCAGGGAACCACTGGGTCTCTGGCTAACCTGGATTTCTCTATTGATGGGCAGCCTTTTTCTTCCTGTCTGGTGCAGCCACTGCTGAGGAAGGCCGGTGTCCAGCTGTGTTTCCAGGCAGCCCTCCTTCTGGACACTGGAGGGAGGTCCGAAGGGCCTCAGAGCTGAGGGCTGGGCAGTAGTACTTGCCTTCACAGTGCCCTCTTGCCCCTTACTTGGCAGGCAGTCCTGTGTACCAGCTGAGATGCAAATCCTTCCTTGCCTCTCCCCACTCTGCTTAACCCTTCAAGCTCCTGTAGCTCCTGGGGAACAATACAAGCTTCCCAGCTTGCAGCTGAGGTTTGGCATGACCTGGGCACTACCCACCAGTCTCCCCAGACTCCTCTCCTCTCCTTTTCGGCATCTCTCTCAGCCCTAGAGACTTAGCATGGTTGATCTGACACCTCTTATGTACCTGGCTCTGCACCAAACACTGTACATCAGTACAAAAGAGAATATTGAGCCAGATGTGGTGCACACCTATAATTCCAGTGCCCTGGAAAGCTGAGGCAGGAGGGTCACAAGCTTGAGCCCAGCCTGGGCAACTTAGCAAGACCCTGTTTCAAAAAAAAGGTTTTTTTTAAGCTTTTTTAAAGGTCTGTAGCTCAGTGCAGAGGCTCTGGATTCAATCCCCAGCACTGCCATATATAAAAAACAAATCTCACTTGAAGAATAGTGAATACTTACTGAGATCTTATTGTGCCAATCCTCTTTTGAGAAATTAATACGAATGCTCTCCTTTTACCCTCCCCATTGCCCTCTGCAGGGTGCTGCACAGCCACAGCCAGCAAAGAGCAGAGCAGGGAGGCTTATGCCCCATCATTTGTCCCCAAGTTAGCTTAGAGCCCTAGACTCAGATTCAAACTCAGCCCTTACTAAGCCCAGCTTCTGGGCTCCTTCAGCAGCCTGCTCTCTCGTCCTCCCTACCCTGGCATAGCTGGCTTGTCTCCTGAAGATACTTTTTCTGCTTCCTACCCCCAAGGCAGCACATACTCGTGGCAGGGAGGGGGATGGGTAAAACAGGGTATTTAATGCTGATGGGGAGGTGTTGTTTGCGGGAGGCTTCCTGGAGGAAGTGACTTTGAGCTGAGCCCCACAGGAAGAGTAGGTGGTGGCCAAGTGAGGGGAGGGGTTTCTGAGCAGAGGAAACAGCAGGTGGCATGCTCAGAAAGAAGCTGAAGTGGCTGGTGAGGGCCGGCAGGGCGCATCAGGGTGACTGACATTCTGAGGGTGGTGGGAGTTGGCCCAGGGCCCTGTCTGGGTGTTAAGACACCTAGGCTGCAGACTAGGGTGCTGTGGAAGCCAGGAAGAGAGTGAGTGGACAGGAGGGATGGGTAGGGCCCTGGGAGATCATGGTGAGTGTACTGGAGGGGAGGGGACATGGCAGGGGCCTAAATCACCCCTGAGGCTTCAGTTCTGAGAAAGGGGAAGCTGCCTGAGGCCTGTGAGGGTGGTGCAGCTTCCTCTTGTAAAAGCCCTTGGGGCTGCTTTTCTAGGCTCCTCTGTCCAGGCTCCAACTGCAGCTTGGGGGCTAGTTGGTTTTTACCCAGGGAATTTCTGGTTCTAATTGTTTGGGCACTTTTTCAGAGGGCTGAGTCTAAGGAAGCCCTCCTTGACATTTTGGTCTGGTCCAGTCTGTTTGGTGGAAGCTTCCTGCTCAAGGCCGGGCCAGGTGCCGAGCTTTGTGGTGAATAAAGCAGACATCCCTGCCCTTCCTGCTGTCTGGTGGGGAAGCAAGCAATAAACAAGTAAGCAGACAAATACTTAATTACAAACCTGCAGCCCAGGAGAAAGGGCTGCTGGGGAGGAACCCTGTGACCTACTTTGTGCCCATTACCCCATTTAAGCCCCATGACCCAGCCTTGCTGAGGAAGATAAACATCCCCATCTTGCAGATGAGGAAACTGAGCCCCAGGGAATGAGGCCTTCAGATCCCATAGGGAGTTGGGGGGAATAGGCAGGGCTAAGAGACTTGAGGGAGGAGTAGCCTCTGAGCTGACTTCTTACTTGGGTAGAATCCTTGGGCCCACTTTTCCCAGCAGTGTGGCTGGAGCAGGAGAGCTTTCTTCTCCTTCTGTCAAGACCTCAGTCTGGCCAGGTGCATCGGCTCGAGGTACCATTCTCCACCATCTGAGCCTCAGTCTCCCCATCTCTGACAGCTGTCCTTCAGAGAGCCCTCAGGAGATGCTGGGCTTTGGGTCCTCACTGACTGCCTGGCCTTGTGGACAAGGCTGCAGTGAGATTGGGACTTCTGGCCCTTGGGCTTCTCTCTGAACGTGCTTTGCAGTCCCCCTCCAAGGCTGTGGCTTAGACACTAGAGGCCTGGGGCAGGGGTCTGAGCAGCGGGTGTGTGCACTTGTGCAATGGACTCTGTTGCCTGACTGGGCAGGTCCAGTGGGGGCTGAGTCTGGGTGAGTGTGGGGGCCGGGGCAGCCAGACTGGAGTAAGTGCCTGTTTGGGGTAATTAGAAGGCGCATAATTAGAAGGCGCAAGGCGCTGGGCGGAGAATGTCTGTGAATGTGCCCGAGTGGGCCTCTCTGGCTAAGTCTGGGCCTCTGGACCCTTACTTTCCTCCTGGAAGTCTCCAGATCGAACTGCTCCATGCCTGTCTGCAGATGAGCAGCTGGACAGCCCCTCCTTTTGGGTTCAGGTCACCCAGCAGGTGCCACTCAGGGTCAGGGGTGTTTCTGGGACTCTCTGTGTGGTTCTGCCTCTTTTTACCTGCTGCCCTGGGGCTGGTGGCAGGCTGTGGGGACAGCCCGAGGACTTGGGGCCGTGGTCAGGTCTGTGGCTTAGAGCCTTTGAAGGACTGGGGTTGAGTCATGGGGACATGGGCTTGTAGGGGGCGGCTGAGCAGGGGAATGACATTGTGGGGCAGAACCTGGAAAGAAGACTTGTGATTGAATTTGAGGAGGGACAGATTGGGGATGAGTCAGAGTATCAGCTGTTGAGCGTTGACTGCCAGATGTGGCCTTCACTTACTCTCCTGGCCTTCCCTGTGGCCGGTTTTCCCCTTGGCCAGCCTGGGCTGGAGAGTGGCTGGCTGCCAGTGACCTGGAGAGTCCTGAGGATGATGTGACTGCTGCCCACCCCCCCTCCCCTGGGTGTAACTCAAGACTGGGCCAGGCCTAGGTCAGGCGGGCAGATCAGTTTCCTTCGCTCCTTTTTCAGGCGGGACCCCCGGCTGCCGGAAGGGAAAGGGGCTCTCATGTGACCTGGAACCTGCTGCAGGCAGCCAGTCTCCCACTGGGCTTAGAATCACACAGGCCAGGGGCCTGGGTCAGTGTCTGGATTTTATGAGGCCCGTGGGCAACCCTTGAGTTTCAGAGGTAGCCTGTGCTGAGGCCTCACATGCATAAGCTCTGCTTCAGTCACACCTCCCTGGTGACCCTGAAACCCAGCCTCTGGCAAATACATCCAGGAACTTCCTCATTCTTCCTCAGTCCCTTCTGTTATCTAATCTGAATCCGTCTTCCTCTTGTCCCCCCTTGTCCATTGGCTGGAGACCTATCTGGAAGCAGCCATGATCTTGGGCTAGGATCAATCACTGAAGTTTCTCTGAAATATCAGGCACACATCTTATCCTCACCCTGCTTTACTTTGTTTCTTAGTGCTTCCTCTCTCTCTCTCTCTCTCTCTCTCTCTCTCTCTCTCTCTCTCTCTGGGTACAGGGGATCAAACTCAGGATCTTGTGCTTGTGAGGCAGGTGCCGGAACCACTGAGCTAAATCCCCGGCCTGCTTCCCACCTCTCTTAATCTGCCATTTGTGTTCCCTAGGATGATGCTCCCTGAGAACAGGGCCCTCGTCTGTTTTGTTCATGCCTGGTGCCTAGTACCAAGGGATGTAGGAACATAGGAGGTACTGGAGAGGCGAGTGGAGGCAGGACTCTGGCTGCCATGGCTACCGCCTTCCTGCAGGTCTGCCGTGGCACCAGGCAGGCAGGGATGCAAGTGGACATGTCCCCCCAACCCTGGGGGACCAGGCCATGGAAGGACCAGGCCTGTGATGGAGTGGGAGGGAGTGGGGAGGGAGGATGGGATAGAAGCTGTAGGAACCCGGTTCAGCTTTGATTCAGCTTTTGGGAAAGCTAGAAAAGCTTCCAGAAAGAGGCCTTGTGTTGGGCTGTGGGGGTGGGGATGCGCAAGGGCCTTCCTTGTGCAGAACCAGCAAGAGTGAAGGTGGAGGAGCAGGAGAGGCAGCAAGCTTGCAGACCTGTGAGAGTCCTGGCTGGCAGGAGCCTGAGAGCTGCAGAGGGAGCAGAGAGGTGAGGGCTAGGGTGCTGTAATCCTCTCAGCCTGGCCCCGGACCTCCCCACACTTCCTTCCTCCCTCCAAGCTCCCTTGCTGATGCTGCAGGGCACCTGGCTGTTTATGGGAGGGGAAGGAAGTCCTTCCTCCTCCGGGAACCCTCCGCATCCTGCAGAGCCCTCTGGCTGCCCTGCCATCCTGGTCTGTCCTGTGAGCTGACCCCAGACATGCAGCCCCTGGCTTGCATCTGAAGGAGGTAGGGTGAGCCACCCCATACCCCCATGCTCTGCCTGCCCAGCAGCACCTTGCAAACTCTTTGTCAAGTCCTGTCATGCTGAAGGTGGCCTGGGGCCACAGCAGCTGCCTGCCTGACCCCACTGCCTACCTCAATCTCCCTATCTTCTGCCCTAGGCCAGTGATCACTCTGGGGCCTGATGATGAAGCTGAGCCCACTGTGCTGGCCTCTGTCTTGCCTCTTTTTGGTAAGTTTGGGTGGCCTGGGAGAAGCCAGAAGAACCCAGTTGTCCAAAGCCCCACACCCAGCCCTCCAGGGATTCTGCTCAGGAACCAGGTGCTGGGGTGAGGTGTGGCTTCTTAACTCTCACTGGGAAGAATATGAGACTGCTGGACCCTAGGAAGTACCTCCACATCCCCCCAACATGAGATGGTAACCAGGTGGGAAGGCCATGGTATCCGAGAGGGGGACCCTGATTTCCCAGCTCATCCCCACGCAGGCCAGGCAAAGGGCAGAAGGAAGGACTTGCTGATATTTCTAGGCAAGGGGGCCATGGTTGACAGCAAGGTGCCTGACAGCAGGCAGGTCTGGGGACAGAGACCAGCCAGAAGGTGGGACATGGAGGAAGTTGAGCCAAAGAGGCTTGGGATGTGGAGCATTTCAGTGCTGGGGTTAAATCTGTATTGGTCTAGGGACCCTAGATTGCAGCCAGCACTAAGGATCAGGCATGAGTCAGAATCAGACCACCTGCACCTTACAGACTTGTACCCTCGGCTGGTGCTTTAGAGTCTAGTCTGGGATCTTCTTTCTGCTAAACCCCAGGGAGGGGTGGGCCTTGGGCAGGAGACCTTTCAGTTTTAGCAGGTTTGGGGAGTCAGCTTTGGAGATCCCCAGTTTCACCTCCAGGGCAGCTGGGTCTGTGCTGTGACTGGTGCCCCCCAACCAGTTTGGGTCCCATAAGAGGATGGGATCCCCATAGCAGGAGTTCAGGGAAGACAGTTCACACATGTGGACTGAGTGGGGAACAAAAGAGAGAGCTGAGGGAGCTCCTCATGGAAAGGGCTGAAGGCACCCATTGAGAACACCCTTCCTTTTCAATGTGGCATACTCAGTTTGGGTATGGGGGTGTGAATGGGACAACCTTCCCACAGGGGATGGTCAGAGGAGGATGTGGTCTCAGAGACGGCAGCCCGGGGCTTAGAATAGTAAGTACCAGCTGTAGACTTGGCTCCAGGGATGATAAACAGAGGCTGGCTAATGACATAGCCAGCTGTGACGGGTGGGGGTGGCATGAAGAGGACAAATCTGAGTGAAGAATTCAGAAGCATTTCCTCATCATCTGCTTGGTCAGCTGAAAGGGGTATAACTCAGAGACCCAGGGATTTGAGGTCCTGATCCCTTGTCTGGTCCTTTCCAGAGTTTTCTAGAAGCAGGTAGGATTCTCACCATACCCAGGCACTGGTTATATTTGGGACAGGGCAGATTTTCCTGGCAGTGTGAGAGATCGAGGTTAGAAGAGTGACCCTGAAGCCTGAAGGGGGGAGAGAGGTGGCCCTGTGTGGTCAGTGATCCCCACACTCAGGGCCTCAGGAAGTACACAGTGGAAAGATGACCCCAAAGACCCCTACAGCCCACACTTTCTATCCCTCAACATGTTCCTGCCTGTTTCAGCTGCTGTCCTGGGCTCTGGCCACTCCAACATCAACGACTCTTTGGCAGTGCCCACCTGGGGAGGAGCCTGAGCTGGTGAGCATTGTGCTGCCCATCTGCCCTGACCTGGGAAGACTCCTGAGGGCCAGCGGTGGAGTCCAGGCCTGGCTTCCCCAGGGACCTCTGCTCTGGCTCCTGGCCTTGTTCTTACCCTTTCTCTCCCTCAGGACCCGGGCCAGGGCACACCATGCAGGTCCTGCCCCCCGGGCACCTTCTCAGCCTCCTGGGACTCCAGCCCATGTCAGCCCCATGACCGCTGCAGCCTTCGAAAGCGGTTGGAGGCCCAGGCAGGCACCACGACTCAGGATACTTTATGTGGAGGCTGCCAGCCTGGGTGAGCACAGCAGTGGGAGGTGGGAGGCTCATGCATGGGAGGCAAGGGCCCTGGATCCAGCCTCATTCCACACTGAGCAGGCTTCAGTCTTCCCATCCATGAAATGGGACAAGGCAGTACCATTGAGGGTGCAGGAAGGAATCCAGACTCTTAAGGACAGTTTTTTGGAGAAAATTCTGGACTTGAGTGACATCTTCCCTTCCTGCAGATGGTTTGAGCCTGGGGGGGTCCCCCCTGTTCCATGTCAACCATGTTCCTGGGCACCTCTGAGTATTCATGGCTGTGATGGTGAGTAACAGATTGGGAGTGTGTGGGAGGGGTCCAGTGAGCTGAGCCCAGGAGCCCCACAGTGCTCATGTGGGACAGTGGGATCCTCTGGAGAAGGGTGGGCAGCAGGAGGGTGTCCTGAGGCTACGGTCAGTGGAACACCTTGTTTCTGAGTGACAGAGACCATCCAGCAGGTGGCAGCCATGGTTAGGGGTTTGGGAGTTCACAGCCTGACCAGTTCTCTCCATGTGAACTCTACAGATGGATAGGAGCATGTGCACACTCACTCTGACACACATACACACATACATACATACATACATACATACATACATACATACAGCTGCTCTCAGGCTGAGCCCCTCGCCTCTGAAGCAGCTGGTTCATGGACCAGGCCACGGGGTTGCGGGATGTCCCTAGGCCAGGGCATGTGCCACCTGTTACTGTGTTTGCATTCCTCATGAAAGCCTGAGGGTGTCATGATAACTGATCCGGTGGCCAAAAAAGAAGGAAAGGAAGGGCCCTGAGCTGGCCTTTGTCTCCTGAGGTGGCCAGTGGGAGCCGCCAGGGCACATCACCTCTTCCTCTACCTAACACCTCCTCCACTAACTGGGACCCAGGGCCTCTGCCTCTCTGTAAGTGTCCGTTTCTCTCTGCCTTGGTCTTGCCTCTGTCCGTTGTGGTGCTCAGAGTGGGGGCGGCGGGCTCGACGTGGTGTGGAGGTGGCGGCAGGAAGTGGTGGTGCCAGCAGCAGTGAGACGAGGCAGCCTGGAAACGGCACACGAGCAGGTGGCCCCGAAGAGACGGCTACCCAGTACGCGGTGATTGCCATTGTGCCTGTCTTCTGCCTCATGGGGCTGCTGGGCATCTTGGTGTGCAACCTGCTCAAGCGGAAGGGCTACCACTGCACGGCCCACAAGGAGGTTGGACCCACCCCCGGCAGTGGAAGCAACGGTGAGGCCTGCCCTGGTGTCAGGTGGGAGGGTGGGGAGCGAGGACTGGCTGGGCCCCAAGCCAGCATGGAGGCTGCCAGAGGGAAACTCCTGGCTGGGGTCTGACTGGAGAGGCCTGCAGAGGACTCCTCAAGAGGTGCCCTGGAGGTGCTGCTGCCACCTAGGAGCCCTAGAGGAGACAGCCACAGACTGACAGAGTGGGAGGGAGGGGAGGGGCTGAGCTGGGGGATCATGGACAGAGAGCAGGGGCAGGACAGCTGGTTAAGTGGTGGTGGTGGAATTTCCACCCCGGGTAAGGCCTTCCCTGCCTAGCTGTGACTTCTGGACTCCCTGGGGGCTACAGTTGTATGTGTGATTCAAAGGTTGTAAGGCCTTTGAAGTACTGAAGGGATCTCTGACCTCTGGCCTGAAACTGGAGGAATGCCCTGCGGCAGGAAGGCTGGCAACCTGAGGGGCTCAGGTTGCAGCTCCAGGCTAGGGTTTGAGTTACAAGTCCTGGAACCAGAGGAGTGGAATGTTCTTCCACCCCTACCCCAGGGACCCAAGCCTCTGTCTTCCCCACCAGACCAATTTCCCCAGAAGGGCTGGGACCCCACATACATATACGCTGCCCTAGGCCCATAGGATCTTTCTGGCCAAGTCCAGGGTGAAGTGACATCTCCAGTGCCAGCCGTCCAGGCTGTCTGGGACTGGCAGAGCCCCTTCCAACTCCTGATGGTGAAGTCTGGAGGAGGGTAGGAAGGGGCAGGAGCTGCAGGCAGGTGGTGCAGGGCTGTTTTGCCTGGGACAGTACTTGTTTTCCTAGCCTAGAGACTTTGTAACTGTTGGCTGCTTCCTGGGGTCAAGTTCTGGGAGAGCCTCCTGCTGGGCTCAGAATGGAATTATAGTGGTCCATTCTCACACCCTTGAGGTTTGGGCCCAAAGCTGACCAATGGCCCTCAGTTAAATAGTTCCATGGTCAGGGTGGTATGCAGGGAGGTAATGGTCCTGGAAGGGCAGTTTGTTGTAGACATTGGGAGTTCTCCCTGAAACCAAGAAGGGGCCATCCCAGAAGAGGCTGACAGTCTCTAGCCTCCACAGTCTTCAGGGACTGTGGGGTTCAGATGCCCCTGAAACCACTAAGAATCGGGGGCTGTTGTGTAAGGAGTGACGTGGGCTGTAAAGGTGACCAGTGGGCTTCTCTGAGCCATATCTGTTGCCTGAACACACATGGCTCCTACTCTGAGGAAGGCCTGGGGCGCCCTCTGCTGGCAAATTCTGGTGTAGTTTGGGAGCCCAGAATCCTCCCACCCTCTCCTCTAGGATCATGGTCCTCTGCTTTTCCCCAGGGATCAACCCTGCCTACAGGACTGACGACGCCAATGAGGACACTATCGGCGTCCTGGTGCGCCTGATCACAGAGAAGAAGGGTGAGAGGAGGGTCTGACCCATCCCAGTGCCCAAGAGCGGAAGGTCTCCTCTCAGAGCCTGTGAACAGGCAGGTCACCCTACTCTGCCCTTCCTGCACTGGGACCTCAGGCTGGCCTGGTGCTCTGACCTATGTGCCACCCCAGGTGTCTGGGCTTGCTGGATTTGGGGCAGAGGAAAAGGCTCACAGCCCAGGCTGGGGACGGGGTGGGTAGGTGAGGGGTTCTCTCCTGGGGCAGGGTGGTGGGCTCCCATCATGTCAGAGCAGGGATCTGACCACAGCTGCCCACAGAGAATGCGGCAGCCTTGGAGGAGCTGCTGAAAGAATACCACAGCAAACAGCTGGTGCAGACGAGCCACAAGCCTGTGCCCAGGTGAGAGGGGGAAGGTCCTCAGCCCATAGCTTCCCTCCGGGGGCTCCCCACCCTGGAGTCTCTTCTGTCCCACCTCTGTCTGCTGGTCTCCTGGACCTGGCCTGCCCTAGTGACTGCGCCCCTGTGCCTTCCTGCAGGCTGCCACCGGCCTCCCCCAGTGTGCCACACATCTGCCCACATCGCCACCACCTCCACACTGTGCAGGGCCTGGCCTCACTTTCTGGCCCCTGTTGTTCCCGATGTAGCCAGAAGAAGTGGCCTGAAGTGCTGCTGTCCCCTGAGGCTGCGGCTGCCTCCACTCCAGCTCCCAGCCTCCTGCCTAACCTGGCCAGAGCTCCCAAGGCCGGGGCCAAGGCAGGACGTCAGGGCGAGATCACCATCTTGTCTGTGGGCAGGTGAGGTAGACACCGGTGCAGCAGTGTCACAGGAAATGTGCTGGCTCATGTCCAGCCCTGAGCCCCTTGTTCCGTGGTGGCCATGCTCTTTCTGGGCCTCTGGGCAGAGTGGGTGGCCAGAGGAAAGTCAGGACTTCCGAGCTGTGCTGTCTCACTTGGAGCTCTTGGGTCCCCAGGATGCAGAGTCTTGGCCCCCACCACACCTCGGGCCTCACAGGCCAAGGTCTGTGCATGTGTAACCTAGAGTTGGGGTGCTGGGGGCTGGGCACAAACAGCAGAGTGAAGCCTTTCTCTGTGGGGGGCTGAGACTTCATCCCTGAACTTCTTCTGTGACCCTGGCAGGTGCTGCCCTCTCTGTACCTCAGGTTCCCCTCTAATGGGGAATGGTTGCACCACCTCCCCTCTTAGGTTCCGTGTGGCTCGAATTCCTGAGCAGAGGACAAGTTTAGTGGCACCTGAAGTGAAGACCATCACAGAGGCTGGGCTGTCTGTAGGTGATCTCCCTGACTCCCCACAACCTGGACTCCTACCTGAGCAGCGGGCACTGCTGGGAAGTGGTGAAAACCACACTAAGTGGCTGAAGCCCCCAGCAGAGAACAAGGTCGAGGTGAGGTCTGGGAAAGGTTCCTGTTAGCACCTGACTGAAGGCAGAATAGGGCAGAGGGCAGGGGACTCTGGGCAGGGGCCACTTTCCTGGAGCCCAGAAGCCCTCTTGATTCCCCTCTGGTCGCTCACCCCTGTCTCCCAGGAGAACCGCTATGTGGTCCGGCTCAGTGAGAGCAACCTGGTCATCTGAGGGACTGTCTAGTCTGAGGACTCTCAGCCTTGCCCTGGGAGGTCCCCAAGACTTCCTGGAGGAGGCAGAGCTGCAGCTGGGACTGTGAGGACCAAGAAGCAATGACCCAGTAGACACAACAGCAAAGGTCACAGCCTGGTGGTGGGACCGCCCACCCCAGTGAGGAGGCAGGCAGTCGTCGCGTGCCGTGTGCAGATCAAGAGCCTTGTCCCTGTCCCTGTTGCTCCAGTCCCTCGCCTGCAGGATGCCCTAACCCTGTGCCTGCCCGGGCCACATCCTAGGAGCCCACTGTACCACCAGGAGTCTTGGCTTGGTGGAAAGGTGGCACCCATACCTGGTGCCCTAGCACCACCACTTGGTGACTGGCCACCCCTGCCCGTGTCCAGGGCCCTAGAGCAGATGTGCCTCCCTCCTCTTCCGGCAGGTCCTGTGAAGGGAAAGGACAACAAAAAGCCCTGGGCTAGGAGACTGAGTTCCTGGGTTCTAATCCTGGGCATGTCCCTGGCCATCACTGAGCCCAGTTTTCTTGACTGTGAAGTGGGGAGAAAACATCTCAGGACCCAGGGCTCCTTGCAAGTTCTGGGCTGGGTCCTGCTGGGGGAGAGCTTGACTCTGCCACCCCTCCTCTTAGTAGCTTTATCTGGCCCATTTTTGCTGCTTTCTGCCTTCAAGGCTCCCATGGGGCTGTCCATCCATGGCTCTGCCTACAGATGGGGCTGAATGCATGTGCCTGCCCCCACCTGCTGTTTTTAACGAAACTGAAAAACTGACTTGACTTGGGCTAGGCTGTGGCAGAACCCTGCCTGCCGTGCTCCCCCAAGGTCCCCAGAGCTTCCGGGAGAGCACTGGTAGGGCTGGTGAGTGCCTCTAGCCTCAGTGGTTTCCATTTCCCTGTGGCAGTGTGTCTCCAGAGCCTGGATAATGTAGGGGACTGCAGCCCAGCTCCGTCTGTCTACTCTGCCTCAGCCACCTGGTTATTTATGTGGGGCCGTGCAGGCACGGACCACTGCCCACTCCCATTTATTTATTAAACTTACAGTTGTCCTGCCCTTGCATCTCCATCCCCATCCACTTGTTGAATAATAAAAGGTGGGAAAATGGTGTCATGAGGAGCTTCTTTTTCCTGTGCCCCTTCCCAAGCCCCGTCTGGTCAGCGTGTACCACCTGGGCCCTGTTCTGCCCGGCTGGATGCTGCATACACTGTTCCTCCCCAGTGCCTGGGGGACACTGGCCAGGGGAGGCCCCTCTCCCCATCTGGTTTCCACTGAAGTCTGGAGAGGCAGGTCTGGCCAAGAATATGACTTGTGAACCAACCTCACAGGTGATTTAAAGTTTTCTAGTCACAGTCCAAGAAGTATAAACAGGTGGACTTAATTTTAGTATGTTTTAACCCAGTATATCTAAAATGCTTTCACTGTAATACGAAATCAGCATAAAATTACAAATGAAGTTTTTCGGGGGGGGGCTTTAGAATCTGCTGTGTACCCTTTTTCTTGTGACAAGGTTTCCCTGTAGAGTTTAGGCTGGTCTTGAACTATGTAGCTCAGGCAGCCCTCAAACTCAGTAATCGTCCTGCCTCAGCCTCCCAAGTGCTGAGATTACAGGCAATGGCACCACACCCAGCTGTATTTTATGCATGATCTAGCATATATCAAGGGCTTAAGAGGTGCAAATGGCTGTCGTGATGGACACATCTTGCTCTAGAGGAAGCAATGGCATTGAACCTGGGAGGAGTGGAAGTGAGGGAGACTCAGGGTTGGAGAGCATGGGAAGGGGGGATATGTTCCATGGAGAGGGAACAGCATATGCAAAGGCCAAGCCAAGGGTGGTGATGTGGGCTTTGTGTCCAGGAACCTCCGCAGTGGTTAGGAAGGGAAGAGCCTGACCCATCAGCTCCCTCCTGGCCACTGCAGTGCAGGAGCTATGAAGCTGGGCACCTTGAGGAAGCTGGTGGCAAGAAACAGATCTAAGAGGTTCTTTGGACAGACTTGCTAGGGAACTCTAGGGGTTGGGCTTCTTTACCAGATATGAGGCAAGGGCCACCTGGGTGGGGTAACCAGCAGGAGCAGTCCTAGGGACACTTTGACAGCCCTGGTGATGTTCTGAGGCATCTGGGTGTGAAAGCCAGGAACTGTAAGCAGACATAAGTAGTGATGAGAATACCCACCAGCACTCGGGTGGGCATTTATGTCAGGACTGGGCAAGAGGGAATACATCTCAGGGAAAGGCCTAGGGCAGATCCCACTTAGATAAAGCATTAACAGCGAGGCCCCCCTGAAGAAAACCAGGAGAGGGTTGGGTCCTGAAGGCAGAGGATGTTGCAAGATCAGGTGCTGCAGTGGGGCCAGGACTACTGTGTGCTGTGGTAGAGACGGACTTGGGGCCATCTCCCGGGAGCAGTGAGGACAGGGCCAGGTCTAAGTGGCTTGAGGGAGACAGGCCTGTGCAGAACCCTGGTTGTGCCAGGCCATGGCTGATGGGGCCTTAGGTTCTGAGAGAGATGGTTTTTAATTAAGTCAAAGCTTCTTTGGTGTTTGGTGTGTTGTCTAAAGATGGAAGAGCATGACACCTGTAAGTGCTATTGGCCCTCCTATGGAAGAGCTGAAGAGCCAATAAGAGAGTGACCCTTGATGGAACTGAGGTGTCGAGGTTTCCGGAGCCAGCCTACCTGCAGAGTGGACCAGCTGAGTATGCTGAATTCCAGGAGCCGTGGTGTGGGCATGTGGAACGTGAAGTGTGGGGCCAGGCCCTGGGAAGGAAAGCTGGACAGACCCAGAGAGAGAAGCCTGGACAAGGGTGCCACTCGGAGGGGATGCAAAAGATTCAGATGTTTAGGAGGTAAAACTGACAGCACTTGATGACTGCTCGTATGAGGCCCTGTGGTTTCTACTGTCCTCTTCTTGTAACTACAAACCACCAATTCCCCATGGCCAAAGGGACTGGCTGTCACTAAGCCAGAGGACATAAGAGCACCTGCTTCCTGTGGTTGCATTGCCATTAGGTATCCTTGCTGTGGAATTTCTATCCATTTCAGCCCTGGCAAACGCTTTGAAAAATCCACGCTTTAAGAAAGTCCCTCCTTGGTGGGGAAGAACATGGGCCTTAATATGCCAGGGTTCTGGAGCCAGACCAAGTATGAGTTCCATCTCTGCCCACCAGCTTTGTAACCTGGCCAAGGTTCTCACCCTCCTTGGCTCCCCCATCTTAAGATGGGGCTGACAGGTCTTAGCTAAAAGCGAGTTACAAGAATAAGGGTTAACAAGCACAACCAAGTGGCTTTCAATAGATGGCAGGATCTTGTTTTATTTATTTCTTTTTTTTTTTTTGGTACTGGAGATCGAACTCGGGTCCTTGCGCTTGTGCAGCAGGCGGCGAAACCATTGAGCTAAATCCCCGGTGCTTTTTAAAATTTCTCTTTCGTTGGTTTGTTTTGATGCTGGGATTGAACCCAGTGCCTCGAACATGCTAAGCATACTTTGCCACTGAGCTACACGCCACAGGTGTCAGCCCTTCAGGGCCTCCCATCACACAACTCGGACCACGTGCTAAAGCTGCCGCTTGATAGGCAAGTCACTGTGCCTACTGTGAGATAGAGCACAGGAATTTCTCAGCAGTTCGAAACAAGCTTAGAATCAACGTGGCAAGAACCCCGGGGACTGCCTGGCCCAAGAGGAGTCTTTCTGAGCCTCCCTCCCCACAAGAACCACTCAGTCTGGTCACCTAGGGCTTTTTTTTTGGAAACTTTTTTAATAGTTATTGAATGTTCTACAGCTTACAGTAAATATCATAGTTACAAACTCTTGGCTTCAGTCTTTCATAGTGATCACTATCTGATCTTCAAAACAAAACAAAACCCAAAAGAATCCAAAACAACAAAACAAAACCAGGTTTACACTTCATACACACAAGCGAGGCCATGGGGCTTTCCAATCTTTACACTCCAGGTTGTGTTTTGAAAACACCTATAAATTCTTGGATCAAACTACTTGGAAGACACCGGTCAAAGGTTTATTATTATTATTATTATTTTAAATGTTTTTATTTCTTTTTAAAATGTGAGTTCCAATAAATTTAAAAATTAGATTCCAACCTGTAGATTAAAATGAATTAAAAAATACAAAATCATATACAACGCTTTCTTCACAGGGATGTTACATGCCATGAGAACAGGCTTCTGTCATGTGATATGAAAGAGGGATGCAGAAGTCGGGAAGGGGAAACACCCCGGCCTATGAAGATCATCACAGACAACTCCAAGATACTGGAGACCTAACCTTACCTCCCCCTGGCTAAGGGGGAATTTGAGTTACAATACCGATCTAGATAATTGGACTGACCCATTCAACTCTTCCTAACTCATGCATCAGGAGGAAGACAGGAGCCTGAAGGATGCTGGTCCTGCTGGGGTCAGGCCCAAAGCTGATTTCACCTGATTCCCATGGGCTGGTACTTATCTGCAACGTGCTTACATCTGTTCTCTTCAGGAAGGAATATCCTCCTTCTACCAGGGCTGGAATGGGTAGAAACTCACTCCACAGCAAGGATACCTAGTAGCCAGGCAGCCACAGGAAGCAGGTGTTGTTATGTCCTTCTCTGGCTTAGTGACAGTCTCAACTGTGTTCTTAAATTGGCCTCTGGGCTGGACTCAAGAGCATGCATGACAGGAAATACTCACTGGCGAAGTTGAGGAAGTGGGACCTACCCTGGTTCAGGCAAAGGTGACCATGGAATGTTGGTACCGGGGATCAAACTCGGGACGTTCCACTTGCGAGGCAGGCGGTGGCACCACTGAGCTAAAGACCTGGCCGACCATGGAATGTTGAAGCTAGCCTGCCAGGACTTTTGAAGGCTGGGTCTTGGAACAACATAATGCTGAATTTCAAAGGAGCTTTCTAAAAGGGGGGACACGATGGGTAAAGGACAAGCCCTGCAGCCAATTTGGCATACCCACAGAAGCCTGAGTGTGTTGAGGCTCAGGTGTGGGATCTGCCCCCTCAGCCTACCTGGAATTCCTCCAGTGAACTGCCTTTCACAGGTGGGTAGGGCCTGGACACCAGCAAGGAGCCTTCTTTCCCCTTTCCCACTCTACTACCCAGCTGCCCCTCTCTGAATTTCCATTTGACAACAAGCTGGGGCCCACACATCATGTAGCTAAGTGGTAGTATTAAAGAATGGAAAAAAAAAGCTTTCACATACGCATACTCTTGCATTTGAAGGGTCCCACCATGCTGATGAATGATTCAAGCCAGGGCCCAGAGTGGGTGGGGCCTGTCTCCTCCCTCCATAAAGCAGACCCAGGGATTTGATATGCAAGGGCCCAGACCTGGTTCAGCTAATGCCTCACTAGCTATGTCCTGTCTGCACAATGAGGATGTCAAAACTTGCAGACAAAGGGGCTTGTCTTACTTTTATGCTCCACATGATTCATTTCTGAAGCCCATTCAGAACAAAGCAAGCCCTTCAAGG
The DNA here is from genome assembly GCF_053883595.1 of Heterocephalus glaber. Lineage (NCBI taxonomy): Eukaryota > Metazoa > Chordata > Mammalia > Rodentia > Bathyergidae > Heterocephalus > Heterocephalus glaber. The sequence continues at coordinate 28,132,442 of NW_028258293.1, forward strand.
AAGCAACCTCAGATATCTGGGAGGATAGCTCAAATCTGGAACAATCTGGGTGGCCTGAAGAATGAGGAGGTATGGAGCTTACTTAATTCAGTGTCTTTCATGAAAAAGCAAGGCTAGGGACCCCATTATGCCAGGTCCATCTAAAATGCCAACTTACTGGATCTAGACAGCAGGTAGGCCCTCAATCAGAAAGCCAGAGTACTAGGTATCCAAAAGATAAAGATGCCTGGGTCTTTCAAGAGAAGAGTGCCTGGTGCTGCCCTTGAACATTCTTCAATACTGGGCACTGTGCCCTCAAGTGTTGTGTTCAAGCTAGGCCTTTGTTGCAAATTCTCATGCTTTCTGTGCTAACAGCTGGATATGCCTCTGGGTCTCCAGAGCACATCACAGGTCCAAACCAAAGCAGAAGTTCTTAAAAATCTGCTCAACTGAGAGAACTGAGCTTCTCAGGTTTCCCTAAATTCTCCTTCTGTGTGGGGCAGAGAGGTAGCCCTTCCCTTCTTCAAGCTTGCCACTCAGAGACCTATCATGTGGCAACAGAAAGAATAGAGCATTTAGGAGTTCAAATCATGGCTCTTTCACTTATGTGTGTTGTCAAGTCTCTTAACTCTCTGAGCATTAGTTTTTTCATCTATAAATTTTGGCAATCAATGTCCAAGTACTTTGCATACCAATAAAGCTCTGGACAGGTACATGTGGCCTCGTTGCATATTCAGGGGAGGGGAGATGCACATCAGGGTTGTTGCCAGGAGAATGAGAAGGAATAGCAACTGCTCCATCCCATGGGAGTTTCTTTTTCTTTTTCTTTTTTTTTTTTTTTTAAGTGTGACAAAAGATTATGCTTCAGGCTTTCACTACTTGGAGGCAATCCAGCTTCCAAACTTCTGGGCCCCAGGCTGGTGAAGATAAGAGTCAGGTAGTAGTAGGGAAAGCCAAGCCAAGAGGTAAATGGAACCACTTTTACCGCTAGCCCTAGCCACCAAGGTGTTGATCTGGGGAGAGACAGTGGCATGGGAAGGAGAGATGTTTGTAGTGGCTAGTGCTGCAGCTAGGTCATGTGGGCATGTCCTTTGTCCTCTCTGACTTGCCCACCTCCTAATATGACATGGTCTTTCCAGCTGACCTTCTGTCCAGCTTGATCACTGGGACATTCAGAATCTTTGGATGGTACCAACAGAATCTTCTTCCTGTGACCTGCCAGGACACACATTGCCCTGCTCTCCTGGGCTCAGTCCTTTGTAGTGACTCCCCAAGCTTGGCTGGGCTTGTGGATCTCCACCAGAACAAGAGGTTGAGGCAGGTTGAATTGGGGCTCCAGTGCTCTCACTGAAAAAGTGTCCTAGACCTGATTCCTGCAGACCACAGCCTCTCAATGCCTTACCTCCACCTTGGGGCTTCCCTTTGATCTTGAAGGACATATGCAACTAGGGGCTAAGACAAGGTGTGGATGCTTCAGTAGATGAGCCTGTGTGAGGGTCAGGCTGGAGGGAAAGACAGCTGAGAGCCCAGGATACAAGTGGCTCTGTCGCTTTCTTAGCAAGTCACTTCACTTTTCTGAGCCTTGGCTTTCCTTGTGGATCAAATGGTAGGAATAATCTCCATTTCTCAGGGTTAAGCCACATGATGTATGTTAAACTGCTTTGAAAGCTGTGAGGTACAGATGCCAGTTTTTACCTACTGGTGTAGGAAGAATAGAAGTTACAAGGTCATCCCTAGGGCCTTTCCTTTCTTTCCTCCTTTCTGTTCCACCCAGCCCACCTGGAGGCAGCAGGGGCCAGGAGGTCTGTCAAGATCCCAGCATTCAGCTCACTTTGGGCCCATTTCCTTTCCTTCTAGAGCCCGTTTTCTTATTTTTCAAATGGGTGTTTTAAATGACCCTGTTTCTCTCCTCTTAGGGCCAGTAAGTTAAAGGCTGTGAAGTGCTTTGAAATCTATGAAGCACCAGACAAATGCAAAAGTTTCCTATTATTATTATCACCATTATTATTTTGGCATTTTCAAACACATATGACATAATCTAGAAGAGCCTTCACCCACCTTTACATCTCAAAGAGTGTGGGAAGAGGTATTTGCAAAAAAAAGGATTAACACTGGCAAACTTTGTTGTTTTAAAATGAAACCTCACCAGCACCCCCAAAAGACCACTCAAAACAGCTGGGTTTTCTCTTACTGGTCCTGAAGTTCCTTGGAAGATGGGCTCCTCAACTCCTGACTCTGGGCCCAGGTTGGTGATGGGCTCTGACCTCCTGGGAACAGCCAGACAACTTCCAAGGTCCTTCTAGCCCAAAGGTTTCCCGATGTCTTTCTTCCATTACGGGAACATGGGAGGTAGGGGGAAGGTATGTCCAAATTTACATGAATTTAAAATGAAGATAGTTATTTAAAAGTCCCAAATATTGTCAGTGATCCCATTTTTTACAGTAAAATGTTCCTGCCCCACCCCAGAGGGGCTGCTGGCCCAGCTAAGTGCTGGGTACAGAAGGATAGTGCTGGGTAATCCAGGCTCCTGGCTGAGACTAGCAAGGGCCTTCTTGTCCCAGGGGTCCCTCTTCTCCCAGATAAGCCCAATGTCTGCTGGGCCTCATCCTTGTGCTCCTCTCCTGATGCTTCCCCCTCCCTTCCTCTCTTCAGGACGAGGGGCTATTGTCCTAAAAGCATGGCCTCTCCTTTTCTGCCAGCCCACCTGCTCCTTTTCCTAGGGGTGGAGCCAGGTACAGGATGAAGTTCCAGATGTCTTCACAGAATTTCCAAATGCTGTTTCTTCATTTGCAATTTCTGTTTCTGCCATCTGCCCCTATATGGCCTCTGCCCTGTCTTCAACCCCCACTGCCTTTGCAGTCCATGGGGGCAAAAAGCACAAACAAGAGCCCAGAGGTCATTCCGGAGCTCACCAGGTGTGGGCGCTGATGACCTAATTTTTATAAAACCAAGCCAATCCATCCCTAGGTACATTTTTGTAGGCAACATGCCACTAGGTAGGAAGCCTGCATTTAATGCTAATTTACTGTGAGATCTAGGGAAGTCTTTTCCTCTTCTCTCGGCCTCAATTTCCTCATGTGTCAAATAGGGAAATGGATGAGATGATTGCTAAGGTCCCTTCAGTTCCATGAGTCTATGAAATGTTTATTGCTATTGCTTTTCCTTCACTACCCTGACCTTCAGAGCTGCCAGCACCCACCTGGAATGTGGTTCCTTCACTCTGGCCATGAATGGCACAAGGTAACCAAAAGCTTGGCCTGCCTGTCAGCCTCCCAGACCGACACAGACAGGTGACCCCTGGCACTGGGAGAAGGGCAGAAGGGAATGGGAGAGAAATGTCACAGGTCCCCACTCTAATCAGGAGGAAGCTCCTCATCAGAGTGGGTCCATGAGGGCTCAGAGGCCGAGGTCTGAACTATGCAGGGCACCTGGCCTTCCAAGGCCTCGGGATACTGGGATCCCGCCACCCTGCAGCTGCTTGGCAGGTCTGAAGTCAAAATCACCTTTTGAGGAAGTGCCAGGTCAGTTAACATTGCTGTGCAAATCAGAAGGTCCAGGCCCAAACATTATGGCCAGAGATCTTTCAAACCAAAGCCATCAGGGCAAGGACATCTTTCCCCTTCTTCACTCTCCTTGCCCACAGTGCCCTCCCTCCCCCCACCCTTCCCCAAATTCTCCCAAAGACTGTTTTCCCAGGTTCTCAGCCTAGGGTATGACACTGCTAAAGTAGCTCCTATATAATCAGATGGTTTTATTCTTGGTTTGTTGTGATGGTTCTCAGAAGACATTTCATCAGTTCATTTGTGTAAGGACATGATAATGTCCTGAATTATCTTAAGAAAACCCAGAAAAGAAACAATTTGCCCAGAGATGTGGCCCGTTCAACAGCTCTGAGTTCCCACTCCAGACCTGAGGGCCACATCTGTTTATGGTTTTCCAGAGAAGCCCAGCCTTCATTTCAACCATTGCAACAAACTCACTGTCTGCTTGCCACTAGACTGGGGTCCTGAGGACAGGATACTTGGGGAAGAAAAGAAGTGCAAAGGGGATGTGGCCTGGTCAGGTAGGAGAAGGGAGTAGAGCTGGAAGGGAAGCAGCTAAGAGAGGGCAATGGGGGAGAGGCAGGAGATTAGAAAAAGCAGCTTTTACAAAACTAAAAATAAAAACCAAAACCATTAAAGATGCATAAAGTGACCCTTGCACTTCCATTCATCTCTTCTTGCAAATAGAAGTGGTGCTGCTAGGGAGCTGCTCCAGCACCGGTGTAAGACTTGAGTAGTTGCATACAATGTGTGACTCCAGATCTGGGGAGAGAGGGGAACCATTAATGACAGTGATATCACATGGTCCACTTTGAGAAGGCTCTGGACCTCATCCCCTCAACTGGGAGCCCTAAACAGGGCTCTTGGTGCCTTCCTAGTGAAGATGTTTGCTCCCCACTTGTGGAAGTTGTGTTCTGGTGCCAAGAGTCCCTGGAGGAGGGCAGGGGAGATGCTGCCATAGAAAAGAGAATTTAGGAACATCCTTGGACTCCTACAGTTCCTGCATGTGTCAAAATATTCTGAGTGATAACACAGGCTCTTTAAAATTTTGGGTCTCTACAAGCTGGTCACAGCCTTCCGGTCATGAGAATGACTGCATTTCTTGCTAGGAGTCAACTCACCCCAAGACCTTGGAGCAGGGAAGCAAGTGGTAACTCTGCCCTTGTGACATCTGTGCTCCACACTCAAGTCAGGGGCTCTGAGGTGGTCCCTGTATGTTTCCCCCTCCCATGGGCCCCACTCACTTGGATGGGCCGTAGGCTTTACCAGTGCGGGGGCACGTAGCTGTACGCAGGGGTTCCTTGGGCCCTGTATGTTGGCATGGAGACAGGGTGTGCCCCAATTGCAGTGTGCTGGGGTGTAGTCAGCAGGGTACCTGAGTATCCAGAGAGAGAAAAGGAAACCTGAAGAGGCCACTCCAGGGTACAGGAATGAAGAGAATGGTCTTTTGCATGGCTGCTCCCCTGCTTGATGAACCACTCTCCCTTCCCCACTTTTCAGGGCTTCATCCCCTAAGGGGGACCTTTTCAGATGCTGGATGAAAGAATCAAGCACTATTCTTTCAAAGTCCCCTTTTCTTTGTATGCTTCACTTACTGCGCACACACGGCAATAACAGCTGGTGTCTGTGGCTATATCTCCCGTACTAACTTGTATGCTCCTTAAGGGTAGGACTCTGGTCTGAGTTACGGGTATCTGGTCCCTACAACCTGAAGGGCATGCATGGCTGGCACAGGGTAGGTATCCAGAAGCTTTTGAATGTAAGGAGTGGAATAAAATTCAAATGCCCACTCTGCTCCTGGCAGTCTCTTCCTCAGGTAGTCACCTCAATGGTTAAGACTTAGGTCTCTACAAGTTGGTCACATCCCCCTGGTCTTCCCTGGCCCATCAAGGGAATGCTCATGTTCCTCTCTGGTGTTAACTCATCCAAAGACCTTTCTAAAGTTGTGCTCTCCACCCTCATCCTCAAGCTTCCTTAAGGGCAGTGCTTTGGTCTGGTTTCTGACATAAGCTATCAATGGGTCTTAAGGGCCTCCTGATTCTTTCATCCCTTATAATTCATTATGGGACAGGGCCTTATGCTGCTGCCTGCTAAATAACACCACTCTTGCACCTTCTTTTCTGGGTCCCTCATGGCCACCAGAGTCCTAGTGTTATCATCTCTCCCTCTAACTGCCCTGACAGCTCTTCGCTGCCTACTTGCTTCTAGCCTTTCCCCTTCTGATCCTGCCACCAGTCTGCAGCCAGAGAGAATGTCAAACACAAGCCTTCCTTTCCCCTGTATAAAGCCCTTTGCTACATCCCTTATCCTCCAGGGTCAGGACTCACTCTTATCCTTGCCAATTGGACCCACTGCCTTTCCACTCCCATCCTGTAAGAGCTAGGCCGTCTTCATTCTGTGAATGTGCCACCCTCACATTCTTTCTGCCCGCTCTGCCCTTCCCTCTTTCATGTCTCTGCTTAGCCTCTGTTCATCCTTTAAGGCCTTGTTCACTATGCCCTTCTTGGTGAAACTGTCCTCATCCCTGTGACAGATTTACAGAGTCCTTCCTCTGGGTCCCCAGCACAGGATTTCTCATGCTATGCTACAGTCAGTTCCGTGAATGTTCTCTTCTCTGCTCCACTGGAGTTCCTGGAGAGGGATGAATGCTGAGGCAGATGCTGCCCTCACCTGCTGACATCGCCATGGTGGTGCCCGCGACCATGCCCATGGCCACACCGTTGGTCCTAGGGGCAGCAACAGGAGCTGGATAGATGGCAGAGGGAATGCTGTTGGGCTGGACGACCGTGGTGTGGTGGATGACATGGGGCTGAGCAGCGTACACTGGTTGTGTGTAGTAGGCTCCCTGGAGGAAAGAGGCTGAGGTCACATGGGCTCTTGGAGAGGTGGTAGGGGTGAGGGTGGGGTCCCTGTATTTCCCAGGCCCTAAGGAATGGGGGGTGAGAGAACCACTGGTTCAGGGACACAAGTCTAGGTCCCAGCTGCAGCTCTCCTTTGCCTTACTCCATGACTGGTCCATTCAATGTTGGCCCTTCCCTTGTCCTGCTCTGCCCCTAGAGCTGCTATGATTACCTAACAGGATAAGAGCTCTACTCCTTTTTCTCTGGTGTTAGCATTTTTCTTTCTTTTCTTTTTTTTTGGTGTGAGCATTTTACTGTTTATGTTTTACAGCAATATTCTCTTATAGCTGCCTAAAATGGAAAGGCAGAGAGTACAGTCAATCAGATTCTAAGCACAAGAATGGGGTTGGGGAACCCCAGAGCACTAGGCATATATGCTGAAGGGTTATCAGTGGTATTATTACACTGGTGGTAGTACTGGCAGTTTCCAAACTGGAAAATATCAATGGCTAGCACTTCCCAATATGTCTCTTACTGTCTATTTCTCCTTAGGCCAAAAGGTGAGGATGGAGAAAATGGCCTGCCCAGATTACCTGGCTGTTTCCTGCCACAACAGCCCACTGGGCTGCTGACCCCTGGGAAGAGTACACAGATGCCCCCAAGATCATTTTAATCCAGAGATTCTCAAATCTTTCTATTGAACAATGAGAAGAGTCTCGCTGTATCCCGAGAGTATTGTCCAAGGCAGCTTACTACAAACCAGAAAAATTGATCTCAACTCTGTTTTCCTTTGTTTTTTATAATAAAAAAGTACTTTTGCCACTTATACCTCATGTATAACTGTCACACTAGGACAATGTGTTACTCCAGCTGAGGGAGTCCAGATGGGGCCGCAAGGCACAGAGAATAACTTGCCTAGAGTCAATATAAAAGGCACAAGTAGCAGAGCCTAGGCACTGTTCTCCTTCCTGATTTATAAGTGTATCGAGGAAGGCAGAGTGAGAGTGGAGAGAGAAGACCAAGATACTGTATATGAGTGCCTTATCCTGACTCACCCAATGGCTCTCTGTGTGACCTTGGACAAGCTTTCCCCTCTCTGGGTCTCTGCTTCCCTGCCTGTTTAACAAAGGAGTTGAGCTAGATGTCCCATGCCCCTCTGATATTCTGGTCCCTGTTAATCTTAGTGACTTTATGCCTTACCCCTCTGGGGATTGAGGTGGAGTGAAGGAATGGGCAGAGTGCAGGAATATTGTTTCAATGATGCCACAGTGACAGCTGGAGAGACCCATGAACTCTTCTCTCTTTCTCACCCTGCCCCACCCTACCCACCCACTCCACCTATGCTGGAGGCTCCTCTACCTGTGAAGAGGTAGGCCCAGGCCTCCATGTGTACCTACCTGGGCATACAGGTTCTGCTGGGGGTAGGCACTTCTGATTGGATACATGGCCGTCTGATAGGGGTTGGGTGATGGGGAGTAAGGGGGTGGAGCAGTATTACTCTGGGTTGGTGGGACCTTGTATGGTGTCCCCGCAGTATATCCTGTACCAAGGCAGTAAGAGAGACCTCCAGTTAGTTGGCAGAACAGCACTGTTGGAAGGTAGCAGGTCCTAGTCATAATCCCCCAGACAAAGATGGGCTGAATCCAGGCTGGAAACAGATGAGAAACAAACGAGACAACAGGGCTCCACCCAGTGAGTCCTGGGCCCAGAGGCAGCTCCCTCAATCCTGGTGCACAAGGCTGCATGGATGACTCTGGGCATCTTTTGTTTCTCTAGGTTTCAGGGCTCTCAACTATAAAATAAGAGAGTGGAACCAGATGGTCTCTTATAGGACCCTCTCAGCTCTGATAGCCTGGGGTTCTGAGCTGTCTGTGAAAAGGGGAGGTGCACATAGACGGAAGTCCCTTAACCTACTCTCTACTTCTTGCTTTTTATGACTCCTCACTCAGCACTCCATGGTATTTTCTGTTGCTGGTCATGTCTTTCTCTGCCTTGCAAAAATTTCCCCTGAGTCTTGCCTATTTTTTTTTTTCTCCTTTTATGGACTTCCCTTGACAATATTTGGCTCCTGCCTACTGAGTCTGAAGGGAAAAGGGCCATATAAAATACCACTCAGAGATCTTCATCTTCTGGGATACTAAAATCTTCAGAGCTGGCTTTGCCTCTTCTGGGGCTTGGAGGAGGGTCACCTCTGCCCTAAAGGTCCGATGTGAGGGATCACAACATTTCACACTGTCGTGGAACTCAGGCCATGTCTGTACCCCAAAAGCATAGACAAAAGCTGGGGCTGAGAGATCAGGCCCTCAGAAGCTCACAACTGGCCATGCAAACAAATTGTACTACCTTTGAGTCCCCTGGAAAAAGAGTCAGATCTTATGTTCACAGAAAGAATGTGAATCACACGTCACTCAGGAACAAGACTGTCCTTACAGAGTCCCCAGATGGAATTGTCTTGTGACATCAGATAATCATTAAGTGATTTCTAATTCTCTCAAATAACCTGAAGCTCAGACAGGACAGATTATTTTAGGAACTCCTAAAGACCCTAACTGTTCTGAGTTGAAGGGACAATGTCAGGGACCTTAGCACTGAAGCCCCAGTGTAGAGGAGCTGGGGTAGCTTCTTCCCTGAGGTCCCACCCTTGGTGGGGCTGGCTGACATCAATGAACCTTTCTGGTTCAGCTCTTTTGCCTGCGAGATGTTCACCAAGGACTCCTTCAGCTCCAAGGAGCTGTTTCTGCAAGAAGGGGATGGGTTGCAGAGTGGAGAGGAGCTTTATTGGAAGAGAAGAGATCTAGGGTTTAATTTAGCTTTCCCTCTAATTTGGATGATAACCACCAAATTATCTGGGCCTGAATTTCTTATTTTATAAAACAGGAGGCTGAGAATGAAGATCCCTTAACTAAAATTCCATGTGTCTAGAGATCCTGGGTCTACCCTAACTCCAAGTAAAAGCAAGCTACCACATGGGCCCAAATCCCAGTTCACAACACAGCTTTGGTATGACATTCTGTGCCCCAGTGACTGAGGAGGATATGACAGCTGCTGTTCAGTTGCCACCAAGGGTGCCCTGTCCTCTCCTACTGAAGAATCCATAGCTTCTTCTATGAAAAACTGGTTTTGTGACCAAATTTGTTTGGGAAATGAGTCACACTGAGGATGAAGTGGAAAGGATGCATTAAAGGATCGGGGCCGGGGATTTAGCTCAGTGACACCACACAAGGTCCTGAGTTCAATCCCTGGTACCAAGAGAAAAAAAAAAAGAGAGAGAGGGCAGGATTGATAAGAAGTAGAAATTAACTGGAAGTGGGAGTGCACATCAGTTGAGGGAGAAGTCTAGAGCAGATTCCTCAAGGCTTCTAAATTGCAGAGCTAATTATGAGATGTAGTTGCAGGAAGAAAAGCAGGTATCATGGGGGAAGAGGGAGTCTAGGTTTGCAGACATCTAGAAGGAGTCATCTGATGGATGCTTCACCTCAGGGACTCAGTTTACTTCTCTGTGAAACAAAGGAGGTTCTCAAGACAGGCATGACCAAGGGTGTGCATCAGACTATCAATTCTAAGGATCTTAATAGTTGTTTTGGGAGAGAGGGGACAGGAGGGAAGTTCCAAGGTTCCCTAAGTTTGTTAATTAGCAATGTAAAATAGAGATAAACAGATTTGGTTTTACAATTCTATGATCCTGAGAAGTCCTTAAAATGTTAGGGTGAATGGTGGATCTCTAAAATATGGATATATGAGATTATGTTTCCCAGATTTGTTTTTCCACAAAATCTTTTATTCACACTATTAAAAATTTCTGTAATTGCAGCTTGTTTTGGTAAATAAAGCTTCAACGTAACACACCCACTATAGAATAACTACTTTCCTGTTACAATGGTAGTTATGAAGACCATATGGCCCCCAAAACCTACCATATCTATTATCTAGCCCTTTACAGGAAAGTCTGCTGGCCCCTGATTTAAAAGAATAAAACAAGGTGTGAAGGGGTTGTGGGATGTAGCTCAGTGCTAGAGTGCTTCTCTAGGGCGGACAAGGCCCTAGGTTCAATCCCCAGGGCTGCAAAATAAACATATCAAAACAAAAAAAGATTTGGAGAATCTACTCAGAATCAAAAGATGCCTCTCTCTGAAAGTGCTACAGCACAGAGCAGTGGTGACGAGCAATCAGAAGACAAGTGACAGCCTGAGTCCAAGCTTCAGCTCTGCTACTTAATAGCAGAGTACTTAACTGTAGAGTACATCATTTCCCTGCCTGTAAAATGGGGATGGTGGGTTCTTGTGATAAACACATTAAATAAGTACAAGGCACTAACCATAGTGCCTAACATACTATAAGCACTTCATATAGGTTAGCTATTATTGTTTTCTCTCTTCCACTGAGAGATAACAAGCTTCCTTCACAGGGATATTTGAACAGAAACTGGTCTGAAAAACTATAAGAGACAGGAAATAAAACTGTAATACTATGGGCTGTTCCAACATCTAACACAGACTACAGGACTATAAGATTCTAATTTTTGGGCTGAGGGTGAGAGAGAAGGCCACAATCCAGGTTGAGACTGAAAATAACCCATTCCTTCCTCTGTTGCTAGCCTTGCACTGTGCAGTGGAGAATTCTCAGTTGTGATTTTTCAAAATCAGGGTTTGGATTCTTCGAGCAGCTGAATTGCTATTGCTCAGCACTCTATTTTCCAGCACTGGAGATTTGAAGGCTTCTGATCCTCAACAAGTTCTTGCTGTCCTCATGACTTCCAGTCAAAGGAGTCAATCCTGTGAGGGCTCAAGCTCCTTGTAGGACATACACTTATCTCACATCGTGCAAAATGTGCTCCTAAATGCCAAGTTGTGTAAGTTGGTGTCATTTCTGTTCCACAAGTATCAGAAGAAGGAGCAGGTCACCATGAAAGAAATGCTGCATGTTCTGCCCCTTGATTACCGTAACAACTTCCCTCTGAACTTTTGGGAACTCTGTGAGTCCATGTGTCTGGGCTTTGGCATTAAAATCAGGAAAGTGAATCACTCTGGCAACATATATGAGCTAGTCCCCATTTTGGGTCTTACATACAGTGGGATACTAGATGGCGATGATGAAAGAATTGTTCTTTCGACAAATCGACATCATTATATTCGTCCTGTCTCTAATCTTCATAGAGGGCAACCGTATCAGTGAGGAGGATCTAACCAAAAAAGTGAAAAGATGGGACATGTTAGCTCAGTCTGAGCACATTCATTTTGAGGAAGCCCGGAAATTCATCACTGAGGATTTAGTACGGGAAGAGTACCTGATGTACCAGCAGATTCCTAACAGTGATCCTGCTCACTATGAGTTCCTGTGGGGTCCAAGGGCCCATGCTGAAACCAGCAAGATGAAACTCCTAGTTTATATGGCCCATCTTAATGGAACAGATCCCAAGTCTTACCTAGAACAATGTGAAGAGGCTTTGGAAGCAGAACTAGGTATAGAGCCAGGGTGTCTGAGAAACGAGATATTGCCCAAAGGTATCAGTGAATTTGTTCTCCCTCGAGAAGAAATGAGTCCCATTTTCAGTCTCTGTGGAGATTCTAAGTAGTGAAGGGCCAGGGGAGGGGTAAAATAGCATGCATGGCATCTTGCTGTCTCTTCTACTTGGGTTACTTGGAAATGGACAGGGGTTTTCTTTATGGTTTTTGAAGTATTGGTCCTTTTTTGGGGAGACTGAAGTAGCTTGCATATTTATTGAATGGTATTCATCTCCTGTGTATTTTTAGTTTTGTGATGTTGATGTTTGTGTTTTCTGATGGGAATGTGATTTTGTGTGACACTGATCACAAATGGAGTGTCTTTTCCATTCAAATGTAACAGCCTTTCCTGTTTTATCATACAAACAGAAAAACTATTCAATTTATTTATGATAAAATGGGAGTGGAATAGGAATTTCCTTGAAAATTGTAAGTTTACATCAAGTTAGAGGGACCCTAGAAAAAGTGATAAGGATGAAAATCAAATATTGACTTCTGCTTATTTCTTTTCCCCTGCTCATCTATACTATTAAACTTATATTTATTGCATGCCTGTAATCCCAGTAGTCAGTAGGCTGAGGCAAGAGGATCGCTATGAGTTCAAGGCCAGCCTGGGCTACCTAGTAAGTTCAAGGTCAGCCTGAACTACATAGCAAGATCTTGTCTCAAAAAAACAACCAACCAACCAAACAAACAAACACTACTAGGGATTGAACCAAGGCCTTCATACTGCACCACATCCCCAGCCCCCACCCCCCCTTTTTTTGAGGCAAGGTCCTGTTAAGTCACTAAGTTGCCCAGGTTGGGCTTGAATTTGTAATCCTCCTGCCTCAGGCTCCCAGAGTGCTGGGATTACAGGCATACACCACTATACCCAGCTGAGATTCTAAAATTTTATGGTTAAAGTGCTATGATTTTATGATTCTTTAAAGTTAACAAGTCACCATCAATGCTGGTGACTTTCCTTTATTCTCCTGGAGGATGTGTTCTGAAATTTTTATCTTGCCCAGGGAAGGTATACCACCCCCTCTATGGCCACAAGGACAACCAGCTTACAAAGAGTTGGGACTGTCCCTCTGAGGAAAATCAAAAGGCTCCAAGAGACTGCAATAGATTTTGGTTTCCACATCTAAGAATAACCTTGTCTGAGAATGTTTCTTTCTCTTCATGTTATGAAATGAGACACACACACTCAGAATATAAATCAGCAGCCAAAACACTCCTGGCAGAGAAAGCAATGCCACTGTAGGAGGCAGCCCTGCTTGACTGTCTGACAGTTTGGGACAGGAGAAGCAGAACTGCAGAGGTAGAGAGGATCCTGGCGTTCTCCAAGGCAACAAAAGCATTCACAGATGAGAGAAGAAGTAGATGCTAAAAGAGGCTACTGGCAGTGGCACTTCCTCCAACCACAATGGTTTTCGAGGTTGCCATTTGTCCAGAGGATCTTACGCGAGGCTGCAGAAACTGCCAGGGGCCTCCACCCTGGGCTCCTGAAGAGTCAACTCACTTCCTCTCTCTCAGGAATAGCCTCATTTGTACTAGATAATTTCAGAGGGCCTTTCTGGGGTTGGCATTCTAAGTTTATGAGTAGCTCAACAGTAATTTTTTTTCCCAATAGTAATTTCATGAGCACATCACTTCAGAGGACTTTCTACAAAAGACCAAAGGTCTTGTCCATATCCTGGGGGACCACTGACAATTTTCCCAGGGCTGTGGCCTGGGCAACCTTGGGTATTTATTACTATGTGTGTCAAAGTAAAAGAAGCTGTTGAGTTTGGTTTTTTCTTTTGAGACAGGGTCTTGATATGTAGTTCAGGCTGGCCTTGAACTCACTATGCAGCCCATGCTGGCCTTGAAGTCCTGGCCATTCTCCTGCCTCAGCCTCCCAAGTGCTGGATTACAGGAGTGCGCCACCATGCCCAGTGCCAATGGGCTTGTTAAAAAAAAAAAACTCATATGATTTTTACCCAAATAATCTTAGACTCAACTCACTCACTGGAAGCCTAACTACTCTGAAAAGAATTCTACAGCCGAAGGTCACTTAGGACTTTGGAATGCTATGCTTTAAGCATATCAGAGGCTTGCATTCTACCCTGTCTCCTTTAGAGGAAGAACCTAGAGCCCAGGAGGGCAGTAATTTTCCCAACATTGCACAGCAAATCAGTAAGAGCCGAGTCCAGAGTTCAGGGTTTACTATGCCCTGGGCAGACCTCCTTCTGAGTTAAAACTCTCTGCAGTCTAATCTTGGGCATGCGGTATATTGGTCTTTGTGTCCCGATTTCACTAAAGGCAGTATCAAGAGAGAAGAATGGAATTCGATACCTACAAGTCCCAGTGCTGCCTTATAAAAGAGGCTTTGTTTATGATGTCTCTCTCAGGTCCCCAACCATAATTTTAGATTCCATCAAATAGGATAATAAAGAGTATATGCATTAATAAGACAAAAACCTTTGCAGCCCTCTCTTCAATCTTTCTTCAGTGTCATAAATCATTTTGAGTTGCAAAGCCCTTACCACCTTCAAAGGCATTGATCCTCACATCACAGATGCCTTTTAGACTAATTGGTTTATTGACTATCAGATTTATATGTCTGGACAAAACAAAGCTTTATGTCTAAATCTTGCCTTGACCCCTAATTCTCCTTGCTGGTAGTCAAACAAGAGAACATTGAATAAGTAGGAGGAAGACCTAATTAAAAACAGGCTTAGCAAGTGTTGGTGAAATTGAACTGTATTTGCCCAAGCGCCCTAAATTTTCTGTAGCACTAGAAGCAACAAAATCTGAATACTGGGAGGAGCCTTGTGAGTGAGAGTCCCAACTCCATTAAAAAAAAAAAAAAATCACACAAATCTATATATTACTTGCTTAAAAGAAAGGGATACATTTTGGTCTTCCCAGGGACTGTGACAGCCTGTTTGGGAAGACACTGGGATGTGACTACTAGACATTTCTGTTTTGTTTTTTCAGCACTGGGAATTGAATTCAGGGCGTTGCACATGCTGAGCAAGTGCTCTACTACTAAGGTACATCTTCAGCCCTTTAAAAATTTTATTTTGAGACAAGGTCTCACTAAACTACCCAGGCTGGCCTCCAACTTGTGATCCTCCTGCCTCAGCCTCCCAAGTAGCTAGGATTACATGTATGAACCACTTGGCCTGGTGCAAATGGACATTTAATGGGACTTCAGGAAGATTTTAACATAATAAAAAGGTAAGACCTTCTGCTATTCAGACTGCCAAACTGCAAAAAGGGCTGCCTCTGGAGGGAATGAGCACCTGTCCCTGGAGATGTGTGAGCCAAGGCTCAAAGGCCAGCTACTGGTCAGGACTGCAAGAGAGGAGGTCCCTGTGGGATAAGACATATTGGTACACAGCTCCAAATTGAGAGAATCAAGAGCCTGATAGCTAGAGAAAACCTTAAAGATGACCTAGTCCAGGTCTCTCAATTTATAATTCAAAAGGTCCAAAGTATGGACATGAATTATCCAATGCCACATAGAACACAAGTCTAGAATCCAACTCTGGGCTTCTTTGTACTATACTATAGTCGGTGTCCCTTTTTACATATCTCTATCCATATGTACAGATCTCCAAGAGAATACGTATATGTCAGTTTACATATATAGTCTTCATATGTTCACTCATTTCTACCTGAAGTTATCTGGAAAAACTCCCTAACAACTGTCATCCCTCTCTCTCTCTTTTTTTTTTTTTGGTACTGGGGATCAAACTCAGGACCTTGCACTTGCGAGGCAGGCGGCGGAACCACTGAGCTAAATCCCCAGCCTTATCATCCCTCTCTTATAGGGTAAAATCAACCTCATCAGAAAAGCCATAACAGAATCTTACCTGGGAGCCATTACTTTCTAGTTCTGTTTACTAGTTGGGCAGTACTGTGCACACTGCCTTTCTGAGTCTCAGCTTTCAACTGAGATGAAAATCTACCCAATAACATTATAGAAGTATAGTGCTGAGTAAGTGGGAAAGTGATTATGAAAGCATTTTCCCTAAAAGGTGAACATGTTATATAAGCTGATCTTGACATCTCGGGACAATGATAACAAGGAGAAAATGGCACTGGATATTTTTAAAAATGAGAAAAAATACAATGAATTTGTTTAGTCTACTTACTTAGTAGGCTAATAATTCACTGTAACATCCTGCTGAGGGCTTATCCAGGCCCTGTTGGCACAACTTGAAAGATAAGGGCTCACCACATCCAAAGTTAACCATTCCTCTACTGCATAGTTCCTACAAGGCACAAAATTCTTTTTTTTTTTTTTGTACCAGGGATCGAACTCAGGACCTTGTGCTTGCAGGGCAGGCAGCGGCACCACTGAGCTAAATCCCTAGCCACCAAATTCTTCTTTATACAGAGTTTAAATGACATTCAGTGATTTTTAAACACTGGTCTCATTTCCTCAGTGGAGCCACCTTGTTAAAAATCAGAGGTGACCAGGCCAGGCATGGTGGTGCACACCTGTAATCCTAGCACTTGGGAGGCTGAAGCAGGAGGATGGACATGAGTTCAAGGCCAGCCGGGGCTACACAGGGAGTTCAAGACCAGCCTGCACTACATAGAGAGAACCTGTCTCAAACAAATAAACATCAGATATGACCAGATGCTATGGTGCATATCTGTAATCTTGGCTACTTGGGAAGCTGTGGCAGGAGGATTTTAAGTTTGAAGCCAGCCTATGCAACTTAGTGAGACCCTGTCTCAAAATTTAAAAAAAACTTCTTAAAGGGCTGGGGCTGTAGCTCAGTGGTAAAGGGCTTGCCTGGCATTTGTGAGCTCCTGGGTTCAACAATTCCTGGTACTGGGGAATAAAAAAACAATCGTGAAGATGATAGCAGTGGTTACCCTTCTGAAGAGAAACAGGTCTAATCTCACTGGCAAACTGGCATCTGTCCATGTATATATATATATCTTCTTCTGTAATGCAGTATAGACAAGGGTAGTGTTTTGTTTTGTTTTTTGTTTTTTTAATATGAGGGCATTTTTACTCCCCAGGGGATGTTATGCCATGTTTTGAGACATCTTTAGTTGTGACAATGACATTTGGCTACTGTCGTCTAGTGGGTAGAGATCAGAGATGCTGCTTAACATCCTACAATGCACAGGCCACTCCCCAACTACAAAGAATTATCTAGCCCAGATGTCAACAGAGCTGAGGTTAAGAAACTTTGTCTTGGGGGAAAGCCCTCTGTCCTTTCCCATGAAATGCAGTAACAGTCTTTCCCTCATCAAACTTCTTGGCTAGGTGAGTACTTCCTTCTCCCTCCCTCAATACTGTGTCTCCCAGAAACTGGGTACATGATCAAAGAGGATGATCTTTCCTGAATGAGGAAGACCAATTTTTTACATGGGTAGAAGAACCTCTTAAATCAGTATTTATATTATAAATGTCTTTTTTGTTTTGGTACCAGGGATTGAACTCGGGACCTTGTGCTTGCGAGGCAGGCAGCGGAGCCACTGAGCTAAATCCCCGGACCTTATAAATGTCATTTTTAAAAAATCCCTTTCTTATCTTCCTAAGAAACAAATCAGTCCCAACTAAGGGGAACAAGGAAAGGAAGAGACAGGCTGTATTTACTGAAAGCCGCAGAGGACGCTTGGTAAGTTCGGTTCTCGGTCCCGGTGTCCACTGGGAGGTGGAAGGTGCCTTCAGTGCCACAGGAAGACGAGTTCTGTGGCCAGGCCTGTTTCATCAGCAGCGTGGCTTAAGGGAAGACACAAGAATGGCATTAGGCAGAAATAAGAAGTGGGCACCACCAATCACAGACACAAAACAGGGTCTTGTGTTGGACAGAAACATATAACCCAAGGGACCTGTTCAGACACACAGAATGATTCAGCCTTTCTAAGAAGGGTTAGTAGGTTTGTAGGAGTGCTGAACTGAGTCCCCAAATGATTTTAAAACCAAAGAATTCTGCACATACAGAGAATCAGGATATTCTACCTGCTACTGAAACTATGAAGATGCCTCTTTCTACCTAACCTTCTGCCTAAGACTTTGAGTGTCTACTGGGTCAGATCAACTAAACCACTTTCCATCCTTTTTTTTTTTCTTTTTTTTGGTCTGACTACTGTCTGGAGGTGTATTTAATAAGTTGCTTTCAAATAAAACATTATTCTTTCAAATAGTTACTATTACATGAACCTTGCTACAATACCATCTGCTCTAAAGAGACTGACCCCACTGTGGCTATGGCAGTTTAAAAGGCCCAGGACCCTGTGGCTGTATTCCTAGTTATCCAGCAGGCACTCCTTACTAACAACTCCTTCTGCTGGACACCTGGCAGAGGCCAGATAGACATACCTCTTGGATACCCCTGAATATCTCCTGCTGGGGTACTACTGGGTACCCCACTTTAGATATCTCTTCATAAATTAGAAATGATCCTTTGTGCCATTACAGAACTAAATGTCAGACTTCAGGTAGATATAAAATAGAGATGAGGTCCAGTCTGAGATCCATAGAGACTTCCTAGGCTGATTCTGATTCAAAGCTCAGCTTGGGAAACTTGAAAGATGATACTTCATATGTTCTAGAAGGGGAAGCCACTCAAGAAACTTACCTTCATGGTATCCTAAGGGGAAGGAGAGCGGAAATAGGGCTCTAAAGGGTAGAAATGTCTAACTTATTACTATACTTCCAAACACAGAGGAGAAACATTCTTGGCCCAGATTTCTACTTATGGAAAAAAAGAACAATTTTAGTGACATATTTTCCACTCAAAGAAGGTCTTAGGAGTCTCAGATATAGAATATTTTAGTCTATTTGCAAGGGGATGGGGAGGGGAGTTTCACTAGCAACAGTCAGATGTACCTGAAACATTTTAACAAGGGACAGAGGTAAGACAGTGTAGAGCAAGAAGAAAGCATGCCTATATACGCTCTAATTCAACTAGGATATTCTACCTCCAGAGGAGAGATTCCATAACCCCTGCTGCCTGCTAGGATAACAGCTAGGGTCTCTGTTCCTTCAATTACAGAAGTTCTAGGGCTAGAGAAGGTCAAGGACTCTGCTGTTTCTGCTGAACCAAGGCTAGAAATGCAGCTGTTACAGGCTGACTCTGTGCTTACATTAATGGCCCGCAATATATACAGCAGATGCTAAGGAATGAAAAGAAAATCATGGGCAGGAAAGTGACACCAAGAGGAGAATTCTGGCAAGAGAAATGGAGGGCCAGCAGAACCCCATGTAGAGTGCAGGGCCTTTGGTGGATATCCAGACATGGCTGTGCAGACACTGTAGAAGGGGAGCCCATTTCAAACAATTATCTATTGAGTTTCTTTCCCAGGAGGCACAGTGATGGTATGAAGGGGACTGATAAAATATCCAATTAATGTAGAAAAATCTTATGAAGATCTCTTGAATTGATCTTAGAACCTGACACTCCATGTGGCTGGGAAGCTCCCTAAAAAGTTAAACATGTGGCTCTGAGAAGTCAGATAGAGCAAGCCCATGCCCATAAGATCTCACTGAGATTCCACCAGGGAGCAGGAGGACTGAATACAGGAGTTTGGAGAATTTAGAGGTTCTGATTCATTCCAGTTTTTTCTTCCAAGTGGCAGACATTTTACCATAAATTTCACCATAAGCCAAAAGTCTGACATTAGCCTGAAGGACTGTATGACAATTAAAGTAAAGCAAAATTAGCCAAAGAGATTGAGGCCTAACTGTACTCAGCACTGAGGGGAGCGCCACAGTGAATGGGAATGCACATAGGTCACAGTCACTGCACACAGTACTTACAGTCTAACTGGGGATGCAAGACAGCCATACACCAACCAGGGAGTGAACAAGACAGCATGATACAGAGTATAATAATGCTGCAGATTAATCAGGAAAGATGCAACTGTGACTGTGCCTTTGATTATCTTCCCTAAGTGACCACATAAGTTAAACTATGTATTGTTCTGAACAAAGGGGTATTTTCTTCCAGTTTCAAAGAACAAACAGTATTTTCTGTACCTTTTCTGTATATTTGAAAAATTAATAATTTAAATAATTGGAGAAATGTGAAAACTAAAACCAAATGTCGGCTGTCAACCTGAGCTCATTAATTAGCTTACCATATGATACTACTCCTCCACATACAATTCCAAAGTAACCCACCCTGTTGGTGGCAGAAATGAGAGCTCAGTTGTGGGACAAAGACACAACTGAAGCTTCTGGAGGCATGGTGACAGAAGAGGGTGCTCTGACAGGCAGCCTGTTGAGTGCCAGAAAGGAACCACTTCCTAAAAATGCTTTACATTTTGAACTGACAGTTAGGTACAGGTATATCATATGTAAAAATGTTATTAAGCTGTAGACTAGTGTATATTATGTTCTTTAATATATATGTGTTATCCTTCAAGTAAAAAAGAGAGCAAGAGAACCTCTGGCAGTGAAGGGCCACGGGCCCAGTCACAGCAGGCTACCCACATCTGTGTGCTGGGTTGTTCACTTCCCTGGACATGGGACCCTCACACCCTCGGACACTCGAACAATCTGTTAAGCACACTTACAAAGAAAGAGGAGAGGCAGCAAGGGACCATCATCCTGAATAATGTACTGCATCAGGAAATCTGAGATCTAGCCTGGGCTCTGCCACTTATTAGCTGTGGGACCCTGGGCAAGTCACTTAATCTTTTAAGTTCTGTTTTGTCATTGCATAAAATGACAGTAGTCTTTGTTTTGCACTACTGATATGAGAATCAAAAATAAAGCTTCAGTGGGTAGAGTGATGCATGCCTATAATCCCAGTTGCTTGGGTGGCTGAGGCAGGAGAATCACAAGTTCAAGGCCAGCCTGGGTAACTTAGTGAAACCTTTGTCTTGAAGGAAGAAAGAGGAGGAGGAGGAAAAGAAGGAAGAGGAAGAAGAGGAAGAAAGGGCTAGAAGTGTGGCTTAGTGGTAGAGTGCTTGCCTAGTATGTGTGAGATCCTGCATTCAATCCCCAGTATCAATCAATTAATTAATCATTATCAGTCTTATAGTTTCTATTTCTGGTTGCTGTCTGCTCTTCCACATCTACAGTTGTGGAGAGCTCCAATGCAAGCTGTCATCATCTTTCACCTGAGCTACTCCAACTGCTTCCTCATTGTTTTGTTTTTGGTGCTGGAGATTGAATCCAGGGCCTTTGTGTTGAGCTACATTTCCAGCTCTTTTTACTTATTTTTAAAATTTTGAGACAGAGTCTTGCTAAGTTGCCCAGGCTGGGCACAAACTTGCAAATGAATCTCCTATCTCAGCCTCCCTGAGTGTAGGGATTGCAGGCATGCACCACCATATTCAGCTTTTTCTGCAAGGCTCTTCACTGGCTAGAATTCCTAAGGCTCCAGTTTATATTCCTTATTAGCACTCAAGGCCCCCATGATCTAGTCTGAATGATCTTGCTAGACTCATCATTTTCACTCTACAACCCATACTACAGCACACAAACTGCTTATCATTCCCAGAATATGCCAAGGAATTTCACATCTCCATGGTTTGTTCCACATTGCTAGCTCTTCCGACTTGTCTATTCTCAAACTCCACCTGGTAAACACATATTCATCTGTCAATCATAACTGAAAACTAACATCTACTGTGAAGTCTTTCTTCTCCCCACCTCTAACCACAACGCCTGTCTGCATCCCATACAGTTGACAATCCCAGTAACTCTTAGAAAGCCCTGGAGAGGCCTTGGATGGGTTGTCTTGTCTCCCTAACAAACTATAAGCTCCTTCAGAGTTGGGATTTTGCCTTACTGGTCTTTGTATCTTCAAAGGGACAACTTAGGTTCTTTCACAGAATATTTTGTGAAGTGAAATGTTCCATACATATTCTTCAGGCATCTTCATTTCAAATGCTATAGCTCAAAGGGTGAGAAAATACAAGACTTTTTAACTTTTTATGGAGTCTTCTGAGTTCCTATATGGTATCTTGAGAAAAAAAAAGGAAGAAAGTGAGGGAGGGAGGGAAAAAGGGAGGGAGGAACTTTCCATAAATGATAAGTAAAACAGGTCAGTGGATAGCAATGTTGAAATAATAAAATTGTAAGAGAAAGGGATATTAACATTTAAAGAGACATCAGAGATCATATAGAATAAAACATTTTATGGAAGGCCTAGAGATATTAGCAAATTGCCCAAGATCACACAGCCCACAGTGGTGGCAAGAAATTTCACAGCTCATCTTCTAAAAGATGTGACACATATAAATTCAATTTGAGACATCTAAAGAATCAAAGTGTGCAGAGATTTCACAAAAATATTGTCCTGAGAAGCCCAGGTAAGGGTGGTATGAGTGGCAGTTCCTCCCATGGTCCCTTCCTGTCTATGACAAAAAGGACCTAGTCAGGTTACACTGCTGGGACCCTCACAGGTGCCCAGAAGTTCCCGTGGTGCCTTGGGCCTGGAGTCCACACTGCCTTGAGAACTCAGCTCTGATCCCTCACTCATTGGCACAGTTGGGCTCTACCTTTCACCATCCAGGAAAATGTCCCCCAGAATGAGTCCAGAGTTCAAGGTCTGGGCTAAGGAAACAGACTATATCTAAAGTCATCCAGGTCTTCAAACATGTCAGACTGCCAAGGGAGATGAAAAATCTGATCCTGGGGCAGACTGGTATTTGGGGTTTTATAGGCATAATCCAGGGAATCCTTCACAGAGGCTGCCACAAAGCCAACAGAGAAGCCACATACAGGCCCTGGAATTTTTGTTCATTTGTTTGAATTCGCCCGCCAGGTTAGGGTAAGAGATGCCTTTCAGTGCCATGATCCTTCATTGCTGCCCTAGGGAAATGGTTCATGTGTGTCTCCAACCCATGATTTTGCACCATCAGACATGTTCCTGCATGCTTTAGGAACTGCTTGCTGAGCCACCTGGGGGGAGCCCAAGCCTAGGGGATGGGATTTGGGGAGGAAAGGAGGGGGATCTACCGCTGTTACAAGATAACACATTCATAGGCCATAATACAATGAGGAAAATAGCTCTCCTACCATAAGCTGAATGCAGGAACTGAAATTCTGTTGGATAGAAACGTTAGTTGAAATTACCACTAAGAATCTGTGCAAAGTTGTACATATTACAGTTACATAAACAGACTTTGTTTTGAGATAGCAGTTTTCCCCAGGCTGCACAAGAAACGGTGAATGTAGAGGGTATGAAGAGCCTCTGCCCTGGAGAGGGTGACAGACTTGCCATCTAGGAAAAGTTCGTCCACTGTAGAGGAGCACCTCCCTAGATGTCATAATGGCATCTTCCAGGCAGCTGACCTAGAAGCTACCTGATGTGAATTAAGTCCCAGATCCTGCTATGTACTTATCCACGATAAGAACACATTGCAACTCTCCAAAGAACTGCAGCGGGACTTCACACATGACAGAGGCTTTACGTGTTAGAAGAAGAGAAGGTTCAGGGACAATTCTGCCATCATGGTCCCTTAAAACTAGAGCTAGACTCGATGCAGAACCATTCCACCCCTGAAGCTTCCAGGACAGTGTGGTGCTACAGAAGGAGCACAGGCTTGGGGTCAGATAAGTGGGTTTGAATTCCAGCTCTACTGCTTTTGTCTTTTGGGGTTTTTTTTGGTACCGGGGATCAAACTCAGGTCCTTGTGGTTGGAAGGCAGGTGGCAGAACCACTGAGCTAAATCCCCGGCCCTCTACTGCTTTTTTAGCTGTATCACTTCAGATAATTTACTTAACCTCTCTGAGGAAAATTAGAGCAAGCAGCTCTAACTCACAAGATTAAGGTGGAGTGACCATTTGTAATATGCCTGGCAGGTTCAGAGAATGCATGTTCCTTCCCCTATCCATCCCCATGTTTCTTACATATAAAATGAGAATAATATGCCTGTACTTTATAGGATGTTATAAAATCAAATGAGTCAATAAATGAAACTGCTTTGTAAACAGATTCTTGTGAGGAGGTATTTCATTTTTACTTGTATTATTTATCCTGGTTATCCTTCCTTTCATTTTCTTTTGGTACCGGGGATCGAACTCAGGACCATGTGCCTGCAGGCTGGGTGCCACTGAGCTAAATCCCCAGCCCTCCTTCCTTTCATTTTCAAATCAGATTGTCATTAATATGATAAACTCTTTGTTCTCCAGATTGTGAAAACCAAACCTTGGCTGGCTCTTGCTTCCTAAGGGGCCAAACAGATCTTAAATAAGGTCCTCCAAATCATTGGAGCTTGGAAAAAAGTCTGAAGTACCCACAGTGTTTTCAGGACCAATGAAAAACTAAAAGGCTTCCCTGCATCATGGAGAGATGACATCTTAGGGTACTCAGAAATGCTAAAAATGCCTCTCTCTGAAGCAACATCTTGGTCTCCTTGAAGCAACTGAAAGAAATTTAAACTTGATCGCCTGGCTCTATGCAGGCACCTAGTACAGTACTTTGGGAACCTCTCTGCATCACAAATAGCTGGCCTGGCAGGAAGCAGAGAGTAATCTATACTGTCCTCTTAAACCTTGAGTCAGCTCATCCTTGGTAGAAATATCCCCACTGCAATCCAGAGGCTTGTGAATGCAGGCCAACTGCATTCTATGAAACAAACCTGGGAGAGAGAGACAGAGAACCCGAGCACAAGAGTGCCTGTGTAACTCAAAAGGGAAAAGGGATTTCCTCAAGGTCACACTAAACTCAGAAGCACAGTCAGTGTGACAACCTGGGTATTCCAACTCCCAGTCTGGGGCTTTCCAACACAGTGCACTAGTACTACACTCTTTATGGATTTTGTGGGTTTCTCAGCAAATGATTCCGTTAGTCATAGCCTGGAAATATGTTGACTTCTAAAGACATAAAATTGGGGAAAACTGAGTTTTGACAAAAAATGAGCGCTTAAAAAAAAGGTAATAGCTAAAGCTTGGAAATAGCCCAAGTGCCCATCAACTGGAAAATGGATAAAGAAGATGTGGTTTTTTTATGAAATGGAGTAGTACTCAGCCATAAAGAATGAGAAGCTAAAGTCATTTACAGCTAAATGGATGCATATTGAGGCCATCTTCTTAAGTGAAATAAATAGGACACACATGTAAATACCAAAGTTTCTCTAGTGTGAGAAAATGTAATTAAGGATTAAAATGATTAAAACGAATAATTGATAATTTGAAATAGGAAGAAAAGGTTCAAAGGGGTAGGGGTGGCAGGAGGGGAAGCGGAGAGATCAGAGTTACAGGCTGGAATCTGGAAAGAATCCCTATGTAGACTGTTTTTAAAACTATAGGAAGAGATGTAGATAGAGACTAGGCTGGAGCTCCTCAGTGGGGTGGGAAGGAAGAGTCACTGAGATCAAAGGAGAGAAGGGTGTTTTTTCTGAAGAAGCACACACAACTATGCATAGTACACAGTACTCGATAGTGTGATAAATGACTGTTACTGTTTTAGGTACTCATCATAACATGCTATACTTTTTACCCTTGAGAGCATAATCCTACTTATATAAAAGAGTTTACTGTAAAACAGTGTGCTGCTATGCCAGTGGTAGCCTCATGTATCTCGTGTTTAACTTCGTATTTGGATAATATCAAGGGGCCATCACAGATGGTTGACGTATACCTTCTCAGTTTGCACTTAGAAGTTGGCACTGTGTGGTACTTTGTGATACATATGGATGAAACTGCCTAATAACATATTTCTCAGATTATATTTCCATCATGTGTCACATGACTGTATTGAAATTTAAATTTAAAAAATTTGGCCTATGTGGAGTCTACTAGCTAATCAGAAATTTTTTCTAGACCACTACTTGTTCAATATTAGTTTTGAAAATCTTTCTAAAACAAATCACATCCTTTGATGTCTTGTTAATGATTGAGATGTTTTTTAAAATTATATGGAAAAATGTTTAAGTACTTTTTAGTTTTCCTTTGGTTGAGTTCTAGTATATTTGAATATTATAATAGTTTTTTCCATTGCATTGCTTTTCTTTGAATAATTTTAATTTTTGTATATATGTGTGTTTAGTGAATGATGATAAAGTTAAAAAAAAATTAAAATACCCTATACATGCCAACAGCTTTCCAGTCCCCGCCATGGTCTCAGCCGCCTCCTTTCTGTACTACTTGCCCTCGCCAGCCTGGCTGCTCTAAACTAACACCTCAATTTCTCTCTGCCTACTGCTTCAAAGACAATAGAGTGGTTAAGAGTTCACTTATGTGGGTGTTGTGGCAGGGTGCTGGGTCTGGATCTTTGAGTTAAATTACCTGACTTTTCTTAAGTTTTAGTTTTCCTGTTTGGAAAATGGGAATAACAACAGTACTGACCTCAAAGGTTTGTTTTTACAGAAAACCAGTTATTATCTATAAAGAGCTTTAAATAGTCTAACATATAGGAATTGAATAAGCAGCTATTTATTTCTTATCCTTACACTTGCCAAACTAACTCTAAAACAAGCCTACGATTTCCGGCAGAAGTGCTGAACACTATGAGAAATTAGCCTAGTGCTGGGGATTTGAGCCTAGATGAATTCATGGCCTCAGCCAGCCTCCAGGGCTGGCCTGCTCTGCCTCACTGCTTCCTGGGAGACTCTTGCACCTGGACCTTGTCTTTTGGCGTCCTCCCTTTATCTCTGCTCATTTCTGTGGCAGCAAATCAAGGTCATTTATCTTAAGAATATCCACCTGTGACCTTACCGTTGGTCTGAGTGGAAGAGCTGCACTCTCAGGTCAGGTACTCCTCCTCTCCCTGCCACTTAACTCCTCAAAATAAGGAAGAGAACTGAGCTCTGGACTTCGCCCCCTCCCCCACAGCCTCTGAGGAGTGCTGGCTCTGTCTGTCATCACTCCTGTGTCTCTGACTCGTTCCCTCCACTCACTCCTTCCCACCAGTGCTTGTTTAATCAGGCTCATACCTGAAAAACGCTCCTTCACCTCCACATTCCCTTCTAGTCAATGCCCTTTGGTTTAGCTTTTTCTGGTAGCCCTACTTCTTACAAACACAGCCTGTACCTGCTAAATCTACTTCCCTCCCCAGCTCACTGTGCTCTGGTTTCCAGCCTTCCCACCTTCCTCACTGCAGCCAGTGAAGTCACTGGTGGCTTCCTGACTATGAAGACAATGAATCTTTCTCACTCTCAATCTTACCTGACCTCCTACATCTCACCTCACTTTGTTTCCGACTAGTTTACAAAGCCAACCTAGGGCACTAAGATTTAACCCACCTATTATCATGACAGATTTGATAATTGAAGCCACCACAAGTTTTCAGATAGAAGTTACCAAATTTTATTAAGTATTTTATCAGAGATAATTTCTGAAGCTTTTATTGTTGCGGGTTTTTTTTCTTGATTTTTTTTGGAAATACTATATTTAGTGATTAAAAGTAAATACAGGATGTGGATGTAGCTAAGCGGTAGAGTGCTTGCCAAGCACATACAAAGTCCTAGGTTAAATCCCCAGCACCACATACACAAAATAATAATAATAAATATTCTTTATTTAGATCAGGTGTGGTGGCACACACCAGTAAACCCAGCACTCGGGAGGCAGAGGCAGGAAGACTGCTGTGAGTTCAAGGCCAGCCTAGATTACATAGCAAGACTGTCTCAAAAACCAAAAACAACTATTCTTTTTTTAAAAAAGTAAATACAGAACCCAAGCATGGTGATGCATGCCTGCACCCCAGCACTTAGGAGGCTGAGGTCAGCCTGGACTACACAGTGAGTTCAAGGACACCCTGAAAACCACATAGTGAGACCCTATCTTACAAAACAAAACAAAAGAGTAAATATAAAATTAGTGCTGAGATACCATTATAGATTCTTAGCCTGTGTGTCACTGCTTCTTTATAAGCTCTTACAGTGAGGCAACTTCCTAAACTTTGAGTCACCTAAAGTGTCTCCCAGAATACCTCAGGCATAACAGGGCAAAATAAATGCCTGTGTCTATGTAAAAACTTTAGGAGTTATTATAATTTATTTGCGTAAAATAGTTATTTGCCAAAAAAGAGGGACCTGTCTGATAACTTCGTGGTGCATGTGCATGTGTGTGCGTGTGTGTGTGTGTGTGTGTGTGAGTGAGAGAGAGAGAGAGAGAAAGAGACAGAGACAGAGGGAGGGAAGGAGAGAGAGACAGAGAAAGGGAGAGAGGGAGAGGGAGGAGGAGAGGGAGGGGGGAGAGGGAGAGGGAGAGACAGAGAGAGAATGATTCTAGGTCTGAAATCTAGGTCTTTAGACCCAGCCCATGTTCTTTTCTGCTTTAAGCACCCTAAAGGACAGGGAATGAAAGTAGAATGATTAGCACAGAAAAGCATGGGACTGAGCAACAGGACATCTGCTGAGTTCTACTCCCTAAGCTCTTGGAGATTCACAGGACCACATGGGACAAAACACTGCTCTCTGGATCTCTGCTGTCAAGTAAAAAGGTTGAACTGGAGAATCTATGAGGTCTTTTCAAACTTTCTAGTTTTATAAGAATAACTATAAAAGCAAGAAAATGGGATATGTTAGGACACTGAAGGCCTTTCAAATCTGACCCTTGCATATTTGTAGTTCAGATTCATCTAGGCCCCCTCACAGCTACTACTTCTAGGTTCCTAACATTTCTCATATCTCCATGCCTTTGCCATGCTCTGCTCTGCCCAGAATGCCCACTCCTTTTGTGCTTAATAAAACACCTCTTCCTTCTTCCTCAAGTTGCTTTTGCAAAATCCCCTGAGAAGGTTCCCCTAAATAGTACTTTCATCCCCAGGCAGATCGTGGGTCCCTCCTCTCTTCTAACATGTATTCTTATACTTATATTACATTGCAATGAATTTGTTTGTATTCTAGGCTCCAAAGTGGACTGTGAACTACTTCAGGCCAAGATGGCATCTGTTAATCTTTCTATCCCAGTATGGAGGACATTCAACAAATAAGTACGTACATACTTGTTGAGTAAATGAAGAGGGGCTTACATAAAACCACCTACAACCCTGAAGTAGGTAGTTACACTGCATTTGAAACTCGGGGGAGGTGACCTGCTCAAGGCTTTACAACCAGTGAGCTGGGTAATCAGGATTCAAATGCAGGACTTTCTTATAGCAGAGCCCACACTTTTCCTGCTCTCGAGTGTGAAAGTACTTGCTGAGCAGAGAGCTTAGGATCTGCTTAAGACCTCTGCAATGCTCCTGGCCCAAAATAGAACAAGCATTTCCAGTATTCTCAAATCCACTTCAACTTCTATCCCAGAAATAATGGGCTTTCATTATTTTTGAAAAATATGTAGCTTGTCTCAGCTTGAAAGCAGCTCTTTAGTCCATAGTGGCAAGTCTCTCACTCTCTTCCAAATTTATAACCCAGGAGTCTGCTGTGTATGTGTTTACATGTTTCCCACTGGCAGCCTAAGGGGAAACTGAGCAAAGAATGGATTTCAACACTGCTAGGAAAAGCATAAAAGGTTCTGTGAGGAGGATGCATGTCTCATATATTCCAGAATAGGGGAGACTAGCCAACCTTAAATCCCAAGGAGAACCAAGATTCTACTCCCACCCCCACCCTGAGGCTGATCTGCCTTAGTACCCAGAGGGGATTCCTAGGAATATCAAGCCTGGACAGGTTGAGCCCAGAGCAATTAAGGACAGGAAAAGGCCAGCAGGTGGGTTTGGTTTTCCAAATAGAGTTCTACCTCCCCCACCATCCACCACAGTTTCCCACACTCTGCTTACCTGGAGCATAACTGGGGTTATTGGTTGGGTACAGGCTAGGATTGTACGCAGGGGCTGCTGCCGGGTAGGCTGTGGGGTAACCTATAAAGAGATAAGAAAAGCCTTACACAAAAACAAAAAACAAAACAAAACAAGCAAAAATTAGATTTCTGAGCAAACATAATACAAATCCCAGGCTTGGCTTTCAGTTTCTTCATGGACTATTTCACATTGTATATGTGACCAGTTTCAGACTCTCAAGAAAAAAGTAACCCATACCACAACCCTAATATATGCAAATTTTCTGGTGCATTTACAACACATGAAGTATTTCTATACTCTCACTGATAAAACAAACAAAAAAGGAAAAAACACAGAAGTGCATATGGTAGAAACTCTTGTTTATTTTCATTTTCCTGCTACAATACTACTCTCTCTCAGAGGTAACCACATTAACAGTTTGGCATCTATTTTTCCAGGTTCACTAGCTTGTACACTTTTTTTGTTTTTGCTTTTTGAAACAGGGTCTTGCTATGTAGTCCAGGTTAGCCTCGAACTCCCAATCTTCTTACCTCAGCCTCCTGAGTGCTGGGATTATAGATACGCACCAACATCAATGAATGAGTAGTTGGGAAGAGATGCTCTGAGACAGCTCCCAAGAGCATGTACAAGCCAATTCCAGTTCACCATAGTATAGTATATATAGGTCTTAAAAAAATAATTTTCTAAAATACCAATTTTCTGGGCTAGGGGTTTAGCTCAGTGGTTCTGCTGCCTGCCCCGTAAGCGCAAGGACCCGAGTTCGATCCCCGGTGCCCCCCCCATACCAATTTTCTGTTGTAGTATAATAATATCAAATTTTCCATTTTAACCATTTAAGTGTACCACTAAGTAGGACCGATTACATTCATAATATTGTGCAGCTATCATTACCATCTGTTTCTCCAACTTTTTCATCATCCAAACAGAAACTCTGTAATCAATAACTTTCCACCTTCTAATCCCCACTCTGTAATCTCTAATCTACTTTCAGTTTCTACTATTTTGCCTACTTTAGGTATTTGGTAAAAGTGAATCATAGTCTACTTGTCCTTTTGTGTCTGGAGTCTTTCACTCAGCACTGTTTCTAAGGTTCAATCATGTTATAAAATACATCAGAACTTATTTCCTTTTATGGCCGAATTATATTCCATTTTACATATATACTTAATCTCGCTTATCTACTCATCTGTTGGGGGACACCTGGTGTTTCTACCTTTTGATTACTGTGAACAATGGTATACAAATATCTGAGTCTTTTGTTTTCAATTCTTCTGGAATCTCTCACTTTGTTGCCCAGCCTGGCCTTGAACTCATAATCCTCCCAAGTACATGGGATTACAGGTATGAATGACCATACTTGGCACAGACTTAGGTTCTGAGGGAACCACCAAACTTTTTCACAATGACTACACCATTATATATGAGGATTCAAATTTCTCCATGTCTTCACTAAAACTTGCTTTCCTTTTTTTTAAAATTATAGCTTTCAGGTGGGCATGGTGGCACATGCCTGTAAATCCAGTATTCTGGGAGCTGAGGCAGGAGGAATCCTGAATTTGAACCCAGTCTTGGCAATTTAGTGACTTAGTGAAACCCTGTCTCAAAATAAAAGAGGACTGGGGATGTAACTCAGTGCAGAGGCCTTTGGTTCAATCCCTAGTACCACCAAAACAAAACAAAACAAGATACCAAACCATAGTTGGTGCGATGTGGTTTATCATTACTGTTTCTTTTCTTCTTTTTTTTATTGGGTACGGGGGATCAAACTCGGGACCTTGCACGCGGAACCACTGAGCTAAATCCCCAGCCCTCATTACTGTTTTGATTTACACTTCTCTAATGACCAATGCTCAAAAGATGTTGAGCATCTTTTTATGTGCTGCTTGGATAGTTGTGTATCTTCTTTGGAGAACTGTCTATTCAAATCACTTGTCCATTTAAAAAAAAACTGGGTTTTCTTTTTCCTGTTATGTTGCAGGAATTCTTTGTATGTCCTGAATATGGAGCCATTGTCAGACATAGGATCAGATATATTTCCTCCATTCCACTGGTTGTCATTTCACTTTCCCAATAATGCCTTTGATACAAATTTTTAAAACTTTAAGTCCAACTTATCTTTTTTTTTCTTTTGTTGCTTGTATTTTTAGTGTCAAATCTAAAAATCTACTGTCAAACTGAAGGTTGTGTTTTCTTCTAAGAGTTTTATGGTTTGTACTCATATTTAAATCATTGAAAAACATGCTCGCTTCGGCAGCATATATACTAAATCATTGAAAAAAATATTTTTGGAGGGGTGGTATTGGGAACTGAAGGGACTTGTGAATGCTAAGCAAGTGCTCTACCACTGAATCACACTCAAGCCCTTTTTAAATTTTGAGGCAGGCTCTCATAATTCCAAGGTTGGTCTTGAACTTGTGATTCTCCTGCCTCAGCTGCCCAAGTAGGTAGAATTACAGGTGTATCATCACATTGCGCCACTGATCCACTTTGAGTTAATATTTGTACATGGTGCGAGGTAGAGGTATAAAAGTTTTATATGCTACTTTTTCACTTAAACATCATAAATATTTTCTCATATATTATATGTTCTTCAAAAACATCATTTGTAGTATCTTTATGATACTCCATTATGTAGTACATCAAATCATTTAAAC
Source organism: Heterocephalus glaber (assembly GCF_053883595.1). Lineage (NCBI taxonomy): Eukaryota > Metazoa > Chordata > Mammalia > Rodentia > Bathyergidae > Heterocephalus > Heterocephalus glaber. The sequence continues at coordinate 28,164,606 of NW_028258293.1, forward strand.
ATTATCCCTATTTTTAGATGTTCAGTTTGTTTGAAATTTTTCATTTTTATTATAGCTAAGAACCTAAAACCACCTAAATACACCTCTGGCTGCAACTGTATTTCTTTAAAAATTAGTTGTAGCTGGATGTGGTGATGGATACCTATAATTCTAGCATTCAGTAGGCTAAGGCAGGAAGATTTCAAGTTCAAGGTCAGCCTGGACTACATAGCTAGTTCAAGGCTGACCTAAACTACATAGCAAGACCTTGTCTCAAAAAACAAAAGGGGATTTTTTTTTTGGTACTGGGGATCGAACTCAGGACCTTGCACTTGCGAGGCAGGTGGCAGAACCACTGAGCTAAATCCCCGGCCCAAAAGGAGATATTTTAAAAGTTCATCCATTCAAAATATTGACCATCTACTCTGTGACAGACACTGGTTTAAAGATTTTTATCAGTGAACAGAAGAAATAACCCTACCTTCGTGAAGCTTAAAAAGGAAGGAGAATGAATAAATAGTGAATATAAACAAAATACTTTACCATAAAAAAGGGCAGGTTAAAGGACATCAGAACTGTCTGTATTGAGGTTGAAAGTATTGTAATATTGCAAAGAATAATCAGGGCAAGAGACACTGAAAAGGTTAAGATTTCTGCAAGGGTGTGAAGGAAATAAGGTTAAACAAACAGCTGAAGGAAGGGCACTTCAGGCAAAGAAAATAGTACAAAGGCTCTAAATTGAAAGCACAGGGGACATGTCAGAAGAACTGCAAAGAGGCTAGGGTGGTGGAGTGGAACAAATGAAGGGTACAGTAGTAGAGGAAGCCAGAAAGATAAAGGTTGTTCAGTTCATGTAGGGCCATACAAGGCCACTGTCAGGACTTAAGACTTTTATTCTGAGTGAAATGAGAAGGCATCACAGTGTTTGAGCAGAAGAATACCACCATCTGACTTATGTTTGAAAAGGGTCACTCTGAGGGCTGTGTTGAAAAAAGACTATCTAGGGGCAAGGGTAGAGAAACACAAAGATCAACTAAGAGACTACAAAGTGTTCATCTAGAAAGCTATCTGAACATCCACTAGCAGCATATAAGTGCTTGTCTCACTATTCCTTGTAGTTTTTAAATGCTCATTTGTATTTGACTGACAATGGAAAACTGGTTTTAAAAGTCAAAGATTAAATCCCTAAATCCCTAAAAGCTTCTTGGGGATTTGTAAATATTGAAACTTCAATAATGTATCTTTGTTAATATGCTATTCCCTAAATCCTTTCCAACTACAAAGAAAATTCATCCCCCTCTCCAATCATTTTCTGATTTTAAAATTGAGGTGGCAAACTTGTCACTTAATTAGCACTCTAGAGGTGTGCCACTTCTCCAGAAGTAAATCGGTGGCGGGGGGGGGGGGGGGGGTCTAATCTGGGAAGCTAAACGATCCAGTCTCATGGCTGAAATTTGTATTTGGCTTCATGTGAGAGGTTATGCAGTCACACAGGTAATCACTGTCCCGTCATTTAGATGCCTTTTACTTTAGCAGCAATTAAAGAATCTTCTTTCAGTGTTTCCAAGCACAGATATTCCTCCTTTAATGACAGAGTTCCTGCCTGCTCCCCCCAACTAGGTCGTTAATTGAATTGGTTGCTAAATGAAGAATTATATATAGTATGTACGTTACAATACCCAGAACAAAGAATTGGTCAAAGGAAACTCCAACTTGATGACTTTGCTTTTATTTGTATAGCTCTTACATGCAGTACTGTAATGTATAACATAAAACTGCAGTACTGTACTATACAGTACAACCAGCAAAAACTACAGTACTGTAACAAGGTATACTGTCCAAAAAAAACATTGAGAATCTATCAACAAGCTGTACAGAACTATCCATCCGGGCATGCTGGTACACACCTGTAATCCCAGCACTGGGGAGGCTGAGGCAAGAGAATCACCACAAGTTCGAGGCCAGCCTGGACTACAGAGTGAGACCCTCTCTCAAAAACAAAGCAAAACACCGAGGAGTTATTAAGTTCGGGCAATGGGTTGTAAATTGAAACAGTCGTTAACTAGGTAGGTCGTTAACTAGGTAGGTCGTTAAACAAGGAATATTTGTAGTTTCATTGTTGTTGTCATGGTGGTGGTACTGGAGATTGAACCCCAGGGCCTTCTCCCTGAGATATATGACTTACACGCCCAGTTCTTTTTTTCCTCCTCACTTTTATTTTTGAGACAAGGTCTTGCTAAGGCACCAACTTGCCCAGGTTGGGCTCAAATCATCCTGCTTCAGCCTCTCCAGAATGCTGGGATTGCATACATGCACCATCACTCCTGGCTCAGGATTTCTTTTTCTTTTTTGGTACCGGGGATCAAACTCAGATCCTTGTGCTTGCGAGGCAGGCAGCAGAAGGATTATTTTTAATTCACTTGAATCTGTCATATATTATAGAATGGCAGCACTAGAGGAAGCTTTATTTGACTATTTTTCATTTTATAGGTGACATGAGTAGATCTAAAAACGAGAAAGGACTTGAGGTCCAGACTGCTGGGGTTAGAAAGCATCTTAAAGGCCAGTTAGTCCAATCTTACATTTGGGGTTACAGCCTCTATTACAACACTTTCATGAATTCATTTATCCCAGCCCTTAAGTCTCTACTGATATCATATGCCTTTCTTTCCAAGAGAGTACTCTACTTCTGGAATTGTGTGAAACTTGCCTTCTTCATACTACGCCAAACTCTCTACTTCTTGGACCTTCTATTTTTTAAAACAGAACAAATTTGAAGATACATGCATAATTACCTTACCACAATTGTACTTCATATTGTACTTACCACATGGTACAAGTCAATAGTTTGTTTTCATTTCCTATCCTATACTGCTCTACCCAAACTAAGCTCCTTGAAGGCAGAGCTATGTCTCATTTGCCTGTACATAAAAACTCTTGGTCAGTTCCTCCTTCCCATTTCCCATTCTGTCAACCTATCACATCATTACTCCGCTCAGCCTATTCAGCAAACACCAGAGCTTCTCAGCCTGGCTGATAGCTGATGTGTCAGCAGGAAATATCCTTTCCTCACTATCAACTCTCTCCAAAAAGGGCATCACAGTTAAGTTGGACTTCCTCCCTACTCCTTTTCTGGTTTTTATTTTGTTCCCTTGTCCCAACTGCTATTTTTTCATCTTGTTGCTTCCTTTGATGGTGTTATTTGCATTTCTAATACCTAGCATAAATAAGGCAGAGAATAGGTATAGGTATTCAATTAATGAAGTAATGACCAAGAGGTTGAATACTGGACTTATGAATGTTTTAAAAACAGAAAAATGAATTTAACCAAAGTTGCTGCCTTTGAGAGGGTCACCAACTGATGAAGGAGAAAGGTAAGTGGAAAGTTAGCATATAGCTTGAAAAGAGTCATGACGGGATTGACTGGTTAGAAAAGAGACTTTCATCAATCATCATTTATTTAGTACTATTATTTGTTTAATGTCTGCTAGGGTTTATGCTGGACACTGTCCCTGGATATAAACTAAAAAGAGGAAGGACATGAAGAAGTATAGGCGTGGAGTTAACATTTTGGAGAAATTCATAAGTGGTTTGGCTTATAATCTCCTTTATTCTGAGGGGCTGGACTGATCTGTTAACCAAATCTCAGGATACAGATTGTCTTGAGTCTTATCTCATAATTCTATCTTCTTGTGATGATGTCTCCTTTATGATATCTGGCTCTAACCTACCTTTTTAGCTTCATCTATCCACTGATTATAATTGAGTTTTATATCGCTAGAATTCACTATTTCAATACTATAGCAATATTTCATATACTTCTTGCCTGAACTGATTCATATAATATCTTTCTTCTTGACATGTCTACTTGGATGCCTGCTAGGTATCAAGGTTATATAATATAGCAGCTAAGTATGTGGGGTCTGAGGGACTAGGAATGTAGTTCAGTGGTAATGTGCTTGTTTACCATGAGCAAGGACCTGGGTTTGATTCCCAGCATAAAAAGTGTGCTCTGGAGCAGACTGCCTAGGTCTAAATCCCAGTAACAACACTGATTATTTGTGTGACTTTGGGACATGAGATTACTGTATCTTTGTTTTTGCATCTGTAAAGAAGGACACAATACTATTTAGTGTTCTATAACACTTTTTCAAATAGTTACAAAATATTAAAATGCCTAGGAATAAATTTAACAAAGTAAATGACCTCTACAATAAAAATTATAAAACATGATGAAAGAAATTAAAGATGATACACAAAAAATGGAAAGACCTCCCAGTTTCACAGATTGGAAGTACACCTATTGTTAAAATGTCCATACTACCCAAAGTAATTTACAGATTTAATGTAATCTCCATCAAAGTACTAATATATTTTGGTATACATAAGCATATTAAAAAATACACAAAAATAAATATATAAAACATAAATAAATGTTTCCTCACATAAATATAAAACAATTCTGAAATTCATGTTGTTAGCTTTCCATCACTGTAACAAAATACTTGACATAAACAAAGGAGCAAAAATTTATTTTGGCTCATGTATCAGTCAATGGTCAGCCAGTTCCATTGCTTTTAGGCTTATGGCAAAGCAAAAAACTCAAGGTAGAAGGTAGTGGTGATGGACAGTCAGTTACCGCATGGCAACCAGGAAGCAGAGGGGATGACAGAGGCAGAGAGAGAAAAGGACCAGGGACCAAATAAAGTTCCCAAGACCACACCCCCACGATCCACTTCCTTTCACTTTGCCCCACCTCCTATTTCTATCACCTAACAATGGCATTAAATCATGATCTCATCAATGGGTTAATCCACAGGTAAAGTTAGACTCCTCATGATCCAATCACTTCAAAAGCCTGTCAGGTGCTGGCCAAGCCTTCAATACAATGAGCTTCTGGAGGAACTAAGAACTATTACCAATTCTTTTCAAAGTATTCCAAAAAATGAAAGAAAAACTAAAAAAGATACACCATGATCAAGTGTCAAGATAATTCAACATATGAAAATAAATAAATGTAATACATTATAGCAATAGAATGAAAGAAAAAAATATGATTATCTGGGTGTACTGTTGTATGCTTGTAATCTCAGCTATTAGGAAGGCTGAGGCAGGAGGATTGAGGGTTTAAGGTAAGCCTGGGCAATATAATGAGACTGTCTCAAAAAAAAAGTTGTATCATATTTCAATAAATGCAGAAAAATTTTTTTATAAAATCCAACATTTTTTCATGACAAAAACTCTTAACAAAGTGTAAACAGAACAAATCTCAACATAATAAAGGCCATATACAGTATAACAAAGCAGTGCTCCTATATATATAAAACACACTTGCTGAGAATTAAACCAAGGAAGTAATCCCAGGCTGGTAATAAAGCTCAGTGGTAGAGTGCTTACCTAGACTCACCAGGCCCTGGGTTGGAGTCTCGGCAACTCACGCCCCCCAACAAAAAGGGAAGAAAGAAAGCAATCCCATTCACAATAGCTACAAAAATAAAGTACTTAGGATAATGTTACTCCCAAAGTACTAGAGGCCAGGTACTACAGGCTCTTAGTCACTATTACTTCCAAACATAAGATGCTTTTAAAAATTAATTTTTTCTTTTCTTTTCTTTTGGCACCACAGATCAAACTCTGGACCTTGTGCTTGTGAGGCACCACTGAGCTAAATCCCTGGACCTTAATTTTTAATTTTTATCCTTTGGTTCCAATCCTTTCTAAATTTGTTCTCTACAGTTTTCTCCACATCACTAGATGAAAATGCTCTCTTCCAACTCTGGCCAAAAACAGTCATTCTTAACTCTGTTCTCTCTCTTCTATTCACATCCAATGGACCAGCAAATCTTTTAAATTCCACTTTTAAAATATATTCAAAATTTGACCATAGCACATTACCTATACACTTTCTCTCTTAATCCAAATTATCATTAGTTTCCACCTATATTACTATAATAGCTTCATAACTGGTTTTCCTGCTGGTACCTTAGATTCCAGATGGTCTATTTCCCACAGCAGTCAGTGATCTTTTAAAATAGTCAATCAGATTACAGAATAGGTCTCTCTTTTTAAGCCCCAAAGTAGCTTACTAAGACAATGACAGCTAAATCCTTTTAATGACCTACCTGAGCCTCCACTACCTGTCTAAACTCCTCTTCTACTATTTGCATGCTGTTATCTTCTCCAGCCACAATGGCCTTCTTGATGCTCCCTCAAATGTGTCAAGCGCCTTCATCGGCAGAACCTTTTTTTTTGTTCCCTCTTCCTAAAACTGTTCAAAGCTCATGTTACATTCTTCCTAAAATAATACTCTCAAAAAAAAATAATACTCTCATCAGTCTCTATGCTCCTCAAAACGCTTTTTCTTCATAGCACGAAACCACTTGACATATTATGTATTTGCTTATGTGACCAGCCTGTCTCCCATCAGAATGTAAACTAACACACTTACTAACAGAATATAAACTAACACACTTACTAGTTTGTGGCTTCCCTGCTGGAAGTCTCCTCCCACCAGATTCCAAATGCTCAGCCTCAACCAAGTGCACAGAGTACATTCCAGACCCCACACCCCTCAAGACTGACTGGATCTGCTACAGTTCATCAGTGGCAAACCACACTGAGGTGAAATAACATACCATGTATACTTCACCCATTGCTCATACAAAAGATATTTTCACACCTGTTTTTCATTTGAGCCTAAAATCAACTCTAATGTTACAGTATTTCTCCCATTCTGTAGATAAGCAAACAGAGGCCCCAAGGTGAAATGACTTTTTGGCTAAGATTATTTAGCAACTCAGTGGTAGAACTGGGGAGGGTATTCCCAAAACAATGCCTTTTCTACACCTACCAAATAAGTATGACTTGGCCCTTGGAAACAAAACTGCCCTTCTGTATTTATATTTTTAAAGTGAAGAATGAAGAGAATAAAAGGACTCAAGTGAGCTTTTCTTCTTTATAGCCCAAAGGCTGTAGTAGTGATCAAGTTTCCAGGATTCTGGTATGTACATTTTAATTGCTTTACAGGTGTCAATACAATCTAATCCTCTTTCTTTCTTACTAGGATTAGCACTAAATAAAGCTAGTAGAAGACTAACTCTGGGTCAGGAAGACAAAAGGTTACTCCTTTTTGAGCGGCAGGACATTTAGGTAATAAAGACAGTTTAGGTTTGAAGCTCAGGATTAAAAAGAAAACCCACCGTTGCCTCCAGTGTCATGTTGACCAAAACCAAAACTAATAGAAGTCTTTATTCTCTCAAAATAAGAAAGAGGGCAAGAGAAAGGAATTTGGAATCTGTATTACTTTCTGGACACTGTCTAAGCACTTAATTATCTGACTTAATCTTCACCCTAATTCTACAAAATATACCAATAGTTCCATTTTATTTTATTTTTGTTTTTTGAGACAGGGTCTCGTTATGAAACTCAGGTTGGTCTTAAAATCACTTGGTAGCCCTGGCTGGCCTCAAACTCACGGCAATCGTCCTGTCTCAGCCTTCCAAGTGCTGAAATTACGAGATTACAGGCATGCATCACTACACCTGGCTGGTTTCACTTCAGAGAAGAAACTATTGAGACATATCTTACACAGGTAGTAAGTAGGGAGTAGAAACAGAATTCAGGCTTGAATGAAACAAAATCCATTCCTACCAACCTCCCTACTACTCCTCAAAACATGAGTCTACTCAGTATAAACCTCCAGATTTGATTGCCATTGCCACTCATGTGGTCAAGAATCCTTTATTTCAACTCTAAAACCAAAGAAAACAAGAATCTATTTTGTAGAGTCAATTCGGTCAAAGATGATTCAGTTTTTAAAACGAAAGGTATTCTGTTTCCACTCAGTATCTTAATATAGGACATGCACATGTTATTGAAAAGTATAACACAGGCACTGGATACAGAAGAGGCATTAGAGGTGACTGAGTCCAATTGAGTCCAAGAATCTTACCCTGAACAATTCCTCAGCCACTGGTCCCAGTTCTACCCTCACAAAACATGTCTATTCCCTCTGCTCTAGGATAGAGCTCCAGAAATACAAAGACATTATTATTCTTCCTTAATTTTAATTTATCACACACACACACACACGTGTGTGTGTGTGTGCGTGTACTGGAATCACACCCAGGGACACTCTACCTCTGAGCTACATCCCCAGCTCTTTTTATCTGCAGACCAGGGTTTTACTAAATTGCCAAGGTGGGACTACAACTTGTTATCCTCCTGTTTTGGCCTCCCTAAATGCTGGGATTACAAGGCAATTTACCTAATTTGTTCCCTTCAACTTTCCCCATTCCAAATTGCTTATCTCTGATAAGACTTCAGTTTATAAGTCCCCTGTATCAGTGTTCTTCTCAAGTAGGCATCACATTTCCTTATCTTAAAACAATTCATTTTTTCTAGTTTACTCTTCCTCTGATTTCTTTTCTTTTTTTTTTTTGAGACAAGGCCTCACTATGTATACTCAAGCAGGCCTTTTTTTTTTTTTTTTTTGGTACCGGGGATTGAACTCGGGTCCTCGCACTTGTGCAGCAGGTGGCGAAACCACTGAGCTAAATCCTTGGCCCTCCAGCAGCCCTTTAACTCTCAATCTTCCTGTCTCAGTCTCTCGAGTAGCTGTGACTACAAGCATGTGTCATTATGCCCAGCTACTGATTTTAAAGTTTTTATCAAACTGACACAAGACTGATTATCTGGATTTCTTCATCATGATCATTAGAGTAGTTAGCATCTAGCAAATGCTTCTGCACCAAACATGGTGCTAGGTACCTTCTTTACATAGTAGCCTGCATTCTAATGTGGAAATAATATAGGTTATTTAAATTAATCTATAGACAATACATATAATGTATAGTCAGAATGGTAGAGTCAATGAGAAGGAAACAAACAGGTTTGAAAAAGTTGGGAATGGCTTCTGTGGAACAAACATTTTAGTTGGTTTTGAACAATGAATTGGAGGAATTTGTCAGAGGTGTGAAGGATGGTGACAAAAAGTATAGTCAGGGCTGGGGATTTAGCTCAGTGGTTTGACCGCCTGCCTTGCAAGCGCAAGGACCCAAGTTCGATCCCCGGTACCAAAAAAAAAAAAAAAAAAGTATAGTCATTCTATGTATGAAGGCATGAAAATGCACACTACCTTTGGCAAAGACAAGTAACTCCTGCTGGTTGGAGTTTACATTGTACAGGAGAAAGTGGCAGGAAAAGAAGACAAAAAGACAGATGTGAGGCAGATTATGAAGGAACTTAAATGCCAACTAAGGGATGGACTTTATTAGTAAACAACAGGAAGCCATTAGAGCGTTTTAATCTGTGAAACTTCAGATGTTTTGTTTTGTTTTTTTTGTACCAGGGATTGAACTCAGGACCTTGTGCTTGCGAGGCAGGTGGCAGCACCACTGAGCTAAATCTCCAGCCCTGGATCTGACTTTTACAAAGATTATTCTACCAACAGTGTAGAAGTGGATTCAGAGTAAGCAAGAACAGAGACCTAATAGAAAGTTATTGCAGTGGCCCAAAGGAAAAACTAAAATAATACAGTAGCAATGGAATAAAGAAGGAGGGGAAAGGCTATAAAGATATTTCAGAGATACAGCTTTATAAAAATTAATCCTGATTGTAACGTCCCATTTTTAGTGCTATAGGGTAAGACGATGCAAAGCAAGACAGGAAACTGTAGGGTTTTCAGGCTTTCCCTCTTTTTCTTCAATAGAAAGAAAATAAAAGGACCTCTGAATCGTTAGCTCCAGAAAAAATGCCTGAATCTGGATTCCTCTTACTAGCTGGGAGGGCTAGCTGCTGAGAGTGCTAGACTGTTGAGAATGTAGGTCAGCCCAACAGGCAGCAGTTCTGTAGTGCTCACTTCGGGCCTGCCCACCAGACTGAATTTGAAGCAGCCAGTATACTGAAGTCAAGGCCCACCCACCAAGCCTTGCATAGGCAGCCCCTAGGAATTATAAAGAGTGTGAACTGTAAATTAGGCATCGCTCTCAGAGCAAGGCAACTCCCTTAAGGTAACAAAAAAGTGGGAGATACCTAGTACTCAGATGTCCTTTGACTGTGCTGGATCTTCAGGGAAAGCAAGTCCATCCAGGTTGTGGCCAGTCACCTCTGGGTCATTCAAGCTATTAACACCTAAGCAGGCTTGTCATGTCTTTAGTGTAGAAACAATACTACCCACAACAAATATAGGCTGCATATGTAGATGCTTATAATGTAATTGTTTTAGGTAAGGTTGAGTCTGTGTGCCATACCTAAAGGGGGAAAATTTTTTAAACAAATCTAAAAATATCTCTGTAGTTTCTTATCTGCTGGAATGGGAGAAATCTTAATGGAAAGCAGATAGCCTATTCTGTCTCAATCTCCAATCCAGAATGATTTTTCTTTACCTCCTAAATCTATAAGGTATTTTGGAAATACCCAGCACTTTCCAGATTGTTGGTGAACAGTCTTCATGCATTTACCTGCTAAACACAGATAAAAGAGCAACATGAAATTCTATAAATTAATGATGTGGTCCATGAACCCCTTTCTCTCTTTTCATTGCATTATTCACTATTTCATTCTATTATTCTGCTTAAAGAAATGCAATAATGGGGGGAAAAAATCTTGCTTAGATTCAGTAAAATATATTGGGACACTTGTATTCCACATAAAAAATTAAAATGACAGCTTTGTGCAGTGGCAGTATCATAGCCAATGAGGTTTATCCAAGGCACGATTAATGCTAATTGAAAACTAAAAGAATAAAATGAGATTCTTACCTCACACTTCTCTAGCTTCAGAAAAACCAAGGACCTTAATATAAAATAAAATAAAACTTTAAAACCATTGGAAAAAGAAATATGAAAACCCCAGTAGGACCTTGGGGTTAGGGAGTATTTCTTAGATAAGACCAAAAGGAAGAATCACAGAAGGGTGATACATTTAATTCATCAGAATATAAAGCTCTATATGACAAAAGAGGCCATAAAGTGAAAAGACAAATACAGAAGATAAAAAGACATCTGCAACACATACAACACAGGGTTAATATCCAAAATAAAAAAACTCACATAAAAAAACACGCATTAATCAATAAGAAATGAAAATAATATGACTAATTCATAGAAGAATCAATCAACTGGGGAGAAAGGAGAAAAAATATGAAAGGAAGTTCAAACTATACCAGCAATCAACAAAATACAAATATATGGCATTTACTATCGTTTCATAACTATCAGACTGGTAAACATTTTATTTTTTATTATTATCCTTCATTCATTCATTCATTTGTGGTACTGGGAATTGAACCCAGGGCCTTTGCACTGGGCTACATCCTCAGCCTTTTTTTCAGTTTTGTTTTTAATTTTGAGACAGGGTTTCAAAAAGTTGTCCAGGGGCTGGGGAGTCAGCTCAGTGGCACTGCACCTGCCTAGTGCAAGGTCCTGAGTTCAATCCCCAGTACTGGAAAAAAGAAAAAAAAAATCAGCTTTCTTCAAAAACACTTTATCGCTTCTCAGGCTTTTGGCAATCCTGTCTCAGCCTCCCAATGTGCAGAGGTGGATCACAGGCATGAACTACCACACCACCACACCCGGCAAGACTGGTAAACATTTTATTTTATTTTATTTATTTATTCTTTTTTTTTAGTTTGCAGTTTGTTTTCTTTTTATTTGGTCCTATTTCCTAAAAATGCATTTACTTTTAAGATCAATTCTTTTGTTATTACATTAGCTTTAATAAATATGCTAGCAGCTCATACAGGTTTCTGAAAAATTTAGCAACCCTGAACTCCGATTTTTCTCATGTTTACATAATGCAGATATTGCATAATGCTGATAAAGACAGAAAAAAAAATTTTCATCTTACAAATGGCCTATGCCAATTTCTGCAACTATGAGGTGTCTGTCTTAGGATGTTTTAAAAAGTGACTAACAGGTATAAAAGTTTTCACCATAATCATTACATAGAGAAGGTTTTTCCTTGGATATTAGTATCTGTTGAGGACTAAATTAAAAATAGTTTCCTAGGGGCCAGGGATTTAGCTCAGTGGTTTCACCGCCTGCTGTGCAAGTGCAAGGACCTGAGTTCGATCCCGGTACCAACAAAACAAAAAAAATAGTTTCCTCATATTCATTAAATAAATCAATCTCAAGTACATATTCTCTGATAAGCTTTGGTTTAAGGCTTTCACAGATGCAAATCTGCTTTCAGGGAGACCTCTTCAATATGAATTTTATAATGATTAGTAAGGGATGACCTCTGGCTAAAAAGTTTCCCACATGCATTACATTCATAGGGCTTCTCTCCAGTATGAATTCTTTGATGTGCAATAAGTGAGGAGCTTTGTCTAAAAGTTTTTCCACATATATTACATTTGAAGGGTTTCTCTCCTGTATGAATCCTCTGATGATAAGAGCACCCCTTTGGCCAAATGACATCCCACATTCTAGACATTGATAAGGTTTCTCTCCAGTACGAATTCTTTGATGATTACTAAGGGATGAGTTACACCTGAATGTTTTCCCATACTTGCTACACTTATAGGGTCTTTCATCAGTATGCATTCTTTGTTATTTGGGTTTTTTTGGTAGTGAGGATTGAACTCGGGTCCTTGGGTTTGCGCAGCAGGCGGCAAAACCACTAAGTTAAATCTCCCGCCCAGTATGCATTCTTTGATGTTGAAAGAGAGCTGAACTTTGTCTGAAGGCTTTCCCACATACCTTACATTTACATGGTTTCTCTCCAGTATGGATTCTCTCATGAATAATAAGAGTGGAATGGGAACTTAAGGCTTTGCCACATTCATTACAATTATACAATTTTTCTCCAGTATGAATTATTTGATGTCTATCGAGTCGTGAGACAGATGTGAAGCCTTTTCCACATTGATTACATCTGAAGGGCTTTTCTCCAGTGTGAATTCGTTCATGTTGAATGAGTGATGCACTCTGACTGAAGGCTCTCTCACATTCACTACATTTGAAAGGCTTCTCTCCAGCGTGAATTCTCTGATGATAACGAAGGGATGAGCTAGAATTAAAGCTGTTACCACACTCATTACATAAGTAGGACTTCTTTCTGAGATGAAGCCTCTGACCTCCTAGAAGGGAAGTGGTACGACTGGATGACTTCTTGCCTGGATTATATTTATGAGGATTTTCTCGAGCATGGATTTTCTGATGTATAAAAAGGCCTGATCTTCTGCCAAAGGATTTACCACATTCTTTACATCTACAGGATTTCTCCACAGTGTGGGTTCTAAGGTGCTTACAAAGGGATGCACTATGGCTAAAGGCTTTCCCACATTCTTTACATATTTAGGGCTTCTCTCTGGTATGAGTTCTTTGATGTTGAATAAGAGCTGAACTTTGGCTAAAGGCTTTTGAACATTCTCTACACTTAAATAATTTTTCTCCACTATGGTTTTTCTCATGTTTACGAAGGGAAGAATTGTGAATGAAAGCTTTTTCACATGTATTACATTTATAGCGTTTCTCTGCTGTCTTGAGTTTTGGTCGGTTAAATGAATTTTTTTTTTTTGGTACCGGGGATCGAACTCGGATCCTTCTGCTTGCAAGGCAGGCGGCAGAACCACTGAGCTAAATCCCCGGCCCCTGGTTAAATGAATTTTAATTTTGCTTGAAGCTACTTCTTTGTACTTCATATTTTAAGGGTATTTTTTCTCTAGCAATCCTTTGTGTCTTAACAACAACTGACTTCAGGCTGTTTTGGCCAAATTCAAAATTGTCATGGCATTCACCTAAAACAAGAATTTTCATATGAGTTATTGAAATTATTTGCAAATTTTCATTTTTGTCCTACTGTTTTTTAAATTTATCCTCAGATATGCAGGGTCTTTCTGGTATGAAGTCCCAGGGTTCATCTTTTTTCAGTCTCTTCCTCATTACCCCCTGAAGAGATGAGTCTTTAGTTTGAGTTGTCTTTGTGGTTTGAAGACTGCTTTTACATCTTAGAGAGGGGCCTCCAGGGTTTTCTTTCTCAACCTTCCAGGGATCCTCTCCTTGCTGCAACCGGGAGATCACCCTTGGTTTGGTAAAGGGGAATCCCAGGGAAGCCAGGTTCCTGTAATTCTCCAGCATCACGTCCTGGTACAAGCTTTTCTGCAGAGCATCCAGCTTCCTCCGCTCCTCCTGAGTAAAGAGCACAGCTACATTCTGGAAGGTCACTGCCACCCATTAAGAATTGAGATGGCAATGAGCTCACCTGAGCCCTTGCTTCCTTCCACTTATTAGCCATGTCCTCTTTCTGGGCTCTTCTACCTGGATAGCTGTAGTTGCCAGAAGGTAGATCTTGCGCCTCGCGCTTCGCCCCTCGCCCCTCGCCCCTCGCCCAGACACGCTCCGCAGGGGGAGGAGCCAGCCTCTCTCACCCCCACCCCACCCACCCCACCGCAGCACGGTGTCGGAACCCAGCCTGCCCGGAGACCTCCCCCTGGGAGCCGCAAGCTGTGAGGCCCAGGCAGCCCTAGAGGTGCTGATATTTTAAAATTTGACAGTACCAAGTGTTGAGAAGAATCTGAAACAATGTTAGTATTTTGCTGAGGATTTTTTCATTTATATTCAAAATGGGATCATTCCCCCACCCCACACACACCCAGTAATGGGGACTGAACCCAAGGCCTTGGCAGTGAGCTACACCTCCAGGCCTTTTTTGTGTGTTTTATTTTGAGACAAGGTTTTGCTAAATCTGTCCCCAGACTCTCAGAATACTAGGATTACAGGATTGTGCCACTCAGCATCCAGCTCAAAATGCGATATTGGTCTGTAGTTTTCTTGTCTTGTGATATCTGTGTTAGTTTGGTATCAATGTAATGATAACACAAAAGAATGAGTTAGAAAGTGTTCTTTCATGTTCACTATTTTGAAAGGTTTGTGGAGAATTGGTACCAATTGTTATTTAAATGTTTAGTAGATGTCACCAAAGAAGCCTGAGTTATTCTTCGTGAGAAGTTTTAAAAATTACTAATTCTTCTTGTTATGGATCTACTCAGATTTTCTATTTCTTCATGTGTCAGTGTTGGTAGTTTGTGTCTTTTTAGGAATTTGTCTATTTCACCTAGGTGTCTAATTTTTTAGCATACAATCAGAGCACATTTTTATATTTCTTTTATTTCTATAAGGTTAGTAGTAATGTAGTGATGTGCCCTGCATTTTTTTAAAGTACATTTTTATTAGTGCTTATTACAAAATATTGAGGTTTCAATATGGTATTTCCCTATAAGCACGTAACACATTTTGATTGTATCTATCCTCCATTACTCTTCCTTACACCCACTTCTTCCTCTTTTGGTCCAGTAATAATCTCCCTTCTACTTTAATGTCACAGTTTTTAGATTCCTCATATTATGGAAAACATATGATACTTGTCTTTCTGAGTCTGGCTTATTTCATACAGCACAATGATCTCTAGTTCTATCCATTTACCTGCAAATGACATAATTTCATTTTTCTTTATGTGTATATAGATCACATTTTCTTTACCCATTCATCTACTGATGGGCATAGGCTGGTTTCATATCTTAGCTATTGCAAACTGTGCCAGAGTAAACATGGGTATGCAGTTATCCCTACAATACACCAGTTTTAATTCTGTATATACCAAGGAGTAGTATAGGTGGGTCATAAGGTGGTTCTTTTTTTTGTTTTGTTTTGTTTTTATTTTTAGAGACAAGGTCTTACTATGTAGTTCTGGTTGGCCTTGAACTCACTAGGTAGCCCAGGCTTGAACTCATGGCAATCCTCCTGCCTCAGCCTCCCCAGTGCTAGTTTTACAGGAGTATGCCCCACATCTGTTGAAGCTGGCATTCTACACCCTTTCTTAGCTAACTTTTCCCAGTACTACAATTAAATATTAGCTGAGAAGTCAGAAATCCATGTTTTTGAGAATTGCATATAGGTTACATGTTAACAACTGAGTTACTACCCTCAACAGTGAGTCAAGCATACAGACTTTCACTAACTCAACTAAATACTTGAACATGTATGTGTGCTAGATACTACAATGAATGCAAAATAAAAATATAATCCTTGCTCTCCATGAACTCACCATCTGATGGGAAGGACAAGCAAGCATGTAAGTAACCCTGGTTAAATAGTCTGGAGTAAAGGCTATCACAGATGGGAATACAAAATGCTATGGGAGAACAAAAAAGAGAGCATTTTTATCTGGTCTGGCTTCTAGGCTGGAGAGGCTCCTATAACTCCAAGTTAAGGACAGGAGATACCTTAAGTAGTGTTATTTATGCTTAGGCAACGTAGTCTCCCCTATTTTTGTGGACACTGAGTCTAGGTATCAAACTAAGACAAACTCTGAGTTATACAACGGTAAGAGCTTCATTTGTAGGCAAGCCAAGGTTCACATCCTAGTTCTTTTTTCTTATTAGCTCTGTGACTTTGGGCTAATCACTTCAACTTTAAAACCCTGGTGTGTGTGTGTACACGTGCACACTCTTTACTAGGGTTTGAACCCAGGGCAGGCCTATTCCTTTTTTATACTTTGAGAAAAGGTCTTTCCAAGTTACCAAGTTGCCCAAGCTGGACCCAAATAACTGTCACTCATCCTTCAGGCAAAGCCAGATCTAGAATTCAAAGAGTCAAAATTTCTAGATGTATATATAAATATTTTGAAAGTCTTTTGGGGCTCTACAAATTTAAAGTACTGATTTTCCTAGAGACTGTCAACTCACTGGTCAGGTTCTAAGAAGTAGGTGGGAAACATGTATGACATGCATACCAAGACTGGGTTTTCAAATAAATTAAAATGTGAAACAAGTATTTGGGCAAAGACCCTCAAAAAACACTACCATTTCAACACTAGGGGGTTGGGGGTGTATGTCCAGGACTTTAGAGCACCAATAGGTTATGACGTGACCTGGGCAAGACCCTTATAGTCCTTAAGATATTTCTGAACCTCTGTTTCCTCATCTGTAAAAATAATAAGAATTACTATTAAATGAACATCTCCCATCATTTATTTTATAGGTGGCAAACAAAATAAAGAGGCCCTGAGAGGTTAAGTAATTTGTTCTTGGTTGCGTGACAGGTAACACTGAAGCCAAATATATGTGACAAAAGAGAATGAGGACAGGGGAATGTTTGACTATTTCTATGAGGTTCTCTCCCCTCTTCAACATTAATGAAGCATCAGTATAACTTTCTTTGTATAATGTGAATGATATGTACACTCCATTGAATTGAATCAGAAGGTACACTGAATTACAATTAGTTCCTGGTCCCATCTTAACAGCTGAGTAATTAGATAAATCTAATCTTCTGAATTTTATTGTTTGGTTTATTATGACCTATAATCAGCTGAAATTACAGCAGGAAGTCAAGAGTATTATACAAAAGCAACATGACATAGAGGAAAGAACATTTCCTCTGAGCAGCTGGATGATTCCAGGCAAGTTACCTAACTACTCTGCACCTCCATTCCCAATCTGTAAAATGAGAATAACATTATCTTGTCCTACAATTACCAAGACACATTAAGTTCAGAAATGCCCAATTCCAGGAAAAAGGGAGAGTCTCCAAGAGTTTCAAGAAAATTACCTGAGAAACATTTAAAAGTAAAGCTCCCTAGTATGCTCAATGGCCTCAGTACCACTGAGAATCTATTTAAAGTCATAACCAAATTGTCACCTAAGGCAGAGGAAGCCCAGGATAAATTCAGATTCTTCTTTCTCTCTCACTTCCTGTGTTAGTTAGCTTTCTGTTGCTGTGACAAAACGGTCCATGGTCAGTAGGTTCCAAGGCAGAAACATCATTGCAAAAAGTGCATAGTGGAGGAAAGCTTCTCACCTCATGGCAGCCAGGAAGCAGAGTGAAAGGGAAGAAGTCAGAGGAAAGGGCCAAGGCTAGGGTCAGGATATACCCTTGAAACCCATGCCCCCAGTGACCTACTTTATCCAAGCAGGCCCCACCTAATAACAGTACATTCAGCTATGAACTCATCAATGCCCCCATGAACTAATGACCTTCCAAAAAGCCCCACCTCTGAATACATGAGCATTTGAGGGAACATTTTTTATTCAAATCATAATACTACCCAAATCCAGCATCAAGTTCTAACTTATATTCCACAAATCCTGAATGTCTATTGTATGCCAGATATTATTCTAACATGTCCCCCCCCCCCCAAAAAAAGTCTCGAAAACATGTCCTCTCTTCTTCCTCTCAACTATCACTACTAGTTCAGTTGTCTTGACTAAACTATTTCAAGAACTTTCGAATTGGTCTTCTGACCTTCATTCTCTCTCTCCAATCCATCCTCCTCACTGCAATTAGAGATCTTTTAAAAATCCCAATCCATCCACCATGCCCAAAACTCTGGTGGCTCCTCACTGCCAATAATACAGTTCCAAACTTCTTAGCATTGCATAAGGACCCTCCCAGCCTGGCTCCTATATATCTAAATGTCTTACTTCCTCTCTTGCCAAGATTGGCCTGGCACTTTGCACTTCACCAATACCAAACACATAGTTATTCTAATATACTCCATCAAACTATTCTATGCCTGTGTCATTTTTCAGGCTATCCTCAATGTCTGAATTTCAATTTTCTCAGCTCAGGAGTCAAACTACGGAGGGAATAGGAAGGCAAGGTCTGGAGTCAGGTTTTGAGTCTCTGCCTACCCCTACCCAGTGCATGGTAACACAAAGTTTCCAGGCCTCCTGCCATGCAGGCATATGACAACAGAGTTTGATGAACTCATCATAAACTTACAAATTGTTACAGCACCCATGACAGTAGAAGCCAAAGCTTCTCCCTGGTTGACAGAGGCCTCTAGAGGTAATATGAAGTATGGTTTTGTAGCTTAAACAAGACCAAAGACTATTCACATTTTTCTCTGCTTCTCCTGCTGAGAGCAGTAATAGCAAAAACCTGATTTAGACACTTAAATTCAAGTACCTTCCCTACTAGCTGAGCAGTTTTCAAGTAATCACACTTTTGACCTTATTCAACAAGAGTCCTTTTAGAGTCAATTTTTGGGGCCAATTATTTAGTTTTCCAAAGATGTTCAAGGGAAAAGAGAATTGTTGGTTATATTACTGGGAACTATAGCTTCCATCCCTAGATTTGGAGCTACCTGCTCCCAGACTTCCCAATGTTTCTAAGAAGGCAACAGTTACTCCTCTTGATGTAGTTGAGACATGACCTCTATTTCTAGAACTGTTTTGAACTCAAAGGAATTATGATATTTATGACAGTAAGATCCCAAGACAAGTTCACAGAATTGAGACAGAAGAGGAAGATTATTTATGTGTTTCAGAAACATCTACAGAGCGTGAAAAATGAAGAATTTGGTTTGAACTATTATCAAAGTTTGATTCAGTAGGTCTGGGGTGGGACCCAAGAATGTGTATTTCTAACAAGTTCCTCAGCCCAGAGATTACACTTAGAAAACCACTGCTATAGGGCTGGGGATTTAGCTCAGTGGTGCCATGCCTGCTTTGCAGGTGCAAGGTCCTGAGTTTGATCCCCGGTACCCCCCCCAAAAAAGAAAACCACTGCTATAAACTATAAATCAATTATTAGTCAGAGACTTTGGATCCCCACAGTTGGGCACTGCCTGATGTTAGAAAGTCTCTCTGTCCCTAAGGAGAGGTGCACTACATCAAGGTATTTACCTCATTACTGATCCCCCTTTTCTTTTCTTTTCTTTTTTTGGCACTACTGAGCTAAATCCCTGGCCCTTGATTTCCTTTATCAAGAGAAATTAAAAAAAAAAAATGTCCTCACTCCCCAATCTGAAGGTCAATAGTAACAGGTTTCTACAGGTTTTTCTATTAAGACCAGATAGATTCCAAATGCTGAGGATACTAAACATTGCCTGTGGGTTTTCATAAGGCAAAGCTCCCTCTTTAAAAAAAATATTTAGGGGCCGGGGATTTAGCTCAGTGGTTCCGCCGCCTGCTGCGCTGGCACAATGACCTGAGTTTGATCCCCGGTACCAAATAAATAAATATAAAAAAATTTTTAAAAATGTTTAGAGAGGCCGGGAGTATAGCTCTGAGATAAAGCATGAAAGCCATGAGGCCCTGGGTTCAATTCCAGCCTCCTCCTAAAAAAAAGAAAAAAAATTGAGTTCAAAAGAGAATTCTCCTAAAAATTTCAAAGAATACACTCTGGAAGAAAGGACAAGTCTGAAGAGGTGGTTCTCTGACCTTCCAAAGTATATGCACACTACTACTACCACCTGCTATCAACAACAAAATCCAGTTTGACCTTTTTTATTTTTATTTTTTTATTTTTAATTTTTTTTTGGTACCGGGGATCAAACTCGGGTCCTTGCGCTTGTGCAGCAGGCAGCAAAACCACTGAACTAAATCCCTGGCCCCAGTTTGCCCTTTTAAAAAATTACACAACACACCCATGCTCACCACAGTAATGATCAGGAATAGATGATTATAAGGTTGGAGAAGGGAGAGGAGTATGTGGTACAGTATAAACCGGGCCAACAGACATAAACCAGACAATTATGAGATCCCCTTCACAGCTTAGGAGCTGTAAATGAGTTACAGGTGAACTGATATACCAATTCCATAAACTAATCTTAGGGTAACTGAGGAGAAGGTCTGAGGCAATTTTGTCAATTTGTCTAGAGTTCCCTATAAATACCACTATTTCTGTGTGGAAGCACTGGCTTACAGCTTAATGTGAATAATTGATTTACAGCCTCAGATGAGAAAAGTCTATTCCAAACTGAGGTTAATGTCTTAGTCACTTTCGTCATTAATGGGTCAAAATACCCAACACTCACAACTTAAAGAAGTTTATTTTGGCTCACTGTTATTGTTTGGGTCTAGATGTCTCCCCAAAGCCTCATGTGGTCATAGGATTGATCTAGAGTGTGTGAAGCAATTGATTCATGATGCAATGCTAGGCTCAAGTGCACTAGGATTAAGGATGTGAGTGCTACCCACTCTAAGTAGTCTGAAAAAGATAAAAGGGTCAGAGAGACACTGTTAACTCTCTTGTTGCCTTTGCTGCCTTGTGTGTACCATGTTGTTTCTGCTCTGCCATGCCTGTTTGCCATCCCTGGCTTGGAGCCAGTTCATTATGGACTGAAGCCTCTACAAACTGTAAGCCAAATAAACCCCTTCCCCTCTAACTTTGGGTGTTGGGTATTTTGTCTCCGCAATGAGAGAAAAGTAACTTAACACACTCACATTTTCAGTCTAAGGTTGGCTGGCTCCAAGACAGAAATGTCATCACAGAGGGGAATAGCAGAGGAAAGCTGCTCACTTGTGGCAGCCAGGAAACAGACAGTGTGGGAAGGGGCCAGGGAAGGAGATATAGATATCATTCTAGGTCACGCCCCCAGTGGAGCTGTCTCTGAACAGGCCCCGCTTCCTAACAGTGCGTCAGCCAAGAACTCAACAGTGGACTAATCCAGTGATGAGTTTAACAGCCCCATGATCCAATCACTTTTCAAAAACATGATGGGGGGGCATCCAGGATCTAAACCATAACAGTTAATCTGCCAGAGTCTTATGGACCTATGAAAAGCTTTCATTATTAGAGCCTTGTTCATTCAGTCATTTATACATTCAATCAACCAATTATTCATTGAGGATTTGTCAGGAGCCATTCTACATAATTTTGGGGAAAAAAATCATTTCACAATTAAATTATTATTATTGTTATTGTTATTATTTTGGTACCAGGGATGGAACTCAGGACCTTGCGCTTTCGAGGCAGGCAGTGGCACCACTGAGCTAAGTCCCTGGCCCTCACAATTAAATTATGATTAAGGTTGTCTGAGGCCCCACCAGTCCATGATGCTGTGATGCTCAAGAGCAAGTTCACATCAGTTGAAAACATCCTAGTTCTTTAAGAACCGAGTAGTAATGCAAAAAGAGAAAGGTTTCACCTGGGAAGGGGCAAATTCCTTATCAGCTTAACTCATCCCACCTACTATTGTAAGAACTTTTGCTCATCTCACCATCCTAATCAACATAAACTCACCACCCTAAGATCCTCATCAGCATAAGATCCTCATCATCAGAGGATTACCACTGCCCTCTGAGACTCCCTTGATTATAAAATCCTCGTGAATTTAGGATTATCACTGCCCACTGAATCATCTGATACTCCCTATGAACCCAATAAATAGTGTCAAGCGCCTAGTGTCTTTGGCCACTCTGGGGCACTGATCTCTCAGCCCTGTATACTTGAAATTATGGAAGTCTCTATTGTCTTTTTTTTCTTTAGTCCTTGCTGTCCCCCTTTCTAGGCAGTCAAAGAGGATTGATCAACATCCAATAAGGATTTATTCTGTGTTAGGCACTATCTTGGTCACAAAGGACATACTGATTGCCTGCAAAAGCAACAAGTATTATAGAAATGTAAGTAATTGGGGGCCAGGGATGTAGCTCAGCAGTGCCATGCCTGCCTGGCAAGCACAAGGTCCTGAGTTTGATTCCCACCACCAAAAAAAAAAGAGAAAAGAAATATAAGTAATTGTAAGGTAGTAAATAATATGGGAGACTACACATAGCTCTACAGTTAAAAGCATGGAAGATTTAAATTTAGTCTTGAGTCTGGGTTTCACTACTTCCTGGCTATGTGACAAGTACAAGTCTTTTCATCTTTCATAATTCCAGTCTACATCTATTAAAATTTGGATAATAAAGATTAAGTAAAATGATAACATACTTCTCAAACATGATACAGGAAAGCACTGAATAAACAGAGTACACTTTCATGGGGTGTTAAAAGTATTTATGTTATAGAAGACCAATATGACTATTTAATCCTCCCTTAAATTTTAACCTCAGAATAGCTGCTATGCTATTCATTTCCTCATCAATCCAGGAATAAATTCATTTTCTCCTATGATCATGTACCCTTGGCAGTTTCCAAAACACTGGGTATGACCCATAATGGATGCTCAACAGATAGGAATCATTATTAGCAGATAACTATTCTTAGTAACCCATCTACTGCAGAAACAAACTTACTTGTGGGGTTTGGGACATAAGAAGAGGCCCTCTCTACCCACCCACCACCCACCCTCTATCCCCACCCCCATCTGGACCTTTCCAGTTCCTGTCCAGAGGCCATGGATTCCATGCTGGGAAGCAAATCAATTTTGCCTCTAAATGCCAGGGAATTCTGTTCAAATCACAGAAAAGGAACAACCTCGTGGCCTTGCCTGGGGCCTCAGCCTGTGGTAATCTCTAGGATAAAAATAAGTCAATCCAAAACCTGTGGCTAGTTTTGTCTCACTAAAAATCTCTCACAGATCAATTATCTCCCCTGAAGTCTCATAAGCAAGTGATAGATAGGGTAGGTATTATTAGTAGGTATTATTACCTTTATAAAGGAAGGAACTGAGGCCTTTGGAAGTAAAATGACTTGTTCAGTTTTTACTCAGGGGCAAAGCTGAAGCAGACTCGGGTCTTACGATTCTAAGTGCAGGCTCTCCCTGCTACATTAAGCAACAAAACTCATCCCAGTGAGAATCTATACAACATAGCCAAAAATCTCTTCAAGTAATTCATTAACATATCACTGATCTGCAGTTATATTCAGGGCCACAAAAATTATATTACCACTAACTAAAAAATATAAGTAACTAATAGAAAACTAAATTAAATTGCATGAGCTTAATTAGCAGGAAAAAGGAACTCACTAGTGGCCTTGGTTATGCCTGACCACAGGAGGAGAATACTTGTGAAAAGACTTTCAGTTCCCTATTGATCTTGCCCAAGAAAATCAGAAGTTCTGGGGAAAGAAGCCCTGGGCTAATAGAAACCACTGTCACTGTAGGAGAGGACTCTGGGTATGTACTGAGTTCATCTCATTTCACCTATTTCTGAAACCTTCAACACACCACAGATTCCAAGAAGGGGCACAGAAAATTGCATTCAAGAAGAGGCAAAAAAAATAGATTAAGGGAAAGAGTTATAATGAAAAAAAACCTGACAAAAATTTAAAGATTAATGTCCAGAATATTAGAACTGGGGGGATTTTTTCTAAACTGCTCATAAGCCCCTGGTAGCCTGGATGGGGAAGTGGAGACTGTCACGCCTACAGGTAAGACAACCACAGGGCTGGAGCGCACACCATCTCCATGGCAACCACGTGGGTAGGAGCACAGCACCAAGCATGGCTCAGGTGCCATCAAGCCCAGGAGGGGGATGTGCAAGAACAACAAGATCAGTAAATCATGTCTCAGAGGCAGCAG
Source organism: Heterocephalus glaber (assembly GCF_053883595.1). Classification (NCBI taxonomy): domain Eukaryota; kingdom Metazoa; phylum Chordata; class Mammalia; order Rodentia; family Bathyergidae; genus Heterocephalus; species Heterocephalus glaber. The sequence continues at coordinate 28,188,780 of NW_028258293.1, forward strand.
TTCCAGGAAGCCTAATGGTATCCACAACCACTGCCAGTCCTAAGAAGTGGGACCTCACTCAATCTGCCCAAATTCCTCAAGGCAATAATCCCTCCCCTTACCTTTAAATGCTTTGTTCTCTATCCACTCTATGCTGGATACCCTTTATTCAGCCGGTTCACAGCCAGCTGGTCTGAGCATAATAAACAGCCTCACTGCCCACACAATGCCTGCCTAAGTGGTCTCTCTCCTCTCCATATCTTTATTAGATACAAAAGTAGTTTCTCATAGTTATTATAACAGAATCAGACCTGAAATTTAGAACACCTCCTCATGCTTCAAAATCTAGTCCCATACTTGCTTTCTCAGAAACTATTTCCTGTTACCAACCTCTGACCTCATACATACCATGCTTCCACAGTAATTTGTACGTGTTTCAAGTTAAAAAAAAAAAAGAAATTATTACACTAAAAGACCCATTGCCATTAATCCCACTGAAAATATTCTTCCTCATTTGAAACACATCCTATGATTCTTGCCACTTTCTGAAGGACTTCTGGAAATCCTATTTCATGAGTGTGTTTATAAGGTATGATAAAAAATACAGCGAATGCTACTAAGACAGGAGATTAGGGCATGGCAAAGCTGGCTGGGCAAGTAGGTGTGATTTGTTAATTACAAAATCCCACAATTTCCAAAGTCCTGCACATGGACTTCTCCTGAAAACTGGAGCAGGTTTTCCACAGGATGGCCTAGAACTGATGCCATCCAAAGGAGTGGGTGCTACAGAAAGGACAGTCCACACTGAGATTTTGCCACTGTGTTCTCTTGCACAGATGGCCCACCCTCATACTGTACAGTGTACTTCTTTTCCTATTTTTACTTCACCCAAGTTCACTCTGCAGAGCCTGTTTCTTTTCCTACCTTTAATAAAACTTTACTACTGTTTGCATTTGTCTTGACCAATTCTTTGTACAGGATTAAACCACCTTCTCAAGGAGACTCCAGCACCCCAAAACTTCAGTGGTAATACTGGTACCAAGGCATTTTTACTATAATAAATTTTTTTTTATAATAAATTTTTTTAGGGACAGGGATTTAGCTCAATGGCACTGCACCTGCTTCACAAGTGCAAGGTACTGAGTTCAATCACCAATACCAAAAAAAAAAAGAAATCAGATATTAAAAAAAAAAATTTTTTTTAAAGAATTCCACAGATTTCCACCACCCAAAGCACATAAAAGATTCCCAGTTCCTAACTACTGTATAGTGTATCTCATTTCTCTGAGCACCCATACTGTGCTCTTAAGTGTGTCCTATACCTCTAAGAAAACCTCCTTCTCTTGCATCTTACAGATGTGTCCTGAAGAGAGTCAGAGAACCTGCAAACTTACTCTATAAAAGGGTGGGTTTAAATTCTTTATTTCAGCCTCCAGGAACAAAGTGAGTTATAGAACAATTCTCCATCATTTTATATGCCAAAGACTAACATCTACAGTTTGGATAAATGTTCCCCAAATACCATGTGTTAAAGGCTTGGTCACCAGCCTATGGTGCTTTTAGGAAGGTAGTGTAACCTTTAAGAGGTGGAGCCAAGTCACAGGAAGTTAAGTGACTGAGGGCATGCCCTTGAAGATTTTGAGATCCTATCCCCTTCTGCTCTTTCTCTTTGCTTCCTAGCTGCCATAAGGTGAAGGGCTTGATCCACCATGTGCTCCACAGCACGAATTTCTGCCTTCCACAGGTCCAAAAGGAACTGGACAAATTACCATTGACTGAAACTATGAGCCAAAATAAACCTTTCCTCCTTATAAATTGTCTCAGGTGTTTTGTCACAGCAATGGAAGCTGACCAAATACAACTGAGTACTATGAATTCAGCTAGTTGTGAAAATCTGTTATTATGGATGCATACACAGAAAGCATGCCTCCCACTACCATGCAAAATGATGGCAATTTATTTGCAAAGAATAAATACTGTGATATAGCATTACCTTATGTAGAAAAGAAAAAAAAATTAACCTGATGCTTTCTTTGATGTAACGATAGCAGACCTTTTTATATGACATCAAAGATTTGCTGTTGTTTATAAGGATACCTATATTGGGAGTGATATCATGGAAGAAGAGGGAACAGAAAGTTCCAGAAATCAACCTCTCCATCTAGACAACTATTAAGCTGGCAGAAATTACCTGCAGTAACTATTTTGGAACTCCGGCTTCCAGGCAGAATACATGGCGCATCCAGGGGAGAGTTCCACCAAGAAGCTGGTAAATTTAAGCCTTTTGCCCAGTAGCCACCAACCCTTTAGTTTCCAGAACAGCTTTCTAGAGCTAAGGTAGACAATAAGGACTTTTTTTCAATAGATATTTCCTTTTTTATCTAAATTTACTTTTTAACTGATACATAAAAACATTAAAATGTAGATATTAATGGGGTACTATTATAGGCAGCTTAGTTAGATAGAAACTAATATATAGTCAGAGAGGGCTGAGCTGTCAAGGAAATCAGTAGAAAAAAATAAAAAGACCTCAGAATAGCGGTTGGAGGTGCAGCTGAGGAAGACCAGGCCTCCCTCAAGATAAAGATGCAATAGCCAGACCTACATGCCTCCCTAAGGGATAAGCAGTAACTTGGAATTATACTAGAAATAGCACCACCTGGTCCAGGAAGTCTAGGTAGGCATCAGTTGCCTGGGTAGGTGACCAGAGCATCTAGACCCATCCCTTCCCCAAAATGCCTTTGTTCTTTCCATGTACCCTTGCTATGTGACCCACTTCCCTACTGGATCAATATTAGCTAAGCAGCTATACTTGTAATCCTATAGGTTGATTATAATTTGGCCCACATTGTACCCACATTGTGACTTTGCTGTATGAATAACCCCCCTCCCCCACATACACAAAAGGCCTTGGTGGCAACCTACTTCCAGGACCCCTCCTGTCTCTCAGGAGTTATCTCTCAATAAACCTTTCCTACCTTTAATCTCCTTTATCCTTTGGAATTAATTCTTCAAGTTCAGGAGACATGAACTCAGCACATCTGACATCTAGTAGGTTTGAGAGTCATATTTCTCCTGTAACAGTAGCATGTGATATTTTGATATCTGTCTGGCAATAAGGATCAAGTGTCATGGTTCTATACTCAGATTTGGTTTGGATCACCGAGAGACTAGCACAAAAGTTGGCAGCCTGTTTCAGTGCCTACTGGCTAAAGCAGATTCCAGGGTACTTAAAAGGACAGATGGATGGATGAATAAATATTTTATGATTCTACTTATGTGAATGATCTACAGTAGGCTAATTCATTGAAACAGAAAGTAGATTAGAGTTACCAAGGGCTGGGGGAAGGAGAACAGGGACTTTTTGTTGTTGTTGTTGTTGTTTTGTTTTGGTACCAGGGATCAAACTCTGGGACCTTGCTTGCGCTTGCAAGGCAGGCAGCAGAACCACTGAGCTAAACCCCCAGCCCAGGGAGTTATTATTTAATGAATATAGAATTTGTTTAGGACAATGAAAAATTTCTGAAAATAGTGGGAATGATTATACAACATTATGAAGTCTCACTTGCTTTTTTTTTTTTTTTTGGTACCAGGGATCAAACTCAGGACCTTGTGCTTGCAAGGCAGGCGCCCAAACCATTGAGCTAAATCCCTGGCCCTATACAACATTATGAATGTATTTAATGCCACAAAATTGTACTCTTAAAAATGGCCAAGATGGTAAATTTTATGCTACGTATATTTACCTTGAAAAACTTTTTAAAAAGTGTATTTCACTTAAGGTGACTTTTGTAAGGTATATAACTTTGGGAAAGTTACTTCATTTAGTTGAAACTTATTCTCTCATATGTAAAACGGTAATAACCCTCTCTTGAAGGATTATCATGAGAATTGGAGACAGAGTTTGTGGAGTGCCTGGCTCCCTAGTGACAATTATTTTTTTTCCTAGTGACAATTATTAAGGTTAGTTATTGCTATAACATTTAATAACAGCAATAATATAATTAATACAAACTAATAATGATCATAACTCAATTCAATGTATATTTAATAAGTAACTAACTGCCCACTGTATTCTAGGCACAGATTCCTGCCCTCAAGAAGCTCATTATCTAGAAAGAGATACAAATAACCAAGTAAATTCCTATAGGGAAAAAAAATAAACAAGCAAAAGGCTACTTTTGGGCCTGGGATTTAGTTTAGTGGCACCACACCTGCCCCGAAAGCGCAAGGTCCTCAGTTCAATCCCCAGTAGCAAAGAAAAAAAAGCTACTTTTCTTGTAGAAAAAAGAAGCCAAGGAGGATTTAGGAGCAGGGGAATAACAACTTCATTAACATTAACACTTCTTCCTTTGGGCATAATAAATTGCTCTTTTCTACAGATGTGGGAAATTATTTTGTGATCCAGGAAAGAAAATCAGTCACATACAAATAGTAATACAGTTTAATGGGCATAGTTCTTGCCTAGACAAGGTTAAATCCATCTTCTTTTATTCACACAAAATATATACTCACTCCCTGCTTATATTCACCCCCAAATCCAGAGATGTCTTGTCAGACACCTTGGTGGCATGGACTCTAATCTTAGCTTTGTAATTTACTACCACTATGTCTTTTTCTTTTGGTATCAGGGGATCAAACTCTGGACCTTGTGCTTTCGAGGCAGGCGGCAGAACCACTGAGCTAAATCCCCAGCCTCCTTTTTTTGCTTTTTGAGACAAGTTTTCACTGTGTAGTTCAGGCTGACCTCGAACTCACTATGTAGCCCAGGCTGGCCTTAAACTCACAGTGGTCCTCCTGCCTCAGCCTCCCGAGTATGGAGATTACAGAAATGCACCACCATGTCCAGCTCCAGTATACCTTTGAGTCTTTGTTGGTAAAGGGGATTTTTTTTAAATTTATTTTTTATTTTTGCAGTATGGGGTTTGTTTGTTTTGGTTTTTTGGGGGGTACCAGAGATCGAACTCAGGTACTTCTGCTTGTGAGACAGGGGACCTTCCACTTGTGAGACAGGCGGTGGAACCACTTAGCTAAATCCCCCATCCACAAGATGGGGTTTGAACCTAGCACCATTGTACTGAGCTTTGTTTGTTTGTTTGTTTGTTTTTGAGACAGTGTGTTGCTAAGTTGCTAAATTGCCCAGGGTGGGCTGAAAGGTGTGGGGCTCTAGATTCAGCATCCCATAAATTGAATGCTTTAATAGAAATTTCTAATTCATTGTACTGCTATAAGGATTAAACGAGATCACAAACAGTAGTTCTAACTTGCAAAGTAATTACTACTACTTATGTATTAATATTATTACAGGAGGTATATTATTATTGCTTATTACGTATTATTACAGGAGGTTTTGGTGGACCCTTGCTGCTACATGCTTCAGAGAAATTTTATAAGAGTCAAATTTTGTTTTTAAAAGTCATGTCTGACTTTGTTAGGAAAGAAACTAGGACTCAAAGTGAGGTAGTCCAAAACTGACTGCATAGGTAGTAGAAGAGATGTAAAGACAATTCTTCCTTACTAAGTAGCTCAAAAGAATAGTCAGACTCCAATTATCATTGTTCCAAAACCCAATATTTTTTATAAATCAAGCAGGCAAGGGGGAAAGATCCCTTTTTTGTTTTCTCTGAAGATCTCTACTATCTGTACCTGGCTCAAAAGCAAAAAAAAGTTCCTGTTTTATCTGGTCCATCCAGGGGAGCTGACCAGTCATAAAATATCATCCAAATGAAATTTTCATTTGCCTATAAAGCAGGAGCTGCCAGGCATGGTGGTGCATGCCTGTAATCCCAGCACTCAGAAGGCTGAGGCAGGAGGATCGCCATGAGTTCAAGGCCAGCCTGGGCTACATAGTGAGTTCAAGTCTAGCCTGAAATACCTAGTGAGACCCTGTCTCAACCCCTACCACCACCACCACCAAAAAAACAGGAGAAATCCTTCCCACACTGGCTACCTGTCCTACATTCTCCTTGCTGTATCAGACAGCTACTCATTAGCAAGAACAGTCAGAATCACAAAACAGCTTTATTCCCTCAATCCCAGTACATATTTCCCTGGTGTGATATTACTCAAATTCCCAACACCATCCTTTTTTCTTTCCTCCTCTTTCTTCCTTCAAAATTTACTAAAAGCCTACTCTGTGCCACCCTGTGCCAGATGGTTGGGATATAATTATGACTAACAAAAAACTAATTCTTGAGTACCCAATAAGAGTCTTAGCCACATACTGGATGCCTTACACATACTATGTCATTTAATTTTCAAAGCACTTTTGAAGATGTACATACTATTTTTCCTATATTATACAGAAAACTCAGAAAAGTAGGAAATTATGTAGGAAGATAATAAATTATCTTATTTAAAGAAATAGAATAAATGTCTTAGAAATTTTTTAAAAAGCAGTATAAAGTGAATAGAAAGAGAACTTCATTGGCTTCCAAAGTTCTGGGTCCCAGAACTCGTAGCTTTGAGATTTCTCTGTCCATACATTTGTCAAAAATTCATAGCATGCAAGGGTCTATGCTAGGTACTAGAAATCCTAGAGTAAATCAGGCATTGAATTCAATCTGAATCTTTTTTTTTTTTTTTGGTACCAGGGATCGAACTCAGGTCCTTGCGCTTGTGCAGCAGGCAGCGAAACCACTGAGCTAAATCCCCGGCCCCAATTAGAATCTTAATAAGTGCTTTCCTTGTAACTCTAAATAAAAACAATATCAATCACCAGCTGCACTAATACAAATAAACAAGGTGAGCAAGAGAAGGTCCAAATAGTCAGGTTATAAAAATCTCACATTGCAAGCTAAGAGTCAGGACTACCCAAAGGACAATGAAAAATCACTGAACCATTATACATTGTTGTGATGTGGTCCAATTTTCAAGTTATACAAATGATTCTGACTGCTAGTAAAGAATGGATTGGGAGGGCTGGGATTTAACTCAGTGATTCCACTACCTGCCTAGCAAGTGCAAGGTCCTGAGTTGGATTCCTGTTACCAAAAAAAAAAAAAAAAAAAAAAAAAGAATAGATTGGGAAATGGGATTTTGCTGAATGGTAGAACACTTGCTTAACTTTACAAGGCCCACCTTCAATTCTCAGCACCAAAGAGTGGGGGGAAAAGGATTGGAGAGAAAGTATGTGATTGGAATCAGGAAGACTAGGGGGAAATTTAAACACTCCCAGAAAGAGTAATAATGGCTTGAATGGTAAGGGTTGAAAGACACAGAAAAAAGGTTTAATCTGAGCAACATAAAGGTTTCCATTTGTCTTTTTAACAAAAAACATTTCACAACCAGCAAAATGGCTATTATTTTTGAGAGAATAACAAGCACTGATGAAGCTGCACAGAAACTGGAACTCCTTTATACTGCTGAGGAAAATGCAAAATGATATAGCTGCTAAGAAAACAATATGGTGTTTCATCAAAAAATTTAAAATAGGGCCGGGGATTTAGCTCAGTGGTTGCGCTGCCTGCCTCGCAAGCTCAAGGACCCGAGTTCAATCCCTGGTACCAAAACAAAACAACAACAACAACAAAATTTAAAGTAGAATTAACATATAACCCAACTATTCTACCTCTGGATATGTACTCAAAAGAATTCAAAGTGGTCCAGGGATTTAGCTCAGTGGTGCTGCTGCCTGCCTTGCAAGCACAAGGTCCAGAGTTCAATCACCGGTACAAAAAAAAAAAGAATGAAAAGCAAGGTCTTGTAGAGATATTTGTACATCCGTGTTCATAAAACATTATTCACAATAGTCATAATGCAGAAGAAACTCAAGTGACAAATGACAGATGAATAACTAAATATCATATATATATACACACAATGAAATAGTCTTGAATAGGGAGGACATTCTGATACACATTATATGATGGAAGAACTCTGAGGGCATTTAGGCTGAGATAAGTCAATCACAAAGGATAAAAACTATGATTCAATTTACAAGAAGTATCTAGAGCAGACAAATTCATAGAAATAGAAGGTAGAATTGTAGTTGCCAGGGGCTGAGCACGGTGTGGAGTGTTGGTGTAGGGAGTTATTATTTAATGGTACAGAGTAACAGATTTGCAAGTATTCTGTGGATAGACAGTGGTGATGGCTGCACAACCATATGAATCCATTTAATGTCAATGAACTGTATACTTAAATTGCAAATTAATAAAACGAAAGAGCAGTTACAGAGATGAGATAATATATTCCATTTCAGACAGGATAAGTCTCAGCAAAGCATATGACACTGGTGGAGACGTTCAGAAGACAGATGGAATAAATTCATACGAAGCCTAGAAGAATAGTTTGCAACAGAACTGGATATGTGAATCATTGGCCTCTAGATAGTAGTTGAAACTAAGAAAGATGAGAAACTGGGCCCATGGGCAACATCAATTTTTAATGGGTGAGGGGGTGAAGAAATTTTCAGGGGCCGAGAATCAGGAACACTTGGAGAGGAAGAAAGGAAAAACAAACAGAAAAATACAGTGGAGTCAATAAGGGCAAGGAAAGCTCATTTCAAGAAGTGAGGGTGGGGTGTTGAGGATTTAGCTCAGTGTTTCCGCCGCCTGCCTCACAAGCACAAGGACCCGAGTTTGATCCCCGGTACCAAAAAAACAAAAAAGAAGCAAGGGGAATCAGGGGTATCAATAAAGAGGTATTAAATTAGGAGGGCTGAAAAGGGTCCACTGGATTTAACAATAAAGGAAGTTATTCATAACTGCAGAAAAGAATAGTTCACAAGAATTTTCTGTAGAGCAGTGATGGTAAACTGCCTGCTGCGGCACACGTGCCATAGGTTGGCCACAACTGTCCTAGAGGCTATTCTTCTACCCTAAGGAGTACTGTTAGTGACTTGAGGGGTCTTTTTCTGAGCAGAGAAAATCAGTTTGAAGATCAAAAAAGGTTCTGCTGGAGCAGTTAGAGGAATCAGAATCCATTTTCCAGGCTCAGCTGAGACCCTAATCACTGTGATGTCCCAGATACAGTCATATATGCTATAGCAATAAAAGCACTTACTCTGTAACTCCGAAAATTTGGAGTTAGTTTGGGCTCTGCTATATATAGTGTGACCTTGAGCAAGCTGAACCGTCATTTCATCTAGAAAATAAGAGCCACCTCCTCAGAGTTGTCATAAAAAATATGAAGAAAGAAGCCCACAAAAGCTCTCTGCAAACCAGGTAAGGTGTCACATGCCTGTAATTCCACCATATGGGAGGCTGAGACAGGATCACAGTGAATTCAAGGCCAACCTGAACTACATATCGAGACCCTGTCCCCAAAAAGACCCAAAAAATAAATAAGGGCAACAAAAACCAAAACCAAAAAACAAACCAAAAAACCCAAGAATAAACAAAGTACAAATGTCAGTAAATCTTAAAACCCTACCACATAATCTTTATGAAAGAGAATGGATTGAGCAAGGCTTGGGTCACTGCACAGACTTTTTTTTTTTTAGCTTTACTGATATACCAGATTATTCTCTATATCTGCAGGTTGTCAGCTTCATTAATTTTCATGGTCTTCTGGCTGATGAACTGCTGTGTCAAATACAATCTGCTTCTTAAATTACCTAATTTTTTTAAACAAAAGACGTACTTTTTTTTTTTTTAGGTATTGAGGATTGAACACAAGGCCTCTGCACTGAGCTACATCACCAGCTCTTAAAACAAAACAAACAAAAAAAAAACTTTTAAATTTTGAGATAAGGTCTCACTAAGTTGCTCAGGATGGCCATGAACTTGGAATCCTCCTGCCTCAGTCTCCCAAGTAGCTGGAATTACAGGTGTGTGCCTCCACACCTAGCTACAAGAATTACAGAAAAAGAAAAAAAAAAACTGGTGAAGAAAAAAAAAAAGAACATTTTGGAACAGATTAATATTTTAGCCTTGTAACTGAGAGTCATATCTTTTGTTTGTATGTGTAGAGTGTTTGGACATACTATTTGCTATAGGCTGAAACCAGGAAATAGTGTCACTAAGGACCCAACACAGAACTCAGGGAGAACAGTTGAACAGACGTAAGCCAGTAGAGAGCGGGAAGTGGGCAGGACAGGATGTAGGAAAATAAAAATGAAACTTGGCTTATTACTTTGTGGTTGAGAGAAAATGAGTACACAGCCCCAGAGTGGGGGCTCTAAGCTCCAGACCCAGCTCTAACACTTTCTGAAAAAAACTTCTTATTTTTCATCTGTCCACCCATAAATAATGAATTCATTTGAGGGTTTCATTTATTCTCACATTTCAGAGTTCTTTTCTTAATGGGTTTTGGAAAGTATATCACAAGTCAATGGCTGGTCCAACTACATGTATTACTCTCTCCCAGCTGTTTTATGAAGAAAGCATTCCTAATCCTTTTTAATAATATATTTTCTTTGCAGATGATACATTAAAGCCCATTGTGATGGTTACTCTTGACTGTCAAATTGATTGGCTTGAGAGATCCCTAAGAGACTAGTAAAGCACACTTGTAGGTGTGTTTGGGTAAATCATGGGGGCATGACCTTGGGGACTATACCTAGTCCCTGGCTCCTTCTTCTCTGGTTCTTCCCTAGTATCTGCTTGCTGGATGCCATGAATTGAGAAGCTTTCCTTTGCCATGCCCATCTATCCTGATGTTTCTGACCATGGACTGAAACCTCTGAAACTGTGACCCAAAGTAAGCCTCTCTTCCTTTAAACTATGATGTCAGATATTTTGTCCCAGCAACAGAAAGCTGATCAATACAGCCTGAAAACTTCATTGATGTCACATAGTTCTTAGGTGGCAAAACTGGGTCTGTAATTTAAGTCACCATCTCTATCTCACATTCTTCTCCCTACAGAGATATATATGCATTGTTGTGCTTTATAACAACCATTAATGAATGTCATCTATGAGATAGCGAGGTAGAGGCTTTACAGACATTTTTATGGACTCACAAACCAACCATCTGTTTAGGTCATTATCCATGTGACAGCTGAGGAAACTAAAATTTAGAAAGGTTAAATAACTTGACCAATGTGTCACAGCTAATTAGTGATAGAGCTGAGATTCTAGTTCAGATCTGAAAGATTCATGAGGCAGTTCTCATTATCAAAATAGTGCCATTATGTCAAACTACAAAATGGAATGAGGCCATGAATGAGACTGTATGGATATGTTATAATAGGGCTTATCACATGAAATTCTTTCATGTATGCCTGTTACAGAATTTACTGCAAGAAATTCTTAAGAAACTACAATATTCCAGATAAACCTCTTGTACAAAGACACTTGCCTAGCAACAACTGTCTCCATCAACAAATTAATACCAGCTCTTGCAATATGTTTCTGTAAGCAATGTCTTTATTTCAAAACAACTTATATGAATTCCTTCTTTTTTTTTTCTTTAAAGTTTCCCCTTTGCACCAACCTTCCTGGTTGTATTGATGATCCACTATAGAATGTATGTACTGAATAACAATTCTTGTATATTTCCAAATAAACTCTTTACTTGGGGCTCATCTCTATATATTTTTATTTCCAATTGATATTCTAAAACCTATCCTCTTGCAAATGGGCACTATCATAACTTTTTTTTTTTGGTACCAGGGATCAAACTCAGGTCCTTGGGCTTGTGAGGCAGGCGGCAGAACCACTGAGCTAAATCCCTGGCTACTGTAACATTTTAAGAAAAGAAGAGAAAAAATAATGTTTAAGTCTTAACTATATTCCATAATTCTTTCTGAGACCTGCAGAAAAAGAAAATCCCCTGGTCTGTAAAGAGCTCATTGTTGTGGTGAATCTAAGTGAAGGGTAGGTACTCTAGTGTCCACTGTACTTAGTATCTGTACAGTGGTGCCTTGGTTTATGAATTTAATTTGTTTTACAATTTTGGAGAAGATGGCTGCATTTGTATCTTTGTGAAGACGGCCATGGTTGTGTTTCTCACCTAATGTGGAGTTTACGAATGGAAGCAAAATTTTGCCTATGCTTTCGTTTGTGAACCAAATTGTTTGCAAACAGAAGCATTCATGAACTAAGGGATTACTGTATTAATCAGCTTGGGCTGCCATAACAAAATGCCATAGATTGGGTGGCTTAAACAACAGACTTTTATTTCTCACAGTTCTAGAGACTGGAAGTCCAAGATCAGGATGTCAGCAATGATCAGATTCTAGTGAGGGTTCTTCCTGGCTTGCAGGTGGCTACCTTCTTGCTGTGTCCTCACAGGCACAGAGAGGTCTGGTGTTTCTTCTTTTCTTGTAAGAGAACTAATCTCATCATTAAGGAAGGCCCCACCCACAGGACCTCATCTAAACCTACATATGCCCCATTTCCAATTACAATCCTATTGGAGGTTAGGGCTTCAATATATGAATTTTGGAGGGACACAAACATTCAGTCCATATCACAATCTATACTTAAACATTTTAAAGTATACAACAAATTACATTCTCTAAATTTACTTTTTCTAGATGTACACACCACAGGATTGCTGCAAGTACACAAATAAATATCGGTAAAATGCTAACCTTAATTTTTGGGCACACAGTAAAACAAAAAAAACAGTGAAGGAGTTTAACAAAGGGAAGGAATGGAGGAAGGGGAAGGAGAGAGAAGAAAAACACTGTCAACTGGCTAGAAGACAGCTACTCACTGGATATGCTGTAACATGTATTTTATTTCCCATCTTATTTTAGAAAAAAAAATTTTTTTTTTTTTTTGGATACCAGGGATCGAACTCGGGTCCTTGGGCTTGCACAACAGGCAGCGAAACCACTAAGCTAAATCCCCGGCCCCTTAGAAAAAATTTTTAAATCAGGAGTGCTTCTCTTTGCTCCCTGTGGCTGCCACTCCACTGCCTCTGAAGCAGATAACACTATAATGGATTTGATTCCCTCCACTTTTGGCCCCTGAACCTACCTAAACCAGTAGGCTTTTAATACCTCAGATAGAAGGTCCCGTAGTCTGGGAAACTGAAAAAAACTTTTCCCTTAGTTTATCCATGGGAGCAGTGAAAGGAGCACACATTTTAAGACAGATCAGCATGCTATAACAGAAGCACATATACTTCAAAATCATAAAGATCCAAATTCAAATCTTTCCTCATTTCGTAGAAGCTATAAATACTGGCCAAGTCATATGACTTAAAGTAAACTATCAGTCTCCTTACCTGTAAAAGAAGAGTTCCATAAAGTTATGATTAATAAGATGATAATTCATACACACATACATAGAGAACCTAGCATGTGCTTGCTGAATGGTAATTAATACCTTTTAATATAATCATTACAGTTACCAACAATATGTGTTTACTCTAATACACTATATTCGGCATTTGTTTACAAATTTTCTCACTTAGATTTCTATTTCCAGCAATACAGAAAAAAAGATAACCTGAAAATCTCCCTAGAAAAGCTGGACAAAATAAAACAAACACCTTAATTCTTAGGCAAAGTTGAGATTTTTAGGAAAGAAAAAGAAAACCTGAGGAGGAAACTAAAATTCAGGAAGACTAACTAGTACACTGATGTAGGGCTGCTCTGCAAAGGTGTTGGGTCCTGGCAATCAAAGAGGTTGCTTTTTGTAACCACCAACCATAGAAGATGAGGCTGTAGGCCCTTGAGAGGCCAAGGATTGGAATTCAAATCCAATGCATAAATCTGGAACCACAGGGGAGCTGTACTGTCAGTTTAAAAAATATAAACTGAGGCAAAAGTACAGAGATACAACAGGTAAGCTGAGTTAAAAAAGAAAAAGTCCTACAAATTTGAAACCTTGGCCTGTGTAAGGCCTGAATTTATACCACTTGTGTGGAGTTTACAGTACTTGTGTGGTCCTGGAATTTTCAGAAATTAACTGTAAATACAATTCTAGGCTAATAATATTCCTTGGTGATTAGCAAAAACAACAACAAAATGCCCCCTCCTCTAAAGGAGTGCATATTATCTATTTAATTTGCACAACTATCCTATGAAATAGATTCCAATCTATAAAAGAAATTAAGTTTAGGAAGTTAAGCAACTTGCCCAAAGTCACTCAGCTATTATACGAAACAGAACTGGGTTTTAAAACTTGTCTCTTTATTCATTTGAAACATGTTACTAAGCTCTAATAGAGCTGAGCAGAGATTAAGTCTGCCCTTTCCAATATATTATGCTGCCTTTTTTTTTTTTTTTGCAAATCAATAAATCCAACTATTTTCTTCTTTCTCAAGCATAGCAACTCAGTGAAAATGGAGGCAGCTAGGTTCACAGCAAATAGGAAACCAAAGCCCCATAGGACTCCCAGGGTTTCTGTCTGCCAAAAGCAGCTCAATCTTCTCTGGCAAAGGAACTCAAAATTGCTGGGAACACCCTGAACTGGGAAAGGGAAAAGCAGCAAGAAGCTTCCTGAGCTAGTAAGATGTGGGGTACTGCCTCATGGGTTCTGGTTACTGGAATAAATTTTATTAGAATAAATATACAATAGAAGTCCAAACAGAAAATATTTACTTTTAAGTTAAATAGTAAGGACAATGAAGCTGTTGTGATAAACACAAACATGCACAATTTAAAGGACAAAAGCTACAGTCATACCAGGCTCAACTTCCAATATATTTCAAAATGCTATTTTGGTTGCATAGCATTGAGGTAATACTGATTTTAAAACACAAGCAGCTAGGCTGAGGGTGTAGCTCGGGGTGCTTGCCTAGCTAGCACAAGGCCCTGGGTTCAATCCCCAGCACACCAAAGAATACAAACACCACAAAAACATGAGCAGCTGAAAATGAGAGCAGTTACTTAAAAAATTAATATGTATTCTTAGAAGCTTAATACACTGACCATTAAACATATATGCATGCTTTATAAAATAATAATTAATTCTTTTAAAAAATCAGGTCAAATACTTGAGGATTCTCTGAAAAACATTTCTAGTGTTCTTGTTGAACAAAGTTTGGAAGCAACCAGATATAGATTCTCTGAGATCCTTCCACTCTCGGCCTTGGGAAGCTAAAAAGCATATGCAGTAAACCACACAAAGAGCTTAAGGAGAAATGGGTACTCCACAGCCTCCACTCATTGGCAATGACTCTTCTGGGATAAAATTCTCCCATCCCCCAACTCCAATCCTACAACCAAGACCAATCTATTTTTTTACCCTCCTTTCCCATTTTTCTTCTACATTTTACTTTAGGTAAGCTCAAGGATTTACTGTACCCTGTATGATCAAGAATCAACCATACTTTTTTCTTTTGTGCTGGGGATCAAACCCATGTTCTACCACTAAGCTGTATGTTCACCAATGATCATACCTTCTTATCCCCATGTTTTTATCTATAGTGTTATCCCAACATCGATTTACCATCTTTGTTTGTAAATAATAATTATTATTAAGTACTTTGTGCCAGGTATTATACACTCAGTCCCTTATACTAGCTCATGTAATCCTTGTAGCAGCTCCATGAAATAGGGTAACACATTTGTACCCATTTTATGCATGAGAACATCAAGTCTTTAGAGGTTTAGAAAACTTGCTTAAAGTCAAATAAGGGAAAGAATGTTTGCTAGAAAAGCACTGAGTTCAGAGTTGATATTTTAAGGAGTAGGTGAAGCAGTCAGGGAACAATGTCATTCCAGACAGAGGGGCAACATACACAGAGGCAGAGAAGTAATCCCATGTCTGTATTTCCAGCTACTTAGGAGGCTGAGGCAGAAAGATTGCAAGTTTGAGACCAGCCCTGGCAACGTAGTGTGACCCTATCTCAAAATTTTAAAGTCTTTTAAAGGGCTGTGGATGTAGCTCAGAAGTGAAGCACTTGCCTAGCATAAGCAAGGCCTTAAGAGGTTAATCTCCAGCACCACAGGAAAAAGAAAGAAAACAGCTTGGGAGATAGTTCAGGAAAAAGATCAGCCTTCAGAATCATTTGACCTGGATTCAAATATCTAATTTTGTTTTGTTTTGTGGCTTCTTAACGTGACTCTGATTTTCTCACCTAGGAAATAGTGATAATAAGCTACATGTGTCTAATTTGCTGTAAGATTAAGGTGAAATGAGGTACATAAAGGTGCCCTGCACAGGCCAGGTTCATGATAGGCACTCAATAGGTGTTACTTCACATTCTTCCCACTTGATGACAATTCAATGACACTTAATCAAGAATGTTGCTTCCATCACTATCAGACCTCAGACATTTTTTCTCCAAGTTCCCAAGCTTTATCAGAGCTTTTAGAAACCAAAAGTCATTCACCAAGTTATTGATAATATCCTTAACTACTAGTTCTCAAATAAGACCCATTCTCACACCACTCACCCGTGTAGGCCATGTTCTTAGGGTTGCCATAAGGAGCCCCAGGCTGCACGGGGCTGTAAACAGGGTTCATTGTGGAAGACTGAGGATCCTACAGAAGAGACAAAGAAAACAGCATTGATTACTGATTGCTAATTTTCCTTGACATCAACTGCTTCTTCTTTTATTTTTATTTTCACTATTTTATTTTTGCATACATATTTGGTTAAAAAATCAGTGAATTTCTAGGCCAGGTTCAGGTAACTGAAGAGCTGTTTAAGTAGTTTATATTGTCTAGACCCAAGGTATGCTGCAAATACAGTCTGAAGTAAAAAGGGAAATAACATCTTTCTAAAGATAGGCTTGGATATTCTAATACGGTATGTTAAGATGTTTCCTTTCTCTGGCAGCAGGGCTGATTGATACCCTGGCTACTAGGGCACCATTCACAGGTACAGCCAAGAAAGCAGGGTACAGACCACCAAAAACTAAACCAATCAGTCCAGCCTGTGTCATGGTACATGTTTCACAATTCAAATCACCTGTACTCAGAGGTAAACTTACAAAACTTGTATAAGTAGCATTTGCTGACAAAAATGGGATCACCGCCATTGGTAAGCCAGCAGCTATACCAGTCTTTGTCACATGCAAGGTGCACCAATAAAGACTGTTTGCTATCAGACCACAGAAAGCAGAATTAAGCCCAATATATGTTGATCCATGTTCAAGTAGACTCCTGTCACTTTGTATTTATAATGAGTCCTGTCATTTCACTCATTGAGATCCTATGACCTGCAGTAGAGTTAGTGCTGTCTGTTTCTGGAAGTTGGTTAATTTTTCTGGCTATTATATCAGTTAAATTTTCCTTGATAGTATCATCAGGTTTATGATTTTTCCATCTTGATCTTAGACTCGCCTCCCGAGTTCTTCCTCCACCACGCTGAGGATTACTACAACCTTTGGTCCACTCGTCAGGATGCAGCCATCTTTGGCTGACATGTGACTCGGCCCTCTTCTTCTTTTTATTTGGGGGCCAGGGCATTTGTGCAAACTGCATTTCCAGAAACTACCCCCCCCTTAATTCTTTATTTTGAGACAAAGGCACAGTCACTAAATTCCCCAGGATGGGCTTGAATTCTCAATCCTCCTGCCTTAGCCTCCCAGAGTGCTGGGATTACAGGCATGTACCACCATGCATGGCCAGCTTCTCCTTTAAAATCTTCAGCTTATATTGAAAGGGAAGCATCACAGTATAGTAAAAAGGTAACTAACAAAATACCTATGCTAGATACTTTTCCCATTTAACAAATGAAGATATTAGGGAGTAGAGAAGTGATATAACCTGCCTAATGTTAACCCAGGCTCTCAGTTCACTATTAGTCCCACTATTGCACATGTAACTCTGTCATTAGTGTGGCATTGGCTGAGTCATGTTTCTTCTCAGTCCTGATGGAAAATAAATTAGTGATCTCTGAGGTCTTTTCTAATTCTAATGATGCTAGCCCAAGAGCTGGAAAATGACGGACTTCACAGTTTGCTATGGGAGCCTCAGAGCCTGGTAAGGAGCACAAAGCCTGCTGGAAGGAAGAGCAGCCAAGTGTCTTACCAGCCCCTTTTACCTGCAAAGGGCAAAATACCAATCACTACCAGCTTTAAAGAAAAAAGGGGGAATTTATTGCCACTGAACATTGTAATACAAACAAGGAAACATAGCCAGGATCTCTCCAAACTTATTTAAGGCATAGAAGTAAGCTTGGAAATTTGAGTGTAATAAGTATCACCTGCACAAGTACGCTGTTAATTATCTTAATGAAGCACATTCTCCATTCTGATTAATGGAAAATCTGTCATTAAGCTCTATTAGCCAGTCAATTTGTCCCACTTTGTTTAGGGAGCCATTTCTTATACATAGGCTGACATATGTTTGAAAATGTGTCTCTAAATGTATTATTTACACTTCATAAAAATCAAACAATTCTCTCTTAACTAGGTTCACATGATAGATGGGCAATTTTTTAGGTCATAAACTTCTTCAGTGGCACCTCAGGATAGGAAACAAATGTTGAAGGCAGGCGATGAACAGCTGGCTTGATGACAACTGCTCTGCAATTAGTCTGTTCAGGGTGGTTCTGGAATGAGATGGAAAAAGAATTGGTTCCTAAAGAGAGGAGGCTAGGGTCATTAGACAGGCAAAAGGGAAAATACTACTGGTCAATTTTTGAGGCCAACTTCCTGAAATTTACTCAATGTGCAGCCCTGGCAAACCACCCCCAGGGTAAGAGGCTACACGAAAGTATCACCAATCTACAAACTGTAACTATAACTTTAGGATGAAAGTTAAAGAAAGCATATGTATTTCTGTTCAATTTGGGAAAAACACTCCACAACCAGAGTTGAGAATTGAGATCAGAGATGTTAAAATAAGTGCCAAAGGGGCTGGGGATTTAGCTCAGTGGTTTCACCCCCTGCTGTGCAAACACAAGGACCCAAGTTCGATCCCCAGTACCAAACAAAAAAAATAGGTGGCAAAACTGTAAAGTGATGTACAGATATAAGCAATGATGCTATGACAGTGGTGCTGATATGAGGATGACAACACATTATTTATGTACTTTACCCACTTTGGATAGTCTCTTCTATTCAACTTGTCCTCCGCCTAATACACCAGTGTGAGCAAGACTGTTAAAGCAATGCTATGGTTTGGATACATCCACCAAAAAGCATAGTTAAAAACTTAATGGCCATTGTAACAGAATTAAGAGATGGGACCTTTAAGAGATGATTAGGCTGTGAAGGACCTGCTCTCATGAATGGATTAATGCAGTTCTCTGCCACAAGTTTGGCTCCCTCCTGCTCTCTCTTACCCTCTTTTTGCCCTTCAGCTCTTCCACCACTGGATGATGCAACAAGAAGGCCTTTGCCAGTTGCTGGCACACTGATAATGAACTTCCCAGCCTCTAAAACTATGCACCAGTACATTTTTCTTCATTGTAAATTACAGATTCCATGGTGTTCTGTTACAGTAGCACAAAAGAGACTAAGACAGGTGACATATATATATATATAATTTCAGCTCAGATTAATATGAATTGTTGAGAAAAAGTATAATAATTATAAAAATCTATCAAGCTGCACATTTCCTGCATCTTCATCTTTTTCTAGATGGAGTTTCTAGAGCATCCCTGTCCACCAGAACTTTCTATAATGATAGAAATATTTTATATTAGCTGGGATACAGTTCAGTGGTAGAGTAGAAGGACCTAGGTTTGATCCCCAGCAGTGTCAAAAAAGGGGGGAGGAGTTAAATCTGTGTTAGTGCAACTAAGTGTTTCATTTTCATTTAATTTTAATTAATTTAAATAGCTACATGCTACCATTCTTTCAGAATATTCAGAAAAAGTATTTCAATATTATTTGTATGTTTATAGATATAACAAAAATAATGTTAAATAACACTTGGAAAGTCCTTTATATTTCTCAAAGTTCTTCACATTTATTTTATAATCTGATCAAATACAAGGTAAGAGAATTTTTGTTTTGTTTTGTTTTGTTTTTGGTACCAGGGATCAAACTTGGTACTTTGCGCTTGCACGGCAGGCACCAGAACCACTGAGCTAAATCCCCGGCCCGGTAAGAGAATTTTAGAACTGGAAGTACAAATTTAGCTAAAGTGACTAATTTTACAAATTAAAAAATGAAGTTGAACAAAGGCAAATGAACAGTCCAAGGTCATAAAGCAAGCAAGGAGCACAGTTAAGAGTAGCATAGGGGCTGGGATGTAGCTCAATAGCACTGTGCCTGCCTGACAAGCGCAAGGTCCTGAGTTTGACAACCCCTGCAAAAGAGTAGCACCCAAAAAGGGTCAAAGACCTAAATGTAAGAACTAAAACTCTTTAAAGAATGAGGGGGAAATAGAAATAAGGTTTCATAACCTTAGATTTGGCAATGATTTCTTAGATATAATACCAATAGTACAAATGACCAAAGGAAAGAAAAATAGATAAATTGTATTTATCTAAACAAAAACCTTTTCTGTTTTAAAAGGTACCATCAAGAAAGTGAAAAGAGAACCCACAGAATGAGAGAAAATATTTTCAAATCACACATTTGATAGGGGATTTGTATTTAAAACATGTAAAGAACCTTTATAGCTCAATAATATAAAGACAATCCAATTTAAAAAAAAGAGTAATGGGGCTGGGGATGGAGCTCAGTGGCACAGTGCCTGCCTGGCAAGCGCAAAGTCTTCAGTTTGATCCCTGGCACCAGAAAATAAATAAATAAATAAAAAATAAAAACGAGTAAAGTATTTGAGTAGACAGTTCTAAGAACATATACAAATGGCAAATAAGCACGTGAAAAAAATGTAAATCAAAACTACAAGATACTACTTAACATCTATTAGATGGCTATAATTTTTTTTTTTTTTTTGGTACCGGGGATCGAACTCGAGTCCTTGCGCTCGCGCAGCAGGCGGCGAAACCACTGAGCTAAATCCCCAGCCCTAGAAGGCTATAATTTTTTTAAAAGACAGGTAAATAACAAGTCTAATTCATCCTTGATATTTTTTGTTTGTTTTATTAGTACATGTTTGTGATACTTGATATTCTTTCTTAGACACAGGTTGGATAAAGGCATTACTCTCTGCAAAAGCCTTGGGAATAAAATGCAATCTCCTTTATATGGCAATACAAGATCCTTTTTGCTCCATCTGGGATGAGACTTGGGAATCTAAGAATGTAAGTTCACAAGGAGAATTTGATATTCAAATGATTCAAGGACCACTGCCTTAAACTTTCCTACCCAGATATAATTTCTCTCATATAAGTTTGATAGAGGAGCTGAAAAAGAACAACAAAAAAATCCTGCTTACATTTTAGCCTGGAAGGGGGAAGTAAAAAGAATGTTTTAAAATGAAATGTACTCTATATCAGAAGGCAATACATGCAATAAAGAGATCAAATGAGGGTGAGTGGACAGTGCTAAGGATAGGGGTTTCAATTTTATTTTTTTATTTTGATTGATTGATTGATTGATTGAGACAATGTCTTGCTTTGTATTCCAGTCTGGCCTTGAACTCAATATGTAGCCCAGGCTGGCCTCAGACTTACTACAATCCTCCTGTCTTAGCCTCCTGAGTGCAGGGGTTACAGGCACACATCTGCACTCCAGCGTAAGGGTTGCAATTTTAAATACAATGGTTAGAGAAAGTGTCACTGACTGACATCTGAGCAGAGACTTGAATAAATTGAAGGAGCAAGCCGCCTAGGACTCTGACAAACTGTCCAAGTAGAGAAAACATCAAATAAAATTGCCCGGAATGGCATTTTTCTAAATTTGAGAAGCCAAGCTGTTTTGTGAAGTAAGTGAAAAGGAAAAGTAAGAAGTTAAAATCAGACAAGTAGTGAAGGCAAAATCATGCAGGGCTTTGAAGGCCAATATAGGGACTTTGTTTTTATTCTAATAATTTGGTGTAATGGTTCATTTTAGATGTCAACTTGACCAGATTAAAGAAAGCTAGGAATCTGATAAGGCATTATTTTGAGTGTATATGTAAAGGTAGTTTGCAGAAAAAATCAGTGTTTGCATTTGAGTGGACTAGGTGGAGAATATCCACCCTCAGTGTAGGGAGGTATCATTCAACTGGCCTACCAGGAAAAAGCGAATACAGAAGGTAAACAAGTCTCTGCACTAAGAGTTGGGACAGACATTCTTCTGCTGTCTTCAACATGAGAACTCTAGGCTCACAAGCCTTTGGAGTACAGGATTAAACACTTTCAGCTTCCCAGGATCTAAGGCTTTTGGCCTTGGACTGAGCTACTGTACCTATATCCCAGGATCTCAGCTTGCACAATGCCTGTTGTGTACTCCTTAGCTATCATAATTATGTGAACCAATTCCCCTAATAAATTCCTTCTCATGTATATACTGGTTCAGTCTCACTGGAGAGCTCTTACTACTACAGATAGGAAGCTAGGAGAGTGTTCTGAGAAAAAAATGTCATAATTTGACTTCACTTTAAGATTACTGACTACTGATTAGATGGCAGGAAGGTAAGAGGAGAAGTAGGGCAGTTAGGATGCTAATGAAATAGTCTAGATAAAGGTGAATGAGGGTGGCGGTAGTGCTTATAGTGGTGAGAAGTAGTCCTGTCTGATATATTTTTATGATCAAGCTGACAGGAATTGCTAATGAACTGAATATGGGGTTTGAGAGGAAGAAAGATGACAAAGATGACTCCAAGGCTGATTTGAGAAACTGGAACAATAAAAATGTCTTTACTGGGATGAGAACTGCGTGAGGAGCAGGTCTGGAGTGAAGAATAGAACTTTCATTTGGACTTAACTGGAGATGCTCAAGAGTTCTGCTTAGGATAATGCTTGACACATAACAAATACAGTGTAAAGATTAACTATTAATACCAGTATAAATATTATTTCTACCACCAGCAGCTACCACTTACTGAATACCTACTGTTATGGTTTAAATCTAAAATGTCCCCCAAAATATCATATATTCAGAGGTGGAGCTTTTGGAAGGTGATTAGATCATGGGAGTGCAATATTCATCAGTTAATCCACTGAATGTAGAGCTGAATCTGCTGTTAAGGTGGTGGTGGGCCCTGGTCAGAAGAGATGGGTCACTGAAGGTGTGACCTGGAAGAGTTTATTCTTGTCCCAGGATCTTCCTTTCAAACTCTGCTTCCTGGCTGCCATGAGGTTAGGAGTTTTCCTCCAATAGGCCCTTCCACCATGCCAGCCACCTATGGACTGAACCTACTGGAAACTGAACCAAATAAACCTTTCCTCCTCTAAATTGTGGGCATCAGGTAACTTGTCCCAGTGATGAGAAAGTGACTAATATATCTACCACATTACAGGTACAGGGCTAGGAACTTATTAAGTCCCTATATGTCTTACAAGGTCACAATGACCTTGTACAATAGGTATTATTTTTACTATATTACAAATAAGTAAATTTAAACCCACAGAAACTAAGTGACTTGTCCAAGTTCTCATAAGAAGTGAGGAAAGGTAAAGTTTCAAACCTAGGTCTCTCTGATTGCAACATCCAAGCTACTTCAACTATGCTAGAATGATTCTTCCAGTCTCCCTTGTCTCCCTCTGCAACAGCATGCCTTCAACCCTCCTTCAACTCAGGGGCCCTTGTGCTCTGCTTGGACACTGATAAATCTCACCATGGAGGCAGTTCATATCTTCCACAATACCTAGCACCTGCTGGGTTCCTGCTGAGCATACATGGGCAGTTACAAGAGAATAAAAGCACTGCCTGCCTGATTTCTATTCCTGTCATCTGTCTAGAATCTTAGCTGCCATACGGCACCATCTGAGCTGATTTCAGTTTGAAAGTAAGACAGACTTAGGGGTAGCTACTGTGCAAGTCTTGCCCTCCTATCTCTCCAGAGTCAAATATGGAGTTGCTTCTACTCCTTGGGATTGAACTACAGAAAGTCTACTTTACTTTTGCCAGTTTCTCATCGTATTGAGAATAAAATCTAAGGTTTTTATTAAAGCCTGTAAGAACTTATATGATTTGGCCTTGCATGTCTACCTCTCCTACTACTATCCCTTTGTTTCCTCTATTCTGACCACAATGATCTTGCCATTTCCTGAACACATAATACATGTTTCTGCTTCAGTCTTTCTGTTTATTCTTTCTCACACTTAAATATCCTTTTCTTTGGATATGCAAAGAGCATGCTCCCTCATTTCATTCAGGTCTCTGGTCAAATGTCACCTTATTAGCAATGTCTTCTTTAACCAACTTATATAAAATAGTTCCTTCACCCAGTGTTACTGTGTCCTCTCACCTTGCTTTACTTTCCTAATTGATATTTATCTTACTCTGTTTTGTGCTATTATAACAGAATATAAGAATATGAGACTGGGTAATTGAGAACAGAACTTTCTTTCTCACAATTATAGAGGCTGGGAAGTCTAAGATAGAGGGTCCAGCATCTGGCAAGAGCCTTCTTGCTGCCTCACTGCATGACAGAAAGGCAAGAGAGAGAACCCACTCCTGAAAGCCCCTTCTTAAAGGTATTAAACTCACTTCTTAAAAACTCACTTGTTAAAAATCACTTTCTTAAAAGTCTCACATCCCAATACTACATTGGCAATTAAATCTCAACGTGAGTTTTGGAAGGGACATTTATACCACAGCAACACCTATCACCTACATTTTCTTGCTTATTCTTTCCCTCATTAGAGTAAATTGTATAATAAGGATTGTTTATTTTGTCATATCCTCAGTACACAGTACTCAGTCTTATATGCTCAGTTACCTCAGTTATAGTAGCTGAATAAATAATGAATAATCCTTTGTGCTTCACCAAAGACAACTCTGATAAAAGCCTTAAGTGCTTGCCACTTCTTGGCATACCCCAGTCAACTAATTGGTTCCACATCCTCCAGTATCTACTTTTCAGAGAAGTCTCTACTGGAAGCTCATCTTGGGCTGAAAAGTAGTAACAAAGAGCCCAGCAGTAGCATGGCGGATGAGACAGAAAACAGAGATGCTAAAGACTTCCCTCTTGATAAAGCTGGCTTTTACTCCCAGACTTCTGCCCACTATTCTGCAAGTAGCTTGCTGCTACCCTCAAAATACCTAGACTATTTCTCTCAAAACAGCAGTGAAATCTATAATTATAAAATATTAAGAAGGAAAGCCCATAGATTAAGGATGAATACTTGGAAATACCATTTACATAGTAGGTGCTTAAAATTAGTGTTTTAGTTTATAAAATACTTTGGAATTTTCAAAGACTTTTATTATTTAAAAGTACTTTCTTATTTAAAATGAGATCTTAACTGATATCTCACTTGATCCTTTGAAGTAAGCAATGCAAAGATTATCAATTTCATTTGACAGATAAAGAATCAAAAGGCTTAAAGCTTAATGCCTTTTAGGATGAATACTGCAGGGTAAGGAGAAAGACAGTGTCTGCCCAAAGGAGGTTATAGTCTAGCTGGAAAAGCTTCAAAGTTAAATAGAAATAAAGATGCCAAAATAATACAAGGGGGTGAAACTTCTGGAACAGCCACAGTGCTCATCAAACTCTCTCTCCAAAAAGAAAAATTAAAACTAGACAAAATGATCAAAAATAACTATTTCAGGCCTCTGATCTTTTTTTAATTGTGTTGGGGATCAAACTTAGGGTCTAGCCCATATTAGGCAAGTATTCTATCACTAAGCTAGCCCCAACTCCTATAACAATGTTATCTGGTGGTCTTAACCCACCCCTCCTCCCACACACACTCTGGGGATCAAACACAGGGACTCTAGTATCCTAGGCAAGAATCTTATCGCTGAGATACACCTGCTACCTTAACTTTTTTCTTTTCTCCTGAAATGGGGTCTTGTTATGTTACCCATGCTGGTCTAAAACTCCTAGGCTCAACTGATCTCCCTATCTTAGCCTCCCAAGTAGCTGGAACTACAAGTATTCACCTTTTTAAAAAAAAAAAAAATACAGGGTTTCACCTATGTTGCCCAGGCTGACTAAACCCCTTGACTCAAAGGATCTTCCTGCCTCAGCCTAGTAATTGCTGGGACTATGAGTGTCCGCTACCAGACAGGCCTCTCAAAATTAACCAAAGGTATACATCAAAAATGTTTATTCAAGAAAAACTACTAAACCACATTAAGAATGGTGAAAGTTGGGGCTAGGGATTTGGCTCAGTGGCGCCGTGTGCCTGCCCTGAAAGTACAAGGTCCTGAGTTCAGTTCTTGGGGGTCGGGTGGGGTGGGGTGGGGGTGGTAGAGTCTGTGGAATGTTAGCCTGGGGCTACCCTTGTTCCCCAGCCGTTGCCCCCTGCCCTCCCCCAGCTCTCTGGGATTAATTCTGCCAGGGCAGGCCAGACCAGGCCAAGAGGATCACTGCTACCAGAGTGGGCTGATTTAATTTGAAGCTGAGCATAGAGAATCTCATGCCCAGAGTCGGTCAAAATCAATAGTGAGACAATCTGAGGGACAATAGCAAATAATCCACAAAGGCCACTGCTGCAGTTACTCTGAGGCTATAATGGTAGTTGGGGGTTGCCAACAGACCAGAGATTTAAAATGGAGTTCTGGGGGGCACAGTGGGTCTTAGTAAGCTTTCATTGGATTCTCAGATTCTGTAAGCTTCATATTTCCTAAGGAGACACTAGAGATAGAGAGAGTCCTCACTATCTATTGACCTTGAATGAATTAACAATACACTGCCTAAACTTAAATGTACTCTCCAAACCACAGATCTATCAGTAAAGGGTGGAGGCCTCCCTACCTGAGGATTTAAGGACACCCCTGACCAACCACTGGCTGGTCATTAATCTATGCCAACCCAAGCCACATCTGAAAATTAAAACAAGAATTTTAAGAATATGACCAGAGTCACACAATCCAAAGGTAATACTCTATAATAAAGTATCTAAATAAGTCACTGAACAACAACAAAAACCAGTAACAACACCCTCCTTGCACACATACATGTGTATGCATGTGAGTGTGTGTGGGGTATCTGACTCAAAAGCTGCTACAATATATTATTTATTTTATTATTTTTTATTTTTTGGTACTGGGGATCAAACTCGGGTCCTTGTGCTTGCGCAGCAGGCGGTGAACCCACTGAGCTAAATCCCCAGCCCAACAATATATTATTTAAAATATATACTCTTTAAGCTAGGTGTGTTGGCGCAGGCCTATAAGCCCAGCATTTGAGAGGCTGAGGCAGGAGGACTGCCACAAGTTCAAGGCAGCCTGGGCTACATAGTGAGTTCAAGACCACTGTGGAACTATACAGTGAGACCTTGTCTCAAAAACTAAAACGATTAAATTAAATTAAACCAAATACACATATTCTGCAACAAAAAACCATGAAATATGCAAAGAATACAATATGGCCCATTTATGGGAAATAAAAACAGGAAACAACAGATTTTTGTCTCTTAGGAGATCCAAATATTGACATCATCGGATGAAGACTTTCAAGGCAGCTACTACAAATCTAAAAAGAACTAAAGAAAATCATATTTAAAGGATTTAAGCAACATATGATGATTCATCAAATATAAAATACCGATAAACAGAAATTATAAAAAGTAAAAAAGATCAAATTGAAATTGTACTCTAAAATGAAACATTCTAGAAAGGCTCAACAGCTATGCTGAGCCGGCAGAAGAATCACTGAAGACAGATCAATATATATTATGCAATCTTAAAATGAAAAAAAGTTTCAGAGACCTACAGGATATCCAACATACCAATGTGTAAGTAATGAGACTGCTAAAAAAGAAGTAGAAAGAAAAAAAGCACGAAGCTATAAGGGTCCTAAATCTTCCAAACCTACATTAAAAACAACAGATTAAACAACTGCTATAGTTTGGATATGATTTGAGTGTGTCTCTCTCTTATGGTTGAGATCCAGAATTAGCCCCCAAATTCTCATCCACTCAGAGGCAGGGCTTTTGGAGGGTAGTTGGATCATGAGGGTGCTGTACTCATGGTCAGATTCACCCACAGATGAGTTCAGTGCCTGTGTGTGCTGTTGGGATGCTGGGATGCAGGGCCTGGTGGGAAGAGGTAGTTCACTTGGGCATGACCTGGAAGGATGTATCTCCCCCTAATCCTCTCTTTGTTCTCTGCTTCCCGATTGCTATATGTGAGTAGCTTTCCTCTGCCCAGGCCCTTCTACCAGGCCATTTTTGCTGGGAGCCAGCAAACCATGAAAGGATTGAGACTCCTGAAACCAAGAGTCAAAATAAACCTCTCGTCCTCTAAGTTGTGGTTGTCAGGTATTGTGTCTATATGAGGAGAAAAGTGACCAAGACACCCCCAAAGGTTCACGTGTTAGAAGCTTGGTCCTTAGGGTGGCAGCATTGGGAGGTGCTATGGAAAGTTTAAGAGGTGGGTCCTTCTGGGAAGTCCTTAGGTCATTGTGGGCATGACCTTGGAAGGGATTGTGAGATTCCAGCATTTTGGGGCTTCCTGTTTGGCAATGTGATCTCCTGCTCTCACAAATGCTACTCCATTGCCATTTCCATTCCCATACTCCTTTACTTTGGACTCTTGTTTTTAAGAATTACATGTATGAAGAGATGCAGCTGGGGAAAATGAGGAACTTGCAAGAATCATGCTGTTTGGACTATCAGCTTATAAAACTGTGAGTTAAGTAAGACTCTTCAGTTATAACTAGAGTGCCTCAGATATTCTGCTATGATAAAAAAAACTAATACAACTATACATCCAAGAAACACAGTGAACCCCAAGCTGTATAAAACAAAAAGATTCACACCTATACACATTATAGTAAAACTACTGAAAGTCAAACAGAACATTCAAAAATGGCAAGAGAAAACAACTTATCAGACAAAAGAAAACACTAATAAGATTAACACTTGACTTCTTATCAGAAACAATGGAGGCCAAAATATGCTGAAAGAAATAGCTTGGTGGTGGTGGTGGGGGTGACCCTGTCAAGCAAGAATTCTAACCCAGCAAACCTAGCCTTTGAAACAAAATAAACACATTTTCAGGTAAGGAGAGCAACTAAGAGAATTCATTGCTAGCAACCTGCCTTTCAAAAACTACTAAAAAAAAAATACTAAGGCTGAAAGGAAGGGATACTAGACAATAATTCAAATCTACATGAAAAAGAGCACCAGTAAAGATGATGGCATAAGTATTTTTCTCTTACCTGATTTAAAATATAACTGTATTGTTTGTTTGTTTGTTTGTTTGTTTACAGGGGATGAACTCAGGACCTTGCTTGTGCTTTTGAGGCAGGCAGGGTGTCACTGAGCTAAATCCCCAGCCTGTTTTGGTGACCTTATATATCAAGATGTAACATAAAGATGTAATTCTTTAAAACAAGAGTTCAAAAGACCACATATTATATGATTCCACTCATATGAAATGTTTAGAAAAGGCACATAGGCAGAGACAGACTAGATTTTTGGTTGTCTGGGAATTAGAGTAGGAATGGAGATTGCAGACAGGAGCAAAAGATTTCCTTTGGCCAATAAAAATGGTCTAAAACTTGGGCCAGGGATTTGGCTCATTGGTTCCTCCACCTGCCTCAAAAGTGCAAGGTCCTGAGTTCGATTCCCAGTACCAAAAAAAAAAGGTATAAAACTAGATTTTGGTGACAATTCTGACCTGAGGGTGTCTATATGAGAGAGGCAGCCATTCATGGCTATCTGCTACTATTATTAAACTGAGTGCTAGAATTTAAAGAAGCTACAGGGAAGAGGGCAGCAAAATGTGACTGTCACTAAGCGGCAATTTGCTCAGTTAAAAATTTTATTTCCCCATCTCTTCAGCAGTTAGGTGTTATTATCTGACTAGTTCTGCTCAATGAGATATAACTGAAATACTGCAAAGCAAAGAACTTCTGGAAAGGCTGCATAAAAGGAATAGTGTTATCATGGGAAATGTCCTTCCTTTCTGTCTTCCTTTCTCCTCTTTTCTCTGCCATCTAGAATTAGGACAAAATGACTAGAGTGCAGCAGCCATCTTTTCCATGAAATGACCTTGACAATGGAAGCTTTAAATCGGGAATAACAGAAGCAGCTTTGATGATTTCATGGAACATCTATTTCAGCTCTGGACTACATGCCTCTGTACTTTTTCTTGCATGAGAAAATACTTTTAAACCATTATTATTTTAGATTTCTGCTATATGTAGCTGAACTTAATCCTATTCAGTTGGGGGGAGAGATACAAAAAGTTTCAAAAGAATGTGTCATTTGATCTATGTTTTGAAGGATGACAGGAATTCTATAGAGAGAGTAAGAGAATGAAGGGCCACTTGTGAAATTATACCAGGAGAAAAGTGAGACATTCAGAGAATACTGAGTAGTTATAGAAGGCTAAAGCATAGAATCTGAGGGAAAACATGGCAAAGATATTATCATTCCGGTCTCCATTTCTCATTTGTGTCCACTCAGCTCTTACAAAGGATCTCAAAAAGCCAGATTTGGCATGGCAACAGGTCATTCTATGATCTCATAGCTCTCTGAACTTTTCTGTTATGTTCACTGCAGTTGTAATTTGTTTGCCTGATTCTTTTCTTCCTGCTGCATATTAAACACAAAGAGGTCAAGGGACTACATTGTTTATTTATTTATTTATTTTGGTACCAGGGATCGAACTCAGGTCCTTGCGCTTGCGCAGCAAGCGGTGAAACCACTGAGCTAAATCCCCGACCCTATATGGTTTATTTACTACTAAATTCCTAGAAAAAGACTTCATATAAAAGCAGAGTGCTCAACAAACATTTGTTGAATGAATGAATGAGTGAATATGTGAAATCATTTTTTTTCAGTACTAGGGATTGAACCCAGGGCTTTGCACATACTATGCAAGTGCTCTACCACTGAACTATATCTCCAGCCTTAAAAGAAACACTTCATCGGAATCCAACAGCTTAACTTCACTTTAGAAATTAACTTTTTCTTACCAAATTTAAGAAAACTCAGTTACAGTAGATTTTTCCATAATTCCATCAGTATGATACACAAAGAAGGCCGGTTTTTAAAGTAGCTGTTTCTTTACATTATCTGCCAAATGTAAATTACATGTAAATGTATATTAGATGTCTTCATTTTATAATTCTGTATATAACATTTCATTTCAGGAAGTATTTCAATTTAAAGATGAAATGGGAAAGAACTCTGACTTCTAGGAATCTGCCAAAGAGAATCTCAATTATCTGAAAGACTTCCACAGTTAACAGAAAGATCTTTTCATGCAAAAGCTCAACAACCAGTTTTTGTACCTGCCTGTAAATGAAATACACATCTATGTATAAAATGTCACATTTCAACCACTAGAGCATTTACTCCATTAAAATAGCTTTTTAAAAAAATGGCTTTTTAGCTAATCAAAAGACAACAAAATAGTCTTTCAGGTATATGTTTGCAAATAATACAAAATTTCTTCTCAAGGTTTCTAGTTTTAAAATTTTTTTTTCAGAGGGAACTTCCCTGAATATAGACTCCAATTACTATGTGCCAATTTCCTGCCCTTAAGAGAGCTCATCTTTTAGTGGGGAAACAGTTGTAAGACTGACTATAATGCAGGTGCTCTATTAGAACACCATACTTGAAACTGAAAGAGGATGTCAGCTTTCTGGCAGAAGGGACAAGGAAAAGTATATAGTACTTTTAGGTTATAAGGAGGATGCAAGAGTTAACAATTACCATTTTGCAAATCAGAAAACGAGTCAAATGATTTGTTCAAGGTTCCACAGACAGTTATTGGAAAGCTAGGTATTCAAATCTAAGTCTAGATCCCAAGTCTAATGTCCATTTCATAACATCATGCTATAGGAATAAACTATCAGCTGAATGAATATATGAATGAATGAGGAACGTGCTACACCTTGAACCAGGCCTTGCTCTCTCTGCTCAAAGGAAAGCTCAGAGATGAATTTGCTACCAATCCTTCCTTAGTAACGAACAAGAACTTCTGGTACTAAATTTACCCTGGCTTCATTTACTATGTTAAACTGTTTCCCTCTTAACAGCTTATCTATTTATTTCACATCCTACTACATTCTTCTTTTCTTTTTTGAGATGAGGCCTCACTATGTTGCCCAAGCTGGCCCTGAACTCCCAATTCTCCTGCCTCATCCTCGCAAGTAGCTAGGATTATAGTTGTGCCACCACACCCAGTTTATTACACATATTTTAAAAATAAACTCCCTTTAGGAAAAAATGTTAAGTATATAGTATATATCAATCAAACTGAAGACGGTATAAAGATCAGTCTCCTTACTTTGTCCAAATGCCTTTCTGAAGGATTGAAGTCAAACCAGGCCAAATGTGTAAGTCAGCCATTAGGACCTCAATCCTCTGGGCTGGGGATTTAGCTTAGTGGTTCCACCGCCTGCCTCACATCACAAGCGGAAGGACCCGAGTTCAATCCCCAGTACCAAAAAAACCCCTCAATTGTCCTGTCTCTCCTAAAGAGGGTCTTTGCTGGAGGAAGTATATTGCTTCAAAGGAGCCAGAGGCTCTATTATGGTGTTAAGATTTTTTAATTTTATTTTTTTGTACCAGGGATCGAATTCAGGACCTTGCACTTGAGAGTCAGGTGGCAGCACCACTGAGCTAAATCCCAGAGGCTCTATTATTCAAAGCCCACCCCTTCAAGTTTTCAGCCCCTGCATTTATGACCAGGGGGGTTCTGGATGTACGGTACATTGGGTTATACATGTATCCCTGCTCCCTCACCTACCAGTAATAAATATATAAATACAATGATACGAATGATCTTACTACCATCAGAAAAGACCTCCTTCTCAACTAGGGGTATCATCTGTTCTTTTTCCATCCTATCTGCCCCTAATCCTCATCTCTCAGACTTTAATACTATATAGTGCCACACACTGCATGTTCTGCCCCTCATCTTTCTTTCATCTCCTGGCCTTTTTCTACTGTATTCTCTGGAACTCAAGGTTAGCAAAATCCTATGTAACTTCAACCTGGTCTTTGAATGTTCCCCTCACTTTCTTGTCGTAAGTGAAATGCAGCCTGTCTTGTCATAGTTTTCCTTGGCAGCCCTTTCAAATGAAAGCTGGTTTTCTCTCACCACCTACCAATGGGCTTTCAAACTTAGCATTGCTTTGAGATCCTCCTCTGTACAAACATTCAGCTTTGAATATAAAATCCACAAATTCAACCTCATTCCTTGTAGTCATTTATTTACTACTCTTAAGTTACTCTCTTTTAATGCCTTAAAGATTGTAGCTCCTAGCTCAGTCATCCCCTCTAATACCATTCTTATCATAATTCTTAATAATTTCAAAAACAGCATAAGTAACAGCTATAACACATTGCTTTCTGAGTTACTTGGCCTCCTCTTCTCTACTGATCTTGACTTTCATCCTACCTCAGCCTCTTGTTTCCATGGTTATATCCTTGGCCTTGCCATTACTAATAACTACAACCTTTTATAATTTTTTTTAATTTTATTTTTCACAGTGCTGGGTATCAAACCTAGGGCCTCACACACACTAGACAAACATTCTACTACTCTAATATACCTAGTCCCCTTCTATAATCTTAATTCCAACTATTTCATTCTGTGATCATCTCCTATCTTTCTAGTTTGCTCATTATGGTTCCCAAACCCCAACAAACCTTCAACCTATGAGGACATTCAACCTACTTACTCTACCTACATTTCATTGTCTACCACTCTTCTCATCCCCTCACATTCTAATTGTGGGTATCTTAAATTCCTGGGAGAGGAGGGTGGTGGTGGTGGTGGTATTGGGGATTGAACCAAGGGCCTTTGCACTGAGCTACATGCCCAGTCCCTCCCTGCTTTTTTGAGATAGGATTTCATTATGTCACTAAATTGCCCTGGCTCAAATGTGTAATCCTGTCTCAGCCTCCCAGAATGTTGGTATTATAGGTGTGCGCCACCACACCTAGCACTTGTATAATCACTCCCTTGTCCTTCTGTCACTTATGTTAATACAAATTTGATTAAACCACAATCCTGCCTAAATCCAATTCACCATTACTCACTGCCTACATTGGAGGAGGAAAACATACAACTATGCTTACTAAAGTTAAACTTTAAACTCTTGATCACTGTTTCCCTGTGAGCTCTTAATGCTACCTAACAATCATTCTATACTTGCCCAGTCCACTCTATTTCCTAGACTACTTTCACATGTTCTCTGTTCATAATCTCACTCTCAACCAATGCTTTTGATTTTTATGAGAACTTTCACAAGTTCCCACATTTACTTACCAAACTACATCTGTGTCTAAAAGCTCTTAACTTTTCTTGTATTACCACAGATAAACAGCCATGTCCAAGTCGCCAGTGATACACAAGATTCCATCCTTTTACCAAATAATATTTCTCAAGCATTAAACAGAACTTCTCTTCTCTGCAGAATTATTCATATTACTATGTTACTTGTTTCATCTAAAAATACCTAAAATGAATTTTTAAAACCCTTTCTTTATTCCATCCAACATGCCAACTATCATTTTGTTTCTCTTTCCCTTCAGAGCAAAGCTCCCAAAGCTATTTTATATTTGTTTTCTCTTATCTTTCTAGGTAAATGTTCTACCACTCAGCTGTATATCCTCAGCCCATTCTTTCTTCTTTAAACAATTTTTTTTGTCCCCTCTTTTAACTACTTTTTAAACTTGGCTTCCAGACACTATACTCACCCGGAGTTTGGTGTGTTTGTTTTGTTTTTCTCCCTTTCACTCTGGCAGCTCCTTCTCAATTTCTAAATTTTGCAATGACCTAAGTTCATGTCCTGGGTCTCTTATCTACTGCCACATATTCTCAAGGTCACTTCACCTCATCTCATGAAAAATACTTTCTATATTTTTATATTTACTATCTGACCATTATATGTAATAGATCTACAAACATTTCCTATTCCAAAGTAATATATTCTTAATATTTGCTAACAATTTATACACACTGATGAGCCATGGGTTATATTTTAACTAGAAAAACCAAAGTAAAATCTGAAATCTATTTCTCCAGTTCAATAAATTGTAACTTCATGCTTTCATTTACATAGGCCAAAATTCTGGTGTTATTCTTCTTCTCTTTCCTCATTCCTCACAACCAGTTCATTCACCATTTTTCTGTTCTACTTCTACCTCTAAAATATATCCAGGATATAATAAACTCTCACTACCCCCACTTCCACCCTCTTAATCTAAGCCACCATCATCTCTTACAAGAAATAACAATGTGGTCTCCTAACTGGACTCCCTGGTTTCTGCTTTTACCATTTCTTCTGTCTATTCTCAATACAGTAATCTATGAAAACATTAAGTCAGATCAAGTCACTCCTCTGATCAAAATCTTCAATGACTTCCCATTTTCCTAAATGAAAAGGCCAAGTCTTGACTAGGACCTAGAAAAACCAACAAAATCTGCTCTCATGTCAACCTTCTGACTTCTATTATTCTCCTCCTCCTCAATCATTTCACTTTAGCCATCCTGCCCTCCTGCTGGCTCCTTGAACCATACCAGGTCTGGCCTCGGGATTCCAGTACCTGTTCCCTCTGCCTCAAATGTTCTTCTTCCATTCACTCTCTTGCTTATTTCAGTTCTTAATTACAAGTCACTTTCTTTAGTAAGGCTTCCCTTGGCTCCCTATCTAGAATTTTTTTTTTTTTTGGTACTGGGGATTGAACTCGGGTCCTTGCGCTTGCGAGGCAGGTGGCAGAACCACTGAGCTAAATCCCCAGCCCCCATGGCTCCCTATCTAAAAGTTCAAACCTTCACCTCCAAACTTATAATTCTTTCTTCTTTATTTTTCTTCTTCCCCACTTAATGACCATACTTAATTTTTAAAAATTTTATCTTGTTAATTGTGTGTCTACCAAAGAAATGTAAGCTCCACAGTAATAGGAATTTCTCCAGGTGCGGTGGTATTCATCTGTTAGCCCAGCATTCTGGAAGGCTATGGCAGGAGATTCTAAATTTGAGCCCACCCTGAGGAATTTAGCGAGACCTCATTTCAAAATAAAAAGGGCTAGAGACAGAGCTCAGTGAGAAGGCCCTGGCTTCAATATTCAACAAGCCCCCCCCCCCGCAACAAACACACATGTATTTTTATCTGTTTTGTTCACTGTTTACTCTCAGTAATAGAACAGTGCCAGAACATAGCAGATAATTTGAAAATGTCTTCTGTCTATGACTCAGATGACATACAGATCATGGATAATGAAAGTTCCAATGCATACTATATATTAGGTATTAATTCTACCTGGTCTCATTGATACTATTATATTTACTCCTCATAATAATCCTGAGCCTTCAGGGACAAGCTGTGGACAAAGAAAACACACACACACACACCCTGGACAGAAAAGATCACAAACAGAAAGAAGATATGATGGGAAGTTATCAATCCAATGAAAAGCAGATTTAATGTTGGTCAAACATGGTATAGTAAAAGGTCACATATTTATACAGTACTCATAATCAAAATGTCCTCTTGTGGGTTCTATTTCATTCCTGTACAACACAATTCTTCCCACTGGACTCAGAGTTCCTGGGAGACTATCCTTTCACTTCTGCAACCTCAAAATCCAGTTAGCATAGAGAAGAATGCCATAAATGCTTGTTAAGTTAAACTGAATTAAATAATTGAGGTATTATTTTTCTGTTTTTACTCATGAAGAAAACTGACCAACATTATGTAACATGTTTGAGGATGCATACCCTGTAAGTGACAGACCAGAATTTGAACTCAAGTTTCCTGTTCTTTTTAGCCTGCACCACACTGTTGTTGTTATACAAAATATTATATATGATAATTCCCACTTGAACACTACCCTTTATCCATCTCATAAGCAGAGCACAGATCTTTTAACCATCTATTTTCTCAGGAAAGACGTCATAGAAGATCTTCACAAAGCAAGCCAGATCGCCAAACTGAATGCCATAAGTTAGCAAATCCATCACTCACATATTCACCAATTCTTTCTAACTCACTCCCTTCTTCTTTTGTGTTCATACCTGCCCAACCAATTAGTATATAAAGTCTTTGGAGGGTAAAGGCCATGTCTGATTTTTCTTTCTATTCCTCCAGCAAATCATATAGGTACTTTGTGATTCTCTGTTAAATTTAAAATGCTAAAAGTCAATTAAACAAAAAGAGAACCTTCTGACTTTCCAAAGCATTTCCAGTCTTTAAAAAAAAACAAAGCAAAACCAAAAAAAAAACAATTAGAGAATCAGGATTGGAAATAGCCTCTACTTTACAAGTGAGAAAAGCCTATAAGAAAACAATTTGCCAAGACTTTACCCCAACTCCTCACAGTGCAAGCCCAGGGTTATTTCCATCATTTCATAATGTTCACTATAATTCTTAGAGTCAAGAGGATGACTGAGAAAAGAAAAAAATGACCAAGATTGAGAAAAAATACTGTCACACATTATAAAATAATCAATAGCATAAACAGTACATCATGAAAAAAATAAGCAAATATGACATTCATATCAGAGCCATATACATGGTTAAGCTCACTTTTTTTTGGTACCGGGGATTGAACTCGGGACCTTCTGCTTGTGAGGCAGGTGGCAGGCAGTAGCACCACTGAGCTAAATCTCGGCCCAAGTTCACATTTAATGACACTCTACTCTGTGAATTCCTTATATAAATCACTTGTAGGAGCCATAGATGATGAGACAGTAAGATACATGATTTGGC
This sequence comes from Heterocephalus glaber, assembly GCF_053883595.1. Taxonomy (NCBI): domain Eukaryota; kingdom Metazoa; phylum Chordata; class Mammalia; order Rodentia; family Bathyergidae; genus Heterocephalus; species Heterocephalus glaber. The sequence goes on from NW_028258293.1 coordinate 28,226,191, forward strand.
CTTATAGAGCTGATAGTCTAGTAACAGAAATGAAACCCAACACTCAGAGCTTAAAATTCAGGCAGCAGACACAACGAGAGAAATAGATTATATGTCTATCAACAGATGAATGAAGAAAATGTAGTATACACACACAATGGAGTACTACTCTGCCATAAAGAAAGATAAACTTGAGTCACCAGTAGGAAAACAGATGTACCGAGACCATAATGCTAAGTGAAATAAATCACACAGCTTAAATATTGCATGGTTTCTCTTATCTGAGAAATCAAAAATATAAATAAAGAGCAAAATCAATAATAGGACATAAGGAGATAGACCATTCTGAAATGGGAAGAGGATCAAGGGATGGAGGAAATGGGAAGGGAGGGAAGGAAAGGGAATGATAAAAGGAATTATGATGCATTATGTACATGTACCAACTCCACATAAGGAATGTAAACATTATGTATTGCAAATATGTACTAATAAAAAAACTTACAGTTTAAAATAATGTACAAAAGGCAAAACAATAAGAGCTAAATAAATTTTACAGATAATTTGTGTAACTACCTGCATAAGTATCACAGGGGTTCAGAGACAGGAGAAAAGGATCACTATGGCTGTGTATATGTTTAATTTTTAGGGATTTGTAAAAGTGTTTTTGTTTTGCTTTTTTTTTTTTAAGGATGATCATGATTTATCTGAAAACTGTGGCAGAATTTAAAAAGAAAATAGGGGCCAGGTGTGGTGGCACATGGGCTGAGGCAGAAGGATGGCCATGAGTTTGAGGCCAACCTGGGCTCCATAATGTGTTCAAGGCCAACCTACACTACATGTGTGTGCATGTCGGGGGGGAGATAGAGGGAAAAACAACAGAATTAAAGACAGGACCAAAGGCTGTCAAAGGCTGACCAAACACCACCTCTTACATGATGCTCTCTGCAGATCCTTCCAGCTAGAACTAATCACTATCCTCTGTTCCTATCACATACCGTAATAGTTCCACTCTAAACCCACTTCAAATTAGAAGACCTAGTTTTTTATGTCACTGCTTCCCTCCTACCTCTGAAATCACAGGCTATCTTGTTAATCTATCAGCTCCCCATTGGTTAAATTAGTCAACCATACCATGAGTACACCATTTGATTAACTTAAAAAGAATATCAGAGTTCAGCAGGATCTCAAAGATCATTTAACTCAAACTCTTCACTTTGCAACTAAGAAAAGAGAGACCAAATGACTCACTCAAAGTCACAGAGCAAATCAATGACAGATCCAGAAGTGGGCCTCAGGCCTACAGATTCTTAGCCAGAAAAGTGAAAAGTGGCAGTGCCAGCCCTTTTCCACCCAAAGCACAAGAGATGGCCACTGCTTACTATTGAGTTCAAATACTACTGGCCCCTTGCAGTGGGAGGTCTAAGGCTCTGAATCAGAGCTCCTGCATTCCAAACAGTTGACACTCCGAATATCAGCCAAGTGCTTTGTCTCAGGACAGAAGAGCTGAGAAAAACCTGGCATCTTTATTTGATACACAGGCCTTAGAACACTGTGGCTGCAGGCCTGAGCACTGGATCTGGAACAATTTTATTGTGATGAAGCTGAAGAAAAATTGGGGATAAAATAGAGTTTGAGAACAATGGAGACGTACATTCCTGTCAAGCAATACCAACACTATGAAAGTACTCTGGGTGAAAAGGAAAAAATTCTATCAGAAGAAACTAAAGGCTCAAGAAATGGAAGAGAGGATACTTTCAGGGCTCAGTGAATACTCTCCAGTGATATACCTATCTAATTTTAAGCTTAATGCTTTAGATACAACAAAAAATAAAATAAAATTGGAGGGCCAGGGATGTAGCTCAGTGGCACAGCACCTGCTTGGCAAAAGTAAGGCCCTGAGTTCGATTCCCAGTACCGAAAAAAAAAAAAATCAAACTGAAGAGTATGTGATACCAAGAAGAGCCCAGTAGAGAATAATGCTTAATCTCATATGTCTCAATAAATTTAATATTAAAATATTTATACAAGTTTTTATTTTCCTGATGTATATATTTTTAGGGGGCAGACTCTGTATAATTATTATAAAATCCAGCAATTCCAATCTGGGGTATATTTCCAGAAGAACTGAAAATAGAATCTCAGGGCCGGGCATTTAGCTCAATGGGATTTAGCTCAGTGGTTCTGGTGCCTGCCTTGCAACAGCAAGGACCCAAGTTCGATCCCCGGTACCAAAAAAAAAAAAGAAGAAGAAAATCCTGCATGCCTGAAACTCAGTTACTAGGGAAGCTGAGGTAGGAGGATGGCAGCTTTAAGGCCAGTGTGGGCAATTTAGCAAGATCTTGTTTCAGTAATAACAATAATAACAACAACACAATAATAATAGAGCTGGGGATGTACCTCAGTGGTAGAGTTTTCCCGTTGATGTCTATTCCTTTCTGCAATGAAACAAAACCAACAGCCCCTTTTCACATAAGCCTCTCTTTCTGACACTGAGGTTTAGAGGACCAATGTGACTATACAGTCTGTCTGGATTAATGGGTTAATTGAAGGACTTAAAGACACTTGCTCACTTGCCCACTTTCATACACATTGTCACCCTCTACTTGATAAGCAGCTCTACTCCAAGCCCTCTGCATTAACTACAGGCTGTGCATAGAAAACAGGCACTGACCAAGGCCAACAAGTCTCAAACAGACAGGAAAGAGGGGTAAATTATATATCAGAATTGCAGGCTATTCCTTCCAACCAAGTGCTTGAGGGCACATGCACTATGGGGACACTATGATGAAAAAGCTAAGTTTTATTTACTGACCCTATTTTAATCTAACCTGTGTACCCAAGACCTATAGAAATAAGAAGAAAAAAACCCAAAAAGTCTATATCCTCATTTTACTTTTAAGTCCCTGATTATTTTTTTTCTTTTTTCTTTTGGTACCAGGGATCGCACTCAGGACCTTGCATTTTTGAGGCAGGTGGTGGCACCACTGAGCTGAATCCCCGGCCCTCATTTTACTTTTAAAGAAGTCAGTGATTTTAAATACTTTCAAATTATTTTCTGTATGTTTTACCTATGTTCATGAAATCTCTGTGAAAATACTAGCAGTCTACTCCAGAAAATCATCAGTGCTGCCTAGAGCAGTAAATTCTAGTCCTCCTATACAATTTACTATTAGAAAAGTCACTTCATTTTTCTGGACCCTAGTTTCCCTAACAGCAGAGGCAAGACTTTCGAAGTTCTCCATCCTTAGCATACTATAATGAAATACTACTTTACACCTTCCAACTCACACCTCAAATTCATTTGTTCAATAGACATTTACTGAGTACTAACAGCAAGCTAGACACTGAAAACACAAATATACTAAATGACATTCATAAGAAGTTTTACTGCTCTTCTTATCACATATATAAGCACTTCATAGCTGTGTTCCTACTAAAAGTAAAACTTGGCTCCAAGATTTGTAGGATTTTTAAAAATCACACTTAGGAATGGTGTGCCTCTTTTATACACTATATTTAACAAAACAAATAAACATGCACACACAAGAATGCTCCTTAGTCAAACATAAGTCACACTAATAATTCCCATCTTTATATCAATCACACCCTGAACTACTTATTTAGCACCCCCTCGTTTATATAGTAAGAGTAATTTTAGTTATGTACATGTCTTTTTTTTAATAATCATTAGTTCCTTGAAAACACACCCAACCTTTTCTGTGGCTTTCATAATTAGAATCTTTTACAATCTATTATAATCCACACAAAAATGAATCCAAAAGAATATGAAGTGGTTCATCTTATTAAAATATGAAAATAAGACAGTTAAAGGTAAAAATGAATAAAAACAGCCAGGTAAGGAGGTACACCCTTGTAATCCAAGCACTCTGGGAGGCAGAGGCAGGAGGATCACAAGTCCTAGCCCAACCTGGGCAACCTGGCAACTTAGCGAGACCCTGTCTCAAAATAATGAGCTGGGGATGTAATTTAAGGCCCTGGATTCAATTTCCAGTACTGGTGGGGAGGAAGAGATACTCTGTAATTTACACTGCTATGAAAGGTTTGAAATGCTTACTACCATTACACTTGCAACTGACAGGAAAGGTGAGGCTTTGGATTTTTCCATGAAATTGGAATAACATTGCCCTGTTGTCTTCTAGCTCTATCAGCTGCCTGTGTAAGAACTGATCATCTAGAGCTATCAGGAAGGCCAGTATAAAATGAAACTGCTGGTTGTGTTTTAGTTTTCTTTCTTCTAATACTAGCAGAACACAGCAGTGTCTCTGGATCTGCAGCCTGCTTATTCGGATAACAGGAGGTGCAGCCAGAATACGAAAGCTGCAGAGAACATTAAAAAGGATAAAACAGAAGAAAGATAACTCCAAAAAAAGTATTGTATGATCATAAATACAAACAATTTCATGTGTGTATGTTGAATAAACCAATATATTTGCAATCTATATTCTAATTCTGAATAAGCCAATATATTTACAATCACTGATATAATCATGTCTTATTGCATTATCTATATACATGAAGACTGTCAAAGAAAAGGCTGATATATGCCCCATACAGAGAATCCTAAAATATTGTGGGACCAAAATGACTCCATCTTGGAGCCGTCTCCTTTGTTCTCTCAAATTTGTGCTTAAACTAGGAATTCACCACTTGAAATTCCTGAGTTTATTACCCAACCACCTGTGTGCCCGGGGAAAGAGCATTCCGGGCACACTATCTGTAGGATAAGCAGTTAATGAGCTGACTGTCCACACAAGATAGATGCGGCCATTAGTTAGTGGGTCTGCTAACGATCAGTATGTAACAACCGGCCGTTAATCCTTGCCCCTTTCTCCCTCACAAAAACCAATACGTAATCCCCTTCGACCCCCAAAGCCTAGCCAACCAAAACCCTACACTTCATATGTATTAAGTATTAACCAATCACCTGGCTACTAATAACCAAAGCTTGTTGTATTCTCAATAAAAACCCTGCTAGTTTGGGACTCAGGGCTCTCAATCTCGATCCGCTGTGTTGGTGACAATTGAGAGTCCCTGCTTAAGCTTGAATAAACGACCCTTGTGTGCTTACATCGGAAACGGCCTCCTGGTGGTCTTTGGGACCTCACAATCTGGGCACAACAATATCTGAATCAAAATAGCCTTTAGAGATTATACAGTCCAGCAAGATTTTTTTTTTTTGGTATCAGAGATCGAACTCAGGACCTTTCGCTTGCGAGGCAGGCGGCGGAACCATGGAGCTAAATCCCCGGCCCCCCAGCAATATTGTTTTTAATGGAGACAGGAACTAAGGACCAGAGAGGAAAAGATCCTTATCTATCACCATGATGACAAACCAAAAAGCAGAAGTAAGGTCAGAACTCAGGACTCGGCTGATTATAGATTTAAGTATAAAGTGTATAGGAAAGAAATCTGAAAAACTTTATCATTTGTGAACAATTCTCCAGAGACAGCAAATCCCCACATTTACAAATGCCACTGACTACATATGGGTTTTAGAGCTTTCAATGATACAAACAGCCTGCTGTGGCACACTGGCTGTAGGTTTTTCACTACTGTCTTAGTTATACACTGCACTTGTAAATCACTGCCACTTCAAATGTTTTTCAAATGCTCACCTCAAGAAAATGGATCACTTCTTGGCCTAAGATCAAGTGAAGAAAATGGGAAATTATGGAAGGTCATGGACCTCTAAAGCTCTTCAAGAATATCCAAAGCTGCACATATTAAGTTCATCAAACTGAAATATCTAAAGCAAAGCTCTAATTTGTAAAGGGTAAAAATGTGGAGAGTTCATTATGCAGCAGCTGTCTAAGGTTCCCATAACTCACCTTTACAGAGGAAGTATATCTGCAGTAGTATTAATGAAAATAAAAATGAAACTCCCAAATGTAGAATTCTAGACTTTTAAAAATCTAGCCAACCTCCACTCTCCAACACTCCCTACTACTTGGCAGTGCTCTAAGCAAACTGAACTTGTGCTTGGTCTTCTAACTTTAAGGAGGAAGAGAAGTACAGTGGACCCTTGACTTATGAACTTGATCTGTCCCAAGCGCTGGTTGTAATCCAAGTTGGTTTTAAGTTGATACAGCTGAAATCTGGATATTTACCTAGGTACATGCTATGGATAACAAGAGACTGATGAATCTTCCATTAACTTAATTAACCTAATCAAGTTGTTCTTATGTCAGGCCGGTTGTAACCTGAGGGTCTACTGTATGTATTCACTTCCTCCACAAACCTGGTGCCATCCCTTGTAAATTCAAATCCTAACCATTCTTCAGGCCCAGATCAAGATTCCCAACTCCAAAAGATTTTCTCTAAAAAATCCACATTAAAGTGATCTGTTCTCTTTGGCTTCAAACCTTTTTCACCTTCCCCCTTACCCAACATTTCTTATTGCCTTCCCCTAACCCTCTTTCACTTAATTCAACTTGTACTATGGCCACATCAGTCTAAGATTGTGATAACAAACCTTTTAGAGCTTTCAATGATACAAACAGCCCGCTGCAGCACACATGCCATAGGTTCACCACCACTGGTCTAGTTATTTTTTTAAGTGCAGCTAACACTCTGCCTCTGGAGCTTGGCTCTGTTGGTACCATTTCTCACCTTGTCAAATCATACCAACCCAGTTACTATGGTAGAAAGAATACTGGACAACTTGGAC